>NC_133771.1:103401488-103417825 GCF_003597395.2 Chelonoidis abingdonii
TTCACCACAACCCCAGGGCCCCTGGGTTGGGACCTGGAGTAGAGGGCGGGCCCAGGTCCCTCCCTCTCCACTCCCCTCCTCCAAGGACACTAGGGGAATGATTAAGAACTGGTTCAGAGGCAAGCAATAGCGCCCTGAACCTACCCCAGAGAAGAGAAAGCGCGAGACCCAGCAGACCAGTACCGGCAATTTGCCACAGTAGATAAAACATTGTACCATAAACAAAGATGCGATGTATTGGAGCTTTGCTATGTAAGATTTAATTGCTATCCTTTCTTATAAAGACAGGTTTTGATCTCCTGCCAATCTAAGTCCATAGTGATTACATTGATTTCTGTGCAGTTACTCCAGATTTACATGGAGGTAAGTGAGATCAGCATCTAGCTGCTTCTGTTAGCACCAAAGTGAAGCTTAAATCTTTGCCAGCCCTGCACCTTATTTGCGTTATAAAGCTGGTGGTGGAGGGGGGAATCGGAGGGGGGAAGGCAGGGGGAGAGAGATTTTTCTGGCTGTGAATTTAAAAGTAATTCTACAGTGAGAGTGAGGTCAGGAAATAGGAAAAATGAGGGAATGTAGTCTCTGTTTTCAACTGTTACTCTGGCAAAAAGACTTTTCCAGTCCTGCAGCCCCCTCCTGCTACAGGTTTTCCCAGAGGGGGAAGGAGTAATCTGTCCTTAAAGAATATAAGGAATCAGGTACTTAGAATGTCTCTCTTTCTCTCCATCAGCTAAGCTATTGCTGAACAATTAATAATGAATAGTAGACGCTTTTCTTCTGCAACCTTTGTGAAGTCTGAAAATGGGAAGCATTTTCTATAAAACTGGGGACATTTAAGTGTGGGATTTTCAGAAGCACGTAAATGACTGTGTGCCCAAAGGAAATTGGGGATTTGTGCTCCTGAGTTTATGTATTTTTAGAAAATCCCATCCTAAATGTGTGGGACCTGGAGAAGGATAATAGGCTGACATGCAGAGGTTAGTTTTATCTGTCAATATTAGTATTGTAATGGCATGCTTATCTTCATTTATTTTATAGAAAAACTAATAACGTTTAAATTGAACCCTAACAAAAGAAAACATTTTTCCACGGACTAGGTCCTATTTATTTTTGTCTGGAATCCAAAACAATGTTTTACAAAAATTGAGAAGAGTCATCTTGATGTTTGATTGTGTTTTGGCACAAACCTCATAAGCACATATGTGTATGAGCAAATTTTGTTTTCATTTATCTTTAAAAAAAAAAAAAAAATCTGAACCTTAAATACTCAGTTATTTTTACTCTCCATTCTGGAGTTTTTTAAAATTACATATATTTTTAGAATGTGTCTTTTCTGAAGCATGCCAGAGACCACATGGCAGTAACACGTTGAAGTTACCAAAACAGCACTGAAATACAGCTCCAGTTTAATTACAGGAGCAGGAATTTTCAAAGAAATCTAAGAGACTTAGGTACCTAATTCCTACTGAAGTTTTATTCAAAAAACTTGACATCTGTGATTTTTGCTCCCCAAAATTCATAAAGTATTCTGTGTACCCAAGCTGGCAATCTTTACTCATGCAAAACTCCAAGACTTGTCACAGAAGCTATCTATTCCTTAATAACAATGAAGCAGTTAGGTAGCTTAGGATGTGTCTCTCTCTCGCGCTCTCTCCACTCACTAAGCAATGTCTGAACAATTCATAATGAACACTGGACACATTTCTTCTGGAGAAGTGCTCCTACCTTGCCCCCATTCTCAAACAGTTCTACCCACTCACTATTCATGTTGTGGTACTGTTAACTCTTACCATGTTGGGCCAGTTCTGTCCTTAGATGTGCACATATGGCATCCTGTTAAGCCAAAGGGTGTTGTATGCACGAGTCAAAGGGCAGAACCTGCCCTCTTATATTTAAAAACAACCATAATTTAGATTAAATCTCAGGAAAAACTTCCTAACTAAGAACAGAAGGACAATGGAACAGACTGCCTATGGGGGTCATGGAAGCTCATTCACTGGAGATTTTTCAAAAGGAGGCTGGATAGCCATCTGTCTGGGATAGTTAAACACAAACAAATCCTGCATCTTGGTAGGAGATGTGGGGGGTGGAGGGATAGGACCAGATGATCCTTGTGGTCTAACTCCATGGGTCTATGGTTCTATAAATCACAGATCTTGTCTTTCTTTATTCCCCTCTATCACTCAGCTTTCTCTTTGTCTGTTCACAAAATCTCATCAGTCTTGGAGCAAGAACCTTCTCCTCTACAGCCATTTAAAATTTTCTTCCTGTGTATCTCAGCCTAATCAGGTCTTCACTTCACCAGAGCACCATTTCTATACTCTCTGTCTCGTATCTTTCAATTATTCATCCCCTCTCTTATTTGTTAACATTCTTTGATGTATTATTTAACCCTGGAAAGCATTCTGAAAGATTTTGTACAAAATAAAGTTTTATTTCTCTGTATTTTGTTGGATGGGTACTTTCTTGGCCACTCTCAGATGTAATGATCTGACAAGCGCCATTTCTACAGCTGTGCACATTCCTTCTGATAGTTTTTTAAAACAGTGTTTGTTGAAGTTTTCCACATCATTTATAGACACCCGGGCACACAGGTAAACCTAAGGGGAAAAACTTACTTCAGATAACTAGATGATGCTGACTCCGAAAGAAGGATGTAAACTAAACCATGGTGCCTTGTGCTCCATGAAAAACCAATGAAGACAAACAATGGAAAAACCTTAGGATTGCCATGTGGATAAGGCAAGCATTATTAGGAAAAGGCAAAAATGATCCTGTAATTAGGAATTAAAATCTAGTATTTATAAACTTAATAATGTAGTAGTAATAAAAGAATGATTTTTAAAAATACACTAAAATCTATGATAAAATCATTGTCCTAAAGATGATATTCAGTACAATTAATATTCACACTAACTGTGATTGTTTCACAGTTTTTAAAAGCTTTTTTAGACAGTCTTGAAGTTTTAGCTAATGCATATGAAAATGGTATGAGATAAAGTTGATTGCTTTGTTGGAGACCAGTTCTGAACGATGCCATATATTAAGCATTTTCAATAATTTCATTTTATATACTCCTGATAACTCACCATGAGCCATCTTATTACTTTTCCACTATATTTCTATCAATTAGGCCATGCATATTACCTAGCTTTACCATGTTCAAAAAAGTTTTCTCAAATTCCATGTACATGTGAAAGTTGCCATTTATGAAGAGCTGTTAAAATGTAATGGCTTTTTAAAGTAATATTTATTTTCATAAAAAGTAAATGTCTGATTAACAAATGTATATGTATATTGTATTGAAATTACTTATATTAGTATTTCTGTTTTCTTTTTCAGGGCAGAATATAGAACTATGATAGCAACTGGTGGAGTAATAACAGGGCTGGCAGCCTTAAAGAGGCAAGACTCTGCCAGATCTCAGCATCAACTAAATCTTGCCACATCACCAACTTCTGAAGAGAAAAAGCCAGTCAGACGCCGGCCCAGGGCTGATGTAGTAATTGTCAGGGGCAAAATCCGACTTTACTCCCCGTCAGGATTCTTTCTTGTTTTGGGAGTGCTCATCTCATCCATGGGAATTGCAATGGCTATCCTTGGATACTGGCCACAGAAGGAACAATTTTTAAGTCCTGAAGCTAGTCTAGCCTTAAATGAAACCCAGGTCATAACAAACCAAGGTGGAGTTATATTTCGTTTCTTTGAACAACATTTACACTCAGATAAGATGAAAATGTTGGGCCCCTTTACTATGGGCATTGGAATCTTTATTTTTATTTGTGCAAATGCCATCCTACATGAAAATCGTGACAAGGAAACAAAAATCATACATATGAGAGACATATATTCCACTGTAATAGACATGCACAGTCTGAGAATCAAGGAACAAAAGCAGTTGAATGGCGCTTATACTGGTTTATTGGGGGAAAGTGAATTCAAGCACAGTGGGAACTCATATGCATCGCGATTGGCTGCAAACACAATTGCACCTTTCTCTGGCTTCAGGAGTAACTTTCGAATGGATAGTTCGGCTGAAGAAGATGAAGTTGCCATAAATGAAGACAAGAACACTTCTAACCTTCTACCACCTTTGCTGACTGAGCATTCTGGCTCTGTCTTTGGACTCTACCCTCACACTAGCAAAGCAATGGATGACAAAAATAGTAGCTCTATAAAGTGTGAAACAAAGTCAATTGTATCATCCTCCATTAGTGCTTTCACACTGCCTGTAATTAAATTAAATAACTGTGTTATTGATGAACCTAGTATAGACAATATCACTGAGGATTCTGAGATCACTAGAAGCCAGTCTAGAAACTTGTCAATGGACTCTCTAGCCATTCCATTAACTGATACCAATGAATCCTACAAACCTGCCAGTGCAATGCTACCCCGAAATAATTCATTTGTAGAATCTCCATCCAGTCAGTTCAAATCTTCTATGACTCTTGGACCAAGCAGTGGAAAACTTTTATCACCTGGTGCGGCCAGAAAACAATTTGGGTCCAACGCATCTTTGCATCTTCTGTCTGCACATTCAAAATCCTTGGATTTAGAGAGGGGTCCGTCTACACTCACTGTCCAAGCTGAACAAAGAAAACACCCCAGCTGGCCCAGATTGGATCGAAGCAACAGTAAAGGATACATGAAACTAGAAAACAAAGAGGACCCAATGGATAGGTTACTTGTACCACAAGCCACAGTTAAAAAGGACTTTACTAATAAGGAAAAGCTTCTTATGATATCAAGATCTCATAATAATTTGAGTTTTGAACATGATGAGTTTTTGAGTAATAACCTAAAGCGGGGAACTTCAGAAACAAGATTTTAATATTTAAATTACAATTTACAAGACATCATACAGTATTTTTAAAAATATTTTGATGAGTGTTTCTTTTTCAGTGAAAATGGCACAAGCTTGTTTTTACCAAATGCTTATGGCACATTCAGATTGGCTTGTGTGAACAGAGATCATCAGCTCTGTAATGCCAAGAGTTTCATGTGTTAGTAACATACAACTGCAATACTGTATGTTATCACCACTCAAATATATGTTCGTGCCACAGATCCCATATTCTCCAATCTGTTGCTCTTTTGTTTCTGTATAAGCACATGATCTTTCATCACAAAGTCAAGAAACCTGCATCAGAATTGGAGCTCTCATAAGCTTCTAGTTTGTTTTTTTTAGTGATTGCAACATTCTAACAGTGATGCTTCCTGTCTAGGATGGAAAGTGAGTAGCAGTATCTACTGGAATTGCCAAATCCAAACACACATTCTAGATATTTTCTTTTACATATGATACATCTTGGTAACTGCAATCCTAGAATGTCATTGTGTTTACATGTTGGGGAGGGAGGGTAGAAGAAAATTGGGCAGATTAAAAACATTTTTGTGAACTCACTGTAAATGGTCAAGTTGAATATCAGTGTTGTGAATTCTAGTTAACTATGCTTTATGTGATAACTTTTTATATCCACTATAATTTAGTACTGCAATTCAAGAAAATCATATGTAGAATAACCATGGCTTAGAAATTTGCAGATTTTTCTGGGATTAGTTATCCAAAGTGCATTAATTGGCAACAGCTTTACAAATAAAATGACAAAATTAACTAAAAATATGAACATGATGAATAACAGGATTTTAGAGTTATGATGTACAGTATGATATTGTGACAAAAATCTAAAGAGAATAATTAAATATATTATATATAGTGTTTATAGTAACCAAATCTTAAATAACAGGATTGCTATGTTTGAAAAAATTGAAACAACAAACTACAATTCAATATTTACACTAATGTTAATGTGAAAGCCCAATTGGCTAAATTTAAACTTGTATATTTTGCATAATTATAGCTTGATGGCTCAGGGGAGGTTTAGCTGTGATAAACTGCATAGAAAGCTTTTGCAAAGGATTGACGTTTAAGACCAAAAAGTTTCTCTCAGCAAAGCAAGCTTCACAGTTGCAGTTGTAGGCTAAGGAAGTTAATATGAATGACTCTGCTAGAAAGTTTTTATTTATTCCATTAAGTCATTTAGGCCTTGATCCTGTCATGACTACCACACTTCAGAACTCCTTCCACCATTCACCAAGCAGTATTGGGGCCTTAACTGGTCATCTTTAACAGGCGTTTGATATTTTCACTAAACCTAAATACTCAGGAATTGTTTTTTTTGTTTTTTTTTTAAAAGGCTTTCCCCAAAAAAGAATCAAAAGTTGGAATGTTGTTGTACTTCAGTTGATCATGAAAGATGAAAGACAGAAATATTTCTTTTTTTAATTTCTAGCTCCATTACTTGCTCAGTGAATTGAGGCATAGTGTTACTTGTTAGAACCTCAAGCCTATATATTGTAACAGAGTTGGCTAAATATTTTGCTATGAAGCTTTTAATAATTTTCTGGTTCGTGTTCTTAATACATTTGCTATTTTTTGAAATAAAATAAAATGTATATCTGTCTATGGTAAGACTGTTTCGTCCCCCTCCCCCCACCATATAGGATTTCTCCATATCTAGGAATATCATACATTATATTTGTCAAACCTATTGGTCCATTACTGGATATTTGCCTGTGCTCCCCTTGATTTCTTTTTGCCTGACAGCCACATGTGCACATATCAGGATAGCATTTGGAACACTTTAGTTCAGCCATCCATGTATTATTATAGAAGCCTAGATTTAGGGTCCTATTCCAGTACTTTCCACATTCTCAAGTTTTTCTATTGTGTCAAGTCTTGGCCAGAGTGATAGCCAATCTACTCAGAGTACCCCACTGACCAACCCATAAAGCAATGTTGGTGTTACCTGGAAGCATGGAAAAAGAGGCTAATCCTCACTATAGATGCAAGTAAGGTGCTGATTACTTTGCTATTGCCATTAAATATTATTTATTTATTTAATACCACCACCTTCCTCTTATATAGTGCTTTTCATCTATGGATCTTAAAGTGCTTTACAAAGGAGGTAAATATAATAATGAATAGGTAAGTAAAGTTGAATTCCACATTATAAATTCCGAGAATAAAATTATCAGGCTCAGTGGCGAGTAAGGTACTTTACTTTCTTTGCAGAGAAATCTATTACATTCTACAGGGGACTGAGTCAAAAACTCATTGATGTCCATGGGAGTCTTTCAGTTGAGTTCATTGGCTTAGGGTCATGCCCTGGATGCCCAAAATTGAAGGTCAGCAGGTACCTTTTTTCTCAAGCAATGCCATTGGACTCAGTAATATTGCTAGAGGAATAAGGCATTATTCAATACAAGTCCATGTATCACCATCTGGCCCAACAGAAACTAGAGTATTACAGAGGGAGTTGATATTGACCTCTTGTGACCCCAGGAAGGGTTTAACTCTACATAGGGTGCTGAGGAAGCCATTCCCCCCTTCACTTCTGCTGGGCATACTCCAACTGGAACCGCACTATAAAATGGAGCAGCTAAGCTCAGTCTTCCCTGACCAGGGAGGAGAGAGAGTGTTGCAAGCTTCTGCCTGGGAGCTATCGGAGCCTAGACTACAGAGGCCAGGCAGGCCAAGACCCAGGCAAATACCTGGCAGTCCACAAATGCCCACAAGGAGGAGGAGTCATTGGGAACTTCACCTACTGACTACCCTGGAGGATCAGAGGACTCGTGAACTATGGAGCAGAAGACAGGGTAAGAACGAGTCTAGGGGAACCAGACATTGATTTGGTTGTGGAACTGGGCACAGAGTCAGTGCATGTTGGAGGGATCCCCACTGATTCATGGTGGATACACTCACTGCTGTTAGGGCCCTGGGCTGGGACCTAGTGGAGCAGGGAGTGCATGGGTTCCTCTACCCTGGACACCAATCTACTTCTGGATGGTGGCCCAACCCCTGCCTAGCCACTCAGCCATGCTGACCTGCACAGAGGGGTGGCCCCATTGACTTTGGCCACTAGAACATGCCGTCCTGCACAGAGGAGGGTGGTCCCATTGACTCTGGCCATTAGGTTCTACCACCCTCTGCTGAAGGGTGGTCCCATTTACTCTCGTCGCTTGGCCAGACAGTCATGAACCTAAGGATAGCTCCCTGACTCTAATCATTACGCTATACACCCTGAGAGGAGGAGCGGTCTATTGGACTTGGCCACAGAGCCATAATGCTACTGCCCTAGGGTGGTGGTGTGACAGGCTATACTTGCCCGCAACACCCCTATTTTAGGTTAACTAATACTTTCAGTTATAAGAATGCTTGGGACCTTTTATTTGGGAAGCTCTCACATTTCTATTAGTTGCAGCAGGCCTTTGATATTTGGTAGGGGGAATCCCTCTGGCTATGTCCTATGAAATTCTCTTCAGATTTTGCTGAGACCAACTGTTAAAAATCATAATTTCTCCTCCCTCACCTACATTCCTCAGGAAAGTATTGGCAGCCTGCCCAAATCACAGAACATTCCAAGGCTGGGCTCAGGGTGTTCCTGTCACAGCAGCACCACACTTTGCAGGGGGAACATTGTGGAGTAACAGGACCAGCTGGCTGTAGTGTTTTGTATGGGAGGCTGCAACAGAGGGGCCAGGATGCCTCCACTCTGTAAATCACCAGACCCAGAACATGGTCACAATGGCCCATTTAATAACGCCCCTCCCCAAATTTTTTCTTTAAGAAAAAAAAAGGTTAAAACAATCTAGGAAGTTACACAATGTTACAATACGTTACAAGAACGTTGTTTAGGTTGCAAAGTTAAGCACTCAGAACTTAAGAATGTGCAACCTCAATTCAGCCTTCTGGTGTGTATGCATTATGATACAATATTTAATTATATGACCACATACTATTTTTTCCAAATGACCCCATTCGGTGCACATGATGGATATACACAGGGGCAGAATTAAGGTTGCATGGGCAATTGTAAATCTGGCATTTCCTAATTTTGTGTTCTTGACTTTGCAAACCTACATTATATTATTTTAACATGAGACCAGCTTTTCCTCAGACCTGAAGAAGAGCTCTGTGTAATCCCAAGAGCTTGTCTTTCTCACCAACAGAAGTTGGTCCAATAAAAGATATTACCTCACCCACCTCTCCCTCTAATAATCTGGGATCAACATGGCTACAACACCACTGCATACAATTATTTTAACATAGTTTGTGTGTGTAATATGAAATATGTTCATACCTGGGCTAGATCTAGGGAAATCTGCCACCTCTACCCCTTTTAATTGTATAACTGCATTTATAAAGATTGAAAAGACTATTTTAAAATGGATGACATGATCTTTCTTGACTAGTTAAATTATGTCAGCCTAAAAGCTGGCTTTTGAGCCCGTTTTATGGAAAAGTAGTGGTTCTTTCTAAGTAGTAGAACAGCTGGTAGTTGGAAATTTGAATTTAGAGACTGATACTGTAGAATTTACTCCCAAATAGTTGTATTAGTCACTTGGAACACAAGGTAAACAAAGTCTTAAACTTTTCAGAAGTTTAATCAGAAAGCTGACTTTTTTCTACAGAAAAAGCCCAAACTAATTCACATTTTGATATAGCTCAAGACAGAGGCTGCAGGACTCCACTCATGTACTAAACTAAATTCTACTATTGCTACCTATTAAAAGGAAGAAATCAAAAAAGCATATCATATCATAAATGCAGTGTAACTCTGTAGCTTACATATTGCACTACAGAATCAACCAAAATTCAGTTTATGCACATTACATTGTTAACAGCATTTATCGTCACTTATGAAAATAACTGACTCAAGCTAGGCAAAAATTTATTATATTGCTCAAGCAATATATTAACACTTAAAACTTTTATTTTGCAGGCTATAGCGGCTTTTAATGTGCAGAGTGCCTTTCTGTGACCTAGGGGTAATTCTGCGCCTCACTACAGTACGAAGTTATCAGGCTTTAGTGAACAAAGTCTGAGAAGTACTTTTAACTTCCAGCCTCGCTTTCTCCCTGAATAAACTTTGTAGTTATACACTGGCTAGTACAGTTGCCAGACTTACTCCTGTTACTTTCAACCTCACATTCTATTTCCCTTCAGTTTGTGTCTCTGTTTCTTCTTCTAGGAGTGCAAATGGACGTGTGGTTTAGGAACATTCTGGTCAATAGACTCCTTATCTTTTGTGGAATAATCTCATTCTTTGTCGTTGTTACAAAGAATTCAAGCTAAACACAGGGTCAAACTGATTCCAGCTAACATCTAAAATCACATTTAACTTAGTTCACCCATTTCAACTCGTTCATTAGTGTTAAACGTACACCTAGAGGGGGTGATTGTAATTTGAATTTTTGGACTTGAAACCACAAAATATCCTCTCATAAGTAATTCATATTCACTCACAGAATTGCTGATTTTAGTGGATTATTTGTGATAGTAAGGTGTTTGCAGAATTAGGTCTCTTAGGAGGGAGTGGAAACTAAACTGAAAATATTTTTATATTTGGACCACTATGTTTTGTTGAAACTGGAACATAGCATACCTGACTGGATCAGTCCAACTGTCCATCTAGTCCAACATCTTGCATTTGACACTAATTCATAGCAGATGTTTTATAGGAGGATGTAAAACACCATAAAGTGCCTATAAGGAAGGTGAGTTTTTTTCATAAGAGTAGTAGTTAGTGAAAGACATATACCCTCAGGCATAAAGGTTGCTATCTTTATCAACTTTTGTCCCAACTAATGTAATTGCAGATGACTGTATTCATGAAAATATCTATTTTTTCCTTACTAAGCTCTCCATCTCACTAATGTTTTTTGCTGAATTCTGCATGTTAATTATGATTTGTACAAATGTGTTTCCTTTTAACAGCTTTTAATTGTCTCTCTCTTAATTTCACTGCAACCTCCCATCATTTTGGTTTTAAGAGAGAGAGTAGCAGGAGCACCTGATTTACATTTTCTATAACAGTCATTATTTTATAGGTCTCTGTCAAGTCCCCTCTTATTCATCATCTTTTTGAACAGTTCCTTCTTATCTTTTAAATCTTCCCGCATACGAAAGTCTTTCTGTGCCTCTAATCATTTTCTTTGCCCTTCTTAAGGCCTATTCAATTTCTACACTATGCCTCTGGAGATGGAGTGATAAAACTAAACATTATATTCAAAGTAAGAGAATTCTGTTGGTTTCTATAGCAATATACTATTTCCAGTATTAATCTCTATCCCTTTCTTAAGGCACAAAAACACCTTATTTGCTTTTTGTTTGCTCCTGTGCAATGAAAAGGTTTTCAGTGAACTGCCCTCTGTGACACACAGGTCACTTTCTCAGTGGTTACAATTAGTTTACAACCTACCACAGTGTAGGACTATATCAAATGATTCCTTCCAATATGCATTTCCTTACACTTGTCAGAAATAATTATAATTTTTGACATGTTCTAGTCTAACTTTTGGCAATACCTTTCAACAGTTTCTTTTTATTACTCTTATTACATTCACATGACTTTCAAGGCTCTCCATATGTCAAATTTAAAATATATGAGTAAAAGAATATAAACAGCATTCAGATAATGAATCTTACAGAATAGGATATAATTAAACACTTTTAAGTGTAGAGAACTCATCATTTTAATAGACAAGAAGCACTTTGAGGTAGTACAAGTGGATTATACGATCTCTTGTTTACCGGTGTGCTGCAGTTCCTTTTTTTGTGGAAAAGGTTTTAGTTTTACAACTTTTAAAAGAATCAAAAAGGAATTATTCTCTAGACCTATTGTAGGCCTATGTAGGGAAAGTGAGTAAAGTACATCAAGTGTTCAAAAATTAAAAAAGGTATGGTAGAATCCCATTAAACTACAATTTGTTAATCTGCACTTTAGTGACTTTTGAATAAACTTTTGTGTTCCTTAGGAAAAAACACTACAACCTTGAAAATTAATTTGAGGAGGGCTGTTTCACAATCAGATTAAGAATGGGTTTCATACCAAGTTGATTCTGAATTTTGTCTTCATGCTGAAATTCAGAAATTCACTTTTGGTCTCTCATAGATTCAGTGGCACTCATTCACTGTGTTCTAAGCAGCTGGTATTCATATTTCTGTTAGTCTAATGGGGCTTATGACAGTTGCTGTATGGAATTAATGTACAATGTCTCATCATTGCATTTCATCACTTTCATACATAGTTTTCTTTTTCCTACATTGTCTGGCAAAATAGTTCTTTTGGCAGACTCTAGTTTTGCTTGAAGGCTGGACAGTATTTACATGCATATCTATGTCCACACATCTCTCACTGTCTGGTTGCTGCAAGGTCTGGGACCCTTCCTTATACTGTCTGTACTTCATTGTGGCTTTTATGGTATTCTTTAGTAAGGGAATGGATAGATTAAATGGCAGCTCAATGTCATCAGGCAGTCTATAACTTTAAAACCCAGATCTTATGTCTTTTACAATGACGACTTATCCCCGACACCCTGGTGACTCCTCAGGCAAATAATCTTACTGGAAGGCACTATGGTCTGGTGAGATATATCTATTGCCTCTTCCATTTCTGTGTGTTTTCAGATCTCTGTTCTGCCATTAAAACCCAAGTCACAATAGGTATGCTTGCTAATCCTCTAATTCTTGTTCTCTGAACCCTCTCCAATTTATCAACACTCTTCTTGAATTGTGGACATCAGAACTGGACAAAGTATTCCAGCAGAGGTTATTCCTGTGCCAAATATAGAGGTAAAATAACTACTCCTAGTTGATATTTCCTTGTTTATGCATCCTGGGATCACATTAGCTCTTTCAGACACAGTCACATGGGTGCTTATGTTCAGATGATTATTCATACAATCCCGTAACCTTTTTTGAAGTCACTGCTTCCCTGGATAGAGCCCCTCATCCTGTAAGTATGGTCTATGTTCATAGAGGTGTATATTTACATTTAGCCATATTAAAATATATAGTCGTTTGCTTGTGTCCAGTTTGTTGAGTAATCCAGAGCACTCTGAATTAGTTACCTGTCCTCTTCACTATTTACCATTCCTCAAACTTTTGTGTTATTTCCAAACTTTATTAGTGATGATTTTATGTTTTCTTCCAGGTCACTGATAAAAACGTTAAAAAGCATAGGGCCAATAACTGGGGATCCATCTGGAAACATACCCATTCGATGACAATTGCCCATTTACAGTTACAATTGGAGACCTATCAGTTAGCCAGTTTTTAATCTATTTAATGTGTGCCATGTTAATTTTATCTTCTTTGGGTTTTTTAATCAAAATGTTATGCAGTATCAAGTCAAATGACTTACAGAAGTGTAAGTATATTACATCAACACTATTATTTTTAGTAACCAAACTTGTAATCTCATAAAAAAAAGATTTGACATCAATTTAGTTTGACAGGTTATTGTGAGGTGTCATTCCATATTCTTTATGAAAATATGCTTATGATATGAATGACATAACTGAGATGTACTTTATGCAAGATGGCTCATATGAGGTATCATTTGAAAGGCTACGATTTACTGAATTATGATTAACCAATTTGCGTGCCTGTGTCATTTCTGTATCTGAAGTTAGGAATATTGACTGTGTATTTGTATTTCAACTATGCTACCTTTGGTGATGCCCACTGTGAACATTTCAGGTACGACAATGAAAAAGCCAGACAAGGTGGATGGCCCATCAGCGAGAAGACTAGATTGTGAAAAGCTTGGCCTTCCTGTGGACCCTCCATACTGCCACTGACTCATGGACTTCATGATCCTACAGAGGCAAGTGGTCTTGTAACCTGATACTAAAACATTACCTGGGACTTCTTGTAACTTTTCCACTGGAAGGGAATCAACACACTTTGGAGGTAGAACTAGTGTCAAGAGTCATCTGGGAAGGCAGCAAAGTGAAACAGAATAGCTACTTCGAGTGTTAAGGCCAAGGCCTACAGCTGTGATATGCCTTGTCAATAGAAGCCCAACAAAGGATTGCCTGACATGAGAAGCCTAGTCCACCACCCGTACAGCTATGCCCTAGATACTAGAGTAAGTTTGGGGAAACCCATCTTCTGTCATGCCTGTTATTTCCAGGGAGGATACACCTGCAGCTCCCTTGGTGATGCTCCTGGATGATGTGCGGGGGCGGGGGGGGGGTAGGGGGAAAACTATGCTAGCACTGAAGAATTGGGTTGTGGAAGATAATTTTCCTTAGTTTGTTCCTGGAAGATGGAGACTAATTTACATGAGACGAAGGGGGAAAAATTACTCTAGCTACTACTCCATTCTCACAGGAAGTCACTCTTTACTCAGGAGTGGAACTACTCACAGTTCCTTCAGCATTAAATCATTCACTCTAATTTTTTGCTGGAGTTCTCTTTGCTGGAGAACATTACTTAACAGAAAGGGGATACAGCATTAGACACTGAGATTGAGATCAATCTCTCAATCTGTTCAGAGGCCAGAAGTTAGCTGTCAATTTTAAGCATTCTTCCACTGATGTTTGTGGATACTACAGCCTATAAGCAAAAATTGGCCTCCATTAGCAAATATCTGTCCCATAATGTAACAACTCCATATTTTATCCTGAGAAACCAGAGAACAGACAGACACTCGCTTTTGCCTCAAGGAAGTGAAACTTGTGTGCTGACTCAAATAGAGTAAAGGCTAGCAGAGACTATTATATGAATTCTCAAATCTTTTAAGGCGTTAAAGTCTAGCTGAAGCTGAGAAGACACCAGCGTATATCTTGTGATGCCAGTTGTTGAGGCTCTGATAGTCCATCTCTGCATGGAAGTACTGGATCAAGGCATCAGAGGTGAAGGCATGAAAAAGAAACTATTTCTGAGCATTTTGATGGTATGAAATCAGAGAAAGGATAAAGAGTAGCCTGAATGCTAGATCCTGTGTTCAAGCTTCTCTTCTGCCTCTCAGAATCTCAAGATGCTGTAAGAGCAGCTACACATAGGCCAGCAGAAGGAGAGCAAACCAAAAATAACTATACAGAGAGAACAATACCAACAGTATACAAAACCAATGAATAACATGATGCAGTTGTGAAAAAGGCTAATGTCTGTCTGGGGAGTATTAACAGGAGTGTACTATGTAAGACCCAGGAAGAAATTGTCCCACTGTACTCAGCACTGATGAGGCCTTAGTGTTCAGTTTTGGGTGCCACACTGTAAGAAATATGTGGGCAAATTAGAAGAGTCCAGAGGATCACTAGAAAAAATAATAAAAGGATTAGAAAACCTGACCTATGAGGAAAGGTACAAAAAAAAAACCTTAAGCATGTTTAGCCTTGATAAAAGAGGACGGGAAGAGGGACCTGATAAGTCTTCAGCTATGTTATTGGCTGTTCTAAAGAGGATGGTGATCAATTGTTTTCTGTGTCCTCTGAAGGTAGGACAAGAAGTCATTTGCAGCAAGGGAGATTTAGGTTAGATATTAGGAAACGCTTTCTAACTATAAGGGTAATTAAGCACTGGAATAGACTTCCAAGGGAGGTTGCAGAATCCCTGCCATTTTTTTTCCTTAAAAGAACACCTGTCAAGGATGACACCGGGTCCTGCTTTAGCACAGGGGACGGGACTAGATGACATCTCGTGGTCCCTTTCATTCTGTTCAGTGATTCTGTGAAAGTATCATTGGTGAATAAAGAACATAAGGATTTGACCTCTCTGTTGTATAGACTGAAATGAAGCTACAATAAAGTAGATGAATTAAATTAGAAAATAAATAATTTGTCAGTTTGCAATCTGGCATCTGTTATGAGATTGAAGCTATCTAAAATTAGGATATGCATTATTAGAAACTAATTTAATAAGATTTAGACTCACCTCAGCATGTCCAATCTTAATGACTCAGACACAAACCAGATAACTAACTGGGTCATTTAAATAACTAGTAATTCACTTACTATAAAAAGCAGATAACCTTTAACTTAGAATCAAGTTATCTGCATTCTTGTGCTATATTTCTGCCCCGCCGCCCATATATGCAAGACATCTGCTGCTCAATAATCTTTTTTTCCTTTCACAGAGAGGCAAATCAGCTTTTACCTGCTAATATAATTTTCTTGAGGGATTTTCAATTTCCCAGAAAAGCAAGTTCTCTCATTAACATAATCAGCAAATGTGATGCTTTCTGTGTTACCACACACATTTTTTCTCCCTGGTTTAGCATTAGAAATTTATTTAATTTAAAAAACAAAACCACACACATGCCTCGAAAGATATGATAATAGCAGTCTTTGCCCATCTGCTAAGAAGAGGATAATATGAAAAGAAAGTTAGTCTTATATAGCTGCAGACATTTTGTACTTTGGCAGCTCAATGTACAGTTAAATGAGGCTGCTAACAGGGAGTTTTGCAAGGGAGTTCTCCAGGTGAAGGAGGAGCAAATACAGCATCTGTGGGGTAAGTGACTGTCTGTAGTGTGTGTATGTTT
>NC_133771.1:103420476-103511387 GCF_003597395.2 Chelonoidis abingdonii
GAAGAAGCCCAAACACTGCGTATGCAGGTTTAATAAGAAAGCCAAAGGAGTTGCAGAACGGTAGCCAAAACTCCAAAGGTAATAACAAAGTGTTTTACGTCTCAGAAGGCAGGAAGCCTGCTAACACCAGTGGGCCCTTGATATCGAGTACAAGGCGCTTTAAGTCGAAGTCATTGCGGGAAACTAAATGATTCTTTGCTTCAGATCTTCCTGGCTGAGGATGTCGGGAATTCCCAACCTGAAGCTGTCTTTGTAGAATGACAAATCTGAGAATGTCACAGATGAGGGTTTTACAGAGTTTTAGAATTAATTTGTATAATTTCCAGTACAGTCACTGTGACCAGTGGCATTCACCCAAGATTATAATAAAACTCAATTGAAGTTGCGGAACTATTACCTAAGTTTGTAACCTGTCTTTAAAATCGCTTTGGTACCAATGACTGGAAGTTAGCTAATGTCAATGTCAAATATAAAAAGGCATGCACCGCATTACAGACCAGTACGTCTCACGTCCATACCAGTCAAATTAGTCGAACAATATTAGAATCACATTGTAGACCACATAGAGAAACACACTGTTTGTATCAATAGTCAAAAACATGGTTTGTAAGGGACATTGGTCACTTAATCTATAGAGTTCTTTGAAGGTCAACAAACTGTGGACAAGGGGATCAGTGGACATGTATACTAGTTCCGAAGCCTTGACAAGGTCCCTACCAAGGACTCTTACGTAATTAGCTGCATGGATAAAAGGAAGGTCCTTTCAGATTGAAACTGGTTAAAAGCAACCAAAGGGTAGGAGATTAATGTACTTCTCCGAATGAGGGGTAACTAGTGGTGTTCCCCAGGGGCGTCTAGGCCCCAATTCCTCTTCATTTTCATAATGATCTGAAAGGGTACATGTGAGTGGCAAGTTTGCAGATGATACTAACTTCTCATATTAAGGACACGCAGAGGGAAAACAGAAAAAATCAAAAATGATCTCACAAAGAATGTTTGGGACAAAGTTGCAATGAATTAATGTGTAATGTAAACTAATGCCATTGGAAAAATATCCCCTATACATACCATATGATGGGCTAATTTAGACAAATAGGAAATGTTTGGAGTCATCGTGGCTAGTTCTTGAATATGTCACCACATGCCCGAAGGTGGTCAAGACAAACAGGATGTAGGATCTTAAAGGGATGCGAGTAGACGAGAAATCTTATGCCTTATATATCCTGATATGCCCACATCTCGCATATACTGTCCATGTGGTCTCTCTACCTCAGAAAACGATATTTTGCACTAGAAAAGTCAGAAAGGCAACTAAATGTTAGGGTTGGAGAGGGATCCACGAGAAGATTAGGGCTAGTGCGCTCTTCAGCTTGGAAAAGAGAGATACGGGGGATTGATAGAGGTATATAAATCAGTGATTGTAGCAAAGTGTAGAAAAATTATTTACTATTCCCTAAACAAGAATAGGTCACCAAATGACATCTATAGTAGCAGGTTTAAAAAAGGAAGTTCTCACCAGCCACAGTACAGTCAACTTGTGGAACTCCTTACCCGAGGAGGTTGTGAAAGCTGGGACTATAACAATGTTTAAAAGGGAACTGGATAAATTAATGGTGGCTAAGTCCATAAATGGCAATTAGCCAGGAAGGGTAAGGAATGGTGTCCCTAGCCTCTGTTCATTTGAGGATGGAGATGGATGGCAGGAGAGAGATCACTTGATCATTGCCTGTTAGCTACACTCCCTCTGGGGCACCTGGCATTGGCCACTGTCAGTAGATAGATACTGGGCTAGATGGACCTTTGGTCTGACCCGGTACGGCTGTTATTATAATACAGCAGTGGTTAACAACATAAGGATTGGCATGACCATACAAAAATATTCATTTGAATGCTACACATACTCTGCACTTTCAAATGAGATCTATAGATTGATAACTTTTTCCCTATGGGATGGTTTTTTTAATGTCATTGCAAACAATCCGATGAGAAATGTTTCATAGGGTCTATGATATCAAAATATAGGAGCCTTTACTGTTGCTGAAAAACTGATTTGGGGAAAAGATGTTCCTGTGCATTTCACTGAGCTGAGCAAATTTCACTTTTGTGTCAGTTTACATAACATTTGTACGCAAATTGCAACCACTCTTAAATTTAGATATTTAGATGCATATGAAGTTTTCATAGCAAATTTCTTCCAATATGACTACTAGAAGTAAATTTCTGTCCCCACTGAAGTCAATGGCAAAACTCCTGTTCATTTCAGTCGTTCCAAGATTTTACCTTTAATGAAAGCTGATTTTGAATTTTTCATATACAAACTTCAGAAGCCAGGGAGTGAGTTACATAAATCATTGGATATTTTTTTCTGTCACCTAATCAAATGACTATGCAACTAACTAACAAACACAGCATGAATTTACTATTTTGAATGTTATAATCAAAAATAAAAGCAATAGTTGAATTGTGGTAATATTTAAGCTCAAAATTCATTTCCCACAAATGCTAATGCTAGTAAAGCACAACTGTCTGTGCCAAACAAATATGACTGGGTCATGCACATGCTCTAACTGAAATTCATTTTCAAACTGAAATGAATATTTTCGAGAGAAAAAGTCCACTATTCTCTCACTTTAAGTTCTCAGCTTTAACATCGCATGAGAATTGTCTTGGCATTTAATAAAATGTGGGTTTGGTGTCAATGTACATTATACCCCTTATAGTAATTGTACAATGTATAAATGCACTCCAGAAAATGTGATTTATTTTAATAATACAAAGAATATTAGTGTATAAAGAGCTTTCCTTTAAGTGTGAAATTCACAAAGCCCAAGTATTCAGGATCTGATGAAGTGCTGTAATGAGGGTTAATTCACATTCTTAAGTCATAGCCAGGAATCCCACAACCGCCTATACTCTTTATATTGCCCAGCCCCTTCTCGCTGGGCAAGTTCTGGAGCCAAAGGGTCCGCATAAACACAGATCCATGACCCCTTCTTAGTCCACCCACAAAGTAATTTTGTGTGCCGAAGACCACTTCCTGAACAGACACGGGTTGCAGGGCCAACCCTCTACAAGGACTCAGCCAGCCAACATCCTATACGTGGCTTATATGGTGAGATAGCGCTAGGTGCCATAACTTGCTGTACCACAGATTAATTTCTCCCTAAGTGAAAACTGGTATCTATTAGAGTGGATCAGAAGTTTTCTAATAAAAAATTCTATAGAATTTCAAAATTAAATAAATAAGCAAACCCCACATGCACACAGGGCAAAGTTAGAACTTTCAACTTTCTCCCCCAGCCTTTTCTTAAACCAGGTCTAGCATCTTCCTTATTCCTGCCAAGGATGCAGGAACAATGATGTCATGAAGGAGGCAACCAATAAATGCCTATATTTTTAATACTATTTTTGTTCTGATTAAGTCCTGTCAAAGAACAGGTAGAAATGGAATGAAATAGACTTTGAAGGACTCTTCAATGTCTTGTCAAAAATCACATTCCCAAACACGTGAGTAGTTTGGACAGAGAGGGAGAAAGACACACAACAATCACTGCTGAAGGAACTGAATGCCCGTCATATTAAAGAAACAATAAATTATATGGTCAAGTTTGAAATGAGGATTATTTTGCTTTTACTATTTATAGATCAGAAAGCTATTGAAGAAATTCACCTTGGCCAACATTTTGCTACACAGCAGACTGAAATGTATTTATCTTTAGGTAACTTAAGTGCTGATCAAAGGTGTTGAATGACAGCCTCACTCCATGGAAGTGCAGCCCCCCCCATCCCCCAACCTTCCCATAATTATGCCTCAAACTTGTTTTAGACTTGGGAAAACCTCCTACAGCTATAAAGGGGGTTGGTTCTCCATGCTCAGTCATTCCTATGCCTCTCTGACATTAACAAAAAAGGGCACCAAATGAATGCCAGAAGTCAGTTTGGCCATGAAGAGCCGTGTCCATTAGTAATGAAGTTGCAACAATCTCATTTCACATAGACTACTGGATTGTTTTAAAATGGTAATAACTTTTAGATACGGCTAGTCAAAATTACATCTGAACATTGAAAAAGGGTAAGGATCTTCTATTCTTTACATAACAAGGCTCTTGCTCTGATTGGGGTCCTCTGTTCTACTTGAATATAAAGAACAATAATAATTAGTCCTTTGTACCATCATGCCCAATTTCCCTTTAAACTTGTTTGCATTACTGTGTTTATTTTTGGATAGAAGGATATGCTTCAATTTACAACCATTCCTTTGAGATCCCTGTGTAACTCAAGCCTGGAGGCATTATCTTAAATGATAGAATGCAGTCTCCGCTATTTCCCTTTTGAAGTATGAACAAACCATCTGTTTTCTCTCCTACACAAGTAATGCTGACAAATGACATATATAACTGCTATAATATTATCTAAAAGGAAAACAACATTTGCTTGCTCCAAGCAACATAAATAATATGTTGAAAAGTATATGAACGTCTACAGTATATGCATATGTAGAAATAGTAGTAATTTAACTAGTGTAGTGCCAAACTTTACGGTTTATATCAGTGGGAGTTCAAGTTGGTCAGATTTTAGTAGACAGGCTGGCAAGGGAACAATCCTGCCCAGCTGTCTATTTTATTCTCCCCATAGCCACTGCTTGTACCTGCTACTGTTCTTTTAGAATTGGTTCTCTCCCCCAAACCTGTCCATTTAGACATCTCTGCAAAATGTGCCCAGTTTCAATGGGAGCAGTGAATACTGTAAGTCATTCACTCCAAAGAGGAAAAGACTCACTGAGAAGTAAGTTGAGTCATGATAGTGACGACAGAGACAGTGCCCTCACAATGAAAACACTGGAAGGGGCACCCTCCAGGTAAGGAAAAACTGTCCCCTATGGCGTAGTACATTCTACACTCCAGCTTTAACTTATTTGGGCAATGGGACTTCCACAATTATTTTCTTACCCTCATCCCATCTATTTCCCTATCATCTTCCATGTTTCTCAACCCTCATTCTTACCTTGCCCTCATCCCCATCCCATCCTCCTCGCCATATGGACAGAACGAGTTCTTATCTTTTTGCTTTCTCCCACCTAGCTGGTTTGCTTTTCTCAGGATCCTACTAATCTTTTAATTGCAGAGAATAGCTGATTTCACTGCCTTTTACCTCATTCTACCACCACTGCTAGAGTCTAAACAAGGCACACAGCTGACACCACTCAGTTCAAAGCTCCACGAGACTGGACTCCCATTGATCAAGTGCACCCCAAAATGCACTGCACACCTATTGGAAATGAAATAAACCCCTGTATAGCTAAACCCCTTTCCATTTTTTCCACAGTTTATTAAAACACTAAAGTGCCAAATATCTTTGTATCTTTAGCAGAATGAACAACAGAAGCAGCGTTGCTACCTAGATAATTACCTGGAAAAAGCCAAACTACATAATGCATATCTTTGGATCACAGAATTGCGTTACTGTGAAAGTACCAAAATAACCACAAACCAAACCAAACCAACCTGTTAAAGGGTCTGTTTCTGAGCTGTCACAGGAACTGGTCACGTGCACACAAAACAGGACATTGTTGGCCTGTGAATTAAAAACAAAGAGACTCATTATTTATTTTTCAATAGTTTTCTTTTTGTTTGGTTTAAAAATTGCATATGAAAGGAAAACCGATTCACTTGGACTCCTCTTCAGTGACCTGAGTGGCTCAGTCTACCCTTATTGTGCTTGAAAAAATAAAACTATTATTCAGTACCAGAGCATGGCCTCAAAGACATCTCTTTAGTCACAATGTTCTCTTAAAGGGCTCGTTGCACCCATGATATAGGGGAGCATATTGCAAGTGCATGGCCAGGGCCCCATCCAGCCCTAACGTTCATTATCCAATAATAACTGAGAACCACAACAAAGATCAGAACAAGGAAACGTTACCAGAATGCCTGGAGTGTGACTACGACTTCTAAAAAGCCAACCTAAGGGGCTAGAAAGAGCACTGTGATGGAGTCACACTCTGGTTTTCAGTGTTACAGCTTGTGACTGTGGCAGGGGTGTTGCTGTCTCCTCACTTGGAGAAAATAGCAAGAAAATGAAAAGTCACCAAATTTTAAACTGAGACCATTTAAAATCAAACATTTTTGTGCTTACTCCATTACTTTGAAATCAGAAGATGCTGGAGACTCATTTTGGTTTCAGATCCTTAAGAAACCAGCAATTGAAGGAAGCAGCCCAGCAGCTCCTTGCCTTTCTTTTCCTTTGTGAATGGCAGGTTGCTTACAAAAACAGTTTAAAGAAATGGGAGAGCAACAACTCCAGCGGGACCTATTCTCTCGTTGTTGCCTCCATACCTCTGCACATTCTAATGCACACTGTCCTATAAATGCCTCAATGCGATCCTGGTGATGCAATAAGGGGGGAAACCAAGGACAGAGCGGAGAGAAGCCCTGGTGCAGGCAGGCTGGCCCTGGAAAGTGCTGCAGAGATCCACCTGCTGGGTGATAGGGGGAGAGCAATGCTAAAAAAGAACCAAAGGGAAAACTGCAAGACAGGTGCAGGGCAGGAAGAGATGAACCTATCCAAAGGCCTGCGAAAACAAGGTTTCTACTTTGCCTAGGTATAGCCAGAGCAGTGCCAGAGCCAAAAATGGAGAGAAAGCCTGCTGCTGAAGGGCAGGACAGAGGAGATGAACCCTCCTCACCAGTGACTGAGAGACAAACAGCAGTGATGTCTCGTGCACAGAGCTTGGAGACTGCAGGGCTAGAAAAGAGCTTAGCGGGGAGGGAGGCCTCCAGGAGCTGGCCAGTCTGCTAACAAGAGTAGGTTGCTGAGAAATCAGGCAGGCTTCCAGGGCCCTGGTTTTCCAGTGAGGAGAGAGTGTTGGCTCCCTGAACAGAGGTACAGGGAAGACTAGGACCCCAGGCATCCAGCACCTAGTGTAGCCAATTACTTCATTTGATCACTATTTATTCTGTGTTGTGTAATGTTATGATTAACTAACAGCTATGTCATATATGCTAAATAGATGTAAATTATAGGAGTATAAGACTGATCAGTAGTCACTTAATGCATACTTATTGCATCTATCTAAGAAGGGCTAAACCAAGGCTCACAGGCAGAGGCAGCTCTATGGTTTTTGCCGCCCCAAGCATGGCAGTCAGGCGGCCTTTGGTGGCACGCCTGCTGATCACGCAGATTCGGTGGCATTTCTACGGATGATCTGCCGGTTCTGCGCCTTCGGCATGCCTGCCACTAAATTGCCACCAAAGCCATGGGACCAGCAGACCTGCCGCAGGCACAGCAACCTGCTCGCCACCACAGGCACTTGCTTGCTGCGCTGGTGTCTGGAGCTGCCCCTGCCCGCAGTCAAGAGGCCTGTAAGATGTCAGCGTAGCCATACTAGGCCATTGGCTTAAGAAAGGCTTGACATAAGTAAGCAACCAAAGAATGACCTGATGCTACAAGATTACGTGAAAAGATGTACCAATGGGTGGTATTACAAAAAATTAACCATAAGAGTAATTTTGGCTATAAGATACACGATAGTCACATGTTTCTAACACATACAGAGGCACAGAGTGTTAGGTGTAGTCAGAATCATAAGATAAAAAAGGGCTCCCAGATTGGGTAAAATGAGTTCCCTAAGGGAAAAATCCAGCAGGAATCATCCCTCTCCTGATGATAAATTTGCAAGACATCCATCAAACCCAAAGAATATTGCTAAGGATGTGAGTATGTAACTTGTGCACAAGTCTTTATAGGACTTCTTATGCGTGGGTAATCATAATCCTAATTAAACCTTTAATAAACCTTGTACTTGTGAATGTATGTGTGGTCACTATCCTTGGTCTTTATGTGTTCCTAGAAACTCTAAGTCTGAAGCAAGAAGCAAAGGTGACTTGCACTCTGTTGATCTTGAAACTGCAATCACAAGAGCTGAACCTACAATGGTATAATACAACATTACTAAATTAATTTAAAATAAAATAGAATAGGCTACATTAGAGATATGAATTTCATTGTTCATGTGGAAAGAGACTTGGACTACAGGAGGCTGAGGGACACTAGAGGGGGCAACTGAGTCTGTAATGGTAGGAGTAGCAGAATAAATACCCACCATTACAGGGTTGTCAACTCTCATGAATTTATCGCAAGTCTCACAATATTTGTGTTTTTGTTAAAGGTCCCACTCCTGTCATTGGGAGGATTTCAGCTCTCATTGTGGGGCAGGGGGGAGTAAGTTCTTAGAATCATAGAATATTAGGGTTGGAAGAGACCTCAGGAGGTCATCTAGTCCAATCCCCTGCTCAAAGCAGGACCAACACCAACTAAATCATCCCAGCCAGGGCTTTGTCAAGCTGGACCTTAAAAACCTCTAAGGATGGAGATTCCACCACCTCCCTAGGTAACCCATTCCGGTCCTTCACCACCCTCCTGATAACCAACCTAGACCTTCCCCACTTCAACCTGAGACCATTGCTTCTTGTTCTGTCATCTGCCATCACTGAGAACAGATGAGATCTTCAGGTAGTTGAAGGCTCCTGTCAAATCGCCACTCACGCTTCTCTTCTGCAGACTAAATAACCCCAGTTCCCTCAGCCTCTCCTTGTAAGTCATGTGCCCCAGCCCTCTCATCATCATTTTTATTGCCCTTTGCTGGCTTCTCTCCAATTTGTCCACATCTCTTCTGTAGTGGAAGAACCAAAACTGGATACAATACTCCAGGTGTGGCCTCACCAGTGCCGAATAGAGGGGAATAATCACT
The DNA here is from genome assembly GCF_003597395.2 of Chelonoidis abingdonii. Lineage (NCBI taxonomy): Eukaryota > Metazoa > Chordata > Testudines > Testudinidae > Chelonoidis > Chelonoidis abingdonii. Next base: position 103,429,226 of record NC_133771.1, read on the forward strand.
TCCCTCGATCTGCTGGCAATGCTTCTGCTACTACAGTCCAATATGCCATTGGTCTTCTTGGCAACAAGGGCACACTGCTGACTCATAGCCAGCTTCTCGTCCGCTGTAATCCCCAGCTCCTTTTCTGCAGAACTGCTGCTTAGCCAATCGGTCCCCAGCCTATAGCAGTGCATGGGATTCTTCCTTCCTAAGTGCAAGACTCTGCACTTGTCCTTGTTGAACCTCATCCTATTTCTTTTGGCCCAATCTTCCAATTTGTCTAGGTCACTCTGGACCTTATCCCTACCTGCCAGCGTATCTACCTCTCCCCCCTACGTTTTAGTGTCATCTGCGAAATTGCTGAGGGTGCAATTAATCCCATCATCCAGATCATTAATAAAGATGTTGAACAAAACCGGCCCCAGAACTGACCCCTGGGGCACTTTGCTTGATACTGGCTGCCAACAAGACATTGAGCCATTGCTCACTACCCGTTGAGCCAGACAAGCTAGCCAGCTTTCTAGCCACCTTATAGTCCATTCATCTAATCCACACTTTTAACCTGCTGGCAAGAATACTTTGCTAAAGTTAAGGTATATCACATCCACCACTCTCCCCATATCCTCAGAACCAGTTATCTAATCATAGAGGGCAATCAGGTTGGTCAGGCATGACTTGCCCTTGGTGCATCCATGTTGACTGTTTCTGATCACCTTCCTCTCCTCCAGGTGCTTCTAAATGGATTCCTTGAGGATCTTAGCCCTCATGATTGCACAGAAAAGCTTGAAAACCTGACCTGCACACATTGAGGTGCTGAAAATAGGGGTGCTGCTGCTTGTAATAACAACCCAAATACATGGTTTCTGCCTTCAGCACCCCCGCTATAAAAACTGTTCCAGCACCACTGCCTGAACATAAGCTAAAGGCTCAGAAACCAGAAGAGAAGGGGGTGAGGGGACCCATGATTTTTAAGCCTCTCATGATTTTTAGGGCCTGATTTATAATTTTGGAATCCTTGGCATTGTCAATACTAGACTTAGCAGATCCCAGGCTCTCTGGAAGACCTTAGGTTCAGGAACCTGAACATCTGGGACACCAACTCCACTCAGTGTGAGCCAGAGTCCTGACCTGTCAGCTGAAACAAAAACCACCTTGATGTTGATATATGGCACATGAAGCAGGTGGTTAAATTCTCAGTGCAGCTCAGCCAGAAACTGGAGGGTAAGGACAGCATCCATTGTCCACTACCCAGAAGTGAAACCTGATTGCTGTGAAAGCTGTTAAGGAGCAGCTGCACTCTACCAAGCAGAATGTGAGTGAAGATCTTTCCTTAGAGGCAAAGCTCTGCAGTAGCATGGAAATGCCTTGTTGCGGTGGGAGCTCCAAGGGGCTTTTCACTTAACCAGAATGTTGCCTACATTCCCGGGGAGTGAACACCATAGTGGGCACTCTACCGTCCTTTTGTAGGACGTAAATATGCCCTCCCCTCGAGACTTGTCCAGCTTCACTGGCTGGTGAGACAAGAGGATGGTCTCATCTTGTATCTTTTTTGGGGATACTCACACCAAAAGTAAGTGCTAGCTTTATGCTTCCCAACTGCACTGCATATAGAAGTGAAAGACGCCTTGCTCATCTCCACTAGACCCGACCAAATCTGAGCATCTGTGGTATTTTAAAGAGATGTTTCTTTTTGCTAGCTATTTTGTGTTTTCTGCAGATGGAAAATCATGCTGGAGGGGAAGTTTGGCTTCTCCTTTTGCCTTTTCATATGCATTCTTAAAGATACTTTTTCTCCTGATCACACTTTTGATTGATCCTGTTTGCCATATAACAGGTCAGACTGTCACATGAGGCTACAGGTTTGGTTAGTCAGCCTGGGAGGTAAAATGCAATCTGGCAAATTTCTAGTGCATCAAGAGGCGATGGGAAAAATCTGTAGGAGCAGTAACAATTACTCCATTTTACACACACTGGAAGCTTTGCTATATTTTGGCGATTGGTTTTGTTCTTCTCCTTTATGTTCCATTTGAATGATTTCATATTGGAGTGGATGACAGTCCATGATATTTGACTGGGAGGACTATTAGCTGGAAATGGTTTTCCAAGTTTAAGATATGGAAATAATAATAAAACGATATAGAACAGGGAGGGCTGCATGGGTGACTAATACAGGCAATGTAACAAACACCAGAACTTGCTGTCCTGTGGGCAGCAGCTACCTGTTGCTTCTGATATTAGTTTATTGCACATAACAGTCTTATTCAAAAAGCAGACACCATGCTGAGGCAGTGATTGAAAAAAAAAGCTGGCAGGAGCATATAATGCTGGATGGATTTTGCCACTCAAACTACATGTGGGTAATAGCTGGGAGTGGGTAATATGTAGTGTTTGACCTTTATATAAATGAATGAATATTACACTAGCATGTTGATTGGTAAGAACTTTACTTCCATTAAGCAGTAGGAATTGTTTCTTGCTGTTTGGGGCAAAAAGGTTTTACATAATTAGAGTTGTAATTAGAAATGCCAGCCCTAATTACCCGTTACCTACTTCTGTTTGAGGACTGTAGAAAAAATATTCACTTCTGACAGCTATTTCCACCCTCTAATTACTAGTGAGAAGGTTTGGACAGAAAACAGAGTCTAGATCATCTAGTAATAGGAAAGCCCATTCAAAGAAAAAGCAAGCCATTACTTCAGTTCTCTGAATGATTCACTGAATTATTGTGATGTCATCATCATCACACATATTATATTCCTTCCAGTTTATTGGTAGTGTGGGGCCTGATTCTCATTTACCCAGAGGCGCCTTTACCCTGCTCTGTCAGTTTAAAGGAGCCAGACAGTAGGAATAAATTGCAGTGTAAAGGGACCTTTGAGCAAATGTGAATCAGGTCCTAAGTCTTCAGAAATACTGGGTATCCCGTCACCACCCAGCCATAGGGGTAGTAAAGAATATATCAGTATGAATTTGGCTCTTTGGGTCACTTGCCTTGACATGCATGTCCACGGGATTTGACATTTCCCCTTGAATCAACAGATTCTACTGACACCCATGAAAGCTAATTAACATGAATTGCCCACAACCATAATTTTTAAAGCAGCTAGTCCAAAGCAGAGCTCAATCTCCCACTCCCCCACATAAAGCACTGCAAGCGTTAACTGAGGACAGCATTGTGGAAGCATTTCTGAAGTCTGTCCCTCCAGCAAAGATAACACGATATGTTAGTGCTGGTATCACACTGGTTGATCTCATGCATGAGCGTGGGGGCAGACTACACGTCCACATAATACTGTTGCTGTACTCTGGGCTAGTATTAAAAGTGGCACATTAGCTACTGTGAAAGCAGAGCTCTCCATTGATATTATGGTATCTTCCAAGATACATCCATTTATAATATTACAGATTTAAGGTATTACAAATGTTATATTTGACAACTATTGGGCTGTGGCTCTTCAATAAGTACAATAAGACCAACAATTAAGGTAAATGGTGATAATCAACAGTGATATGTCCAAAATGTAACATTTTGCATCCTTTAAAAATAAATCCTCCAAAGCAGGTCTCACAAAAAGACCATGTCTATTTCTCTGCAAAAGCTGGAGGAAGAGGAGGAGGATGTAATTTCATGTTGTGCCTAAGGCTAGCTAAATCTTTAATCTATCCATCCATAGATGAATTGTACAGTTGTTTGAAATAACTACTCCCTTAGCTCCGTATTACCACAAACTGCCTGCAAGAACTGTCTGTCAAATGAACCACATCAAAAGTCAGACCCTCATTAGACACATTCTAGTGTGAGCATCTCACGCCAGGTAAAGTAGAGAGCTGGCTTTCCTTTTATTCTTTGCTTTATAAGGCTGAAGTGTATTCCAATATATTTTCAGCAATGGCCCACATAACTGAATGATGTCTGTTTGCCCAGAGACGGAATTAAAATGGTGGATGGATATCTGGGATTTAAATATTAGTATTTGGAAGAAAACTTGAAATATTACTTGGGGTTAAATTTTCATTTCTTCTTCTTCTTCAACAACACAGAGACATATGAAAAGATCAGCATATATGTTATTTTAGTTCCTCGATGATGAAAACACTGCAAGAAGAGCAAATCTCATGTTATTTTTGTCCCAGTAACAGCTCTTCTAGGTAGTAAAAATAGACAAAACACATGGATGGTTGCTATACCTAGGCTGCCTGGCATGTTTCAGACAATAACCCACTTCCTGTCCACTAGGGTTTTAAGGCTGAAGTTGGAAAACTATTTCTTCCTGTTGGGCAGACTGGCTGTATTGGAAACCAAAGCTCTGTTCCACAAGTACAGTTCAGAGCAGATATCCTGCCTCCCTAATGCAGAAAACCACTTTTTTTCTGCTTCCCATCTCCACAGCTGAGTACGGCCAACCTAATATTAACCTTAACCTCCTACAGCTCTGATCTCTTGGACATGTTCCAGGGCATGCCAAGGGGGGGGGGGGGCAAGTGGGGCAACTTTCCCCAGGCCCTGAGCCCTGTAGGGGCCCTGCGAACCGTGGCCCAGCAGTGGTCCGAGTCATCAGCGGCATTTCAGCAGCAGGTGGCCCTTCTGTGCTGCCGAAGACACAGAGCGACTGAAGGGCCTCCTGGTGCCAAAATGCTGCCAAAGACCTGGACCGCCGCTGGGTGAGTACAAGTGCCGCAGCTCCCCCACTTTGTCCCAGGCCCCCTGAATCCTCTGGGCAGCCCTGACATGTTCATATTTATCAGTATTTTTCAGGACTGCCAGTGAGTCATATACAAAATTCATGTGAGAACAAAACACAACTGAAAGATTAGGAAAGGACCATTATACGAAAAAAGGAGGACCAAACATCATACAAATGGTACTGTTTCAGGGGACTAGTAATGGAATACAGACACCTTCACCTATAACTTAATGGTGTGAATGGATCAATTGTGCCCACATTATTACTAAGGCTGGACAAATTAATTCTGATTAATATCCAGTGTGAAATTAGGTCTTTCCCCTCTGTTCATTGAATGTTTGTGAATTCATCCCACTTTTCACTCATGTATTTGATATTTTTAACAATTTACCAGATAGTTTGATTAAACAATTTTCACCCTATTGAATGTCTGCAAACTGTTCACTTTTAATATTCACTAGTTATTATTCATCATCTGTGGTGTGTAATTGTTCATCTAAACTGAGATTAGGAAGGAAGTTAATCGAATGTCAGGGGAATTTCAGCACCTAACTAACTCATCAAGCTCCTTTGAAAATCCCAACCCTAATCTAATGGTGGTGTTTTCCCCCCTGATTAGATCAGTGAAACCTTCTAAGCAAGAGAACAATAAAAGCAAATAATAAATACTCATGTTAATCCATAAATACCCTTCTCTACATGGAGATACTAGTATTTGTATGAAAAATAAACATTTCCTAACACTTGTGAGATCAAAACCCTGTTTTCACAAATTTAAAATGAATGGTTGTAAATAGTGTTTGGCAGCAATCAACCAGCCCTAGTTATTACTATCCAACAGCTACAGAATACTATATGGTGTGTAGCAAGGCACCTCCTCTGACTTGCTTGGCTCAGTGTTTCCCCCTCTGGTGATGAGTTGGGAGGCTAAGGTAAAATCAGTCCCACTCCAGAGAGTTTTTATTCATCACTTGGGTTTTATTTTCCAATATTTACAAAATGAGCCTTGAGGGGTGGGGGCGGGGTGGGGGAGCAGTACTCTTCAGCCAAATAAAAAGAAACTTGTAACACAACAAGGGAATACCTTTCCCTGCTGCCTCTCTGGGATGTTATCCTATTATGCTGGCCGCTGGGTGCCAGTCTTTCCCCAAACAATCCATTAGCTCGGTTGTTTCCTCTATAGGGAGGAGAGCAGCCTTCCACTCAGGAGAAGCCTCTTCTCACTGCTGCCATTAATGCTTCTGCAGTTTGTCTGTCACCTCTTCCATCAGAAGAGGGGTTTTGAAAGGCTACTGGCAACTCTTAATTGGACTTAGGTGTCCCTAGTTGACCTGATGTAACTTTTTTAACTCATAGGGAAAAGGGCCTTTAGCATACCCGTCTTCCACCACTCTCTGGTGGCCCACCCACTTCCAGGAACCCAACAGGACCATTCTCTGGTGGCTGTCCAGTCTGACTTTGTCACAGGGGGCCTATGTGAAATTAATTGGCAGACCAGTTCAGTATCTCTGCAAAATTCCCAACAGAAAGTCTTACAATTGAATGAGTATAGAATCTGAACTGCACTCTTATCTTTAGGGTTGTTCTCCCATGGTTGAAGCAGATTGACAGGACAGTGTCCAGAGCTACTACTGCACTGAAAATTGATCTATCATTCGGTACCTTTCACAAGCACTAAATATGACTAAAAAAATTACAGACCAGTTTCTGCCAACCATACATAAAGTAGTATCTTGTAGTATCAGAGGGGTAGCTGTGTTAGTCTGGATCTGTAAAAGTAGCAAAGAGTCCTGTGGCACCTTATAGACTAAACAGACATATTGGAGGATGATCCGACGAAGTGGGTATTCACCCAGGAAAGCTCATGCTCCAATACATCTGTTAGTCTATAAGATGCCACAGAACTCTTTGTGGCTATCTTGTAGTAGTTAGCTATCACTCCACAGGAGTGACGCTGCCAGAATCTGGCACTAAAGAAGCACTTGATTTTGGTAAATCCTTGTAATAGGAAAGCTTTCTTTCTTCAGTAGCCATCCGTAAAATAGACAGAGTTAGTACTCCTTTAAGGAACAAGAGCTAATTTCAGTCTCATCATTATTCATGTAATACTCGCTCTCATTTTTGATGAGGAAGGATATCCTCTTAAATGAGAGTTGAATCTCTATGAGTATTTTCCTGTAAAATATGGCAGTCTGAGCTAGTAACCCAAATTCTTAATTCTTCTTGCGTGGCATTTTCGTGTAACATCTTGGTAATGAGTTTTTTTCTTTTAACTGTTGCTTTGATTTATGCCATACTCAGTGTGACTAAGGATGTTAATTAATTCTAACTTGATCAAATATACATGTGGGACTCACATACTGTATCTAAATTTAAAGCAACTATAAACCACATTGCAATACTGATGTAAACCTTTGGCATTTCTTTGATGTATACAGTTAGAGATGGACTGAACTGATACTGAAAAGTTCACTTGACTGAATAAGAGGTGCCTTTTGTTTCTAAATTAAGCAAGTTGAAAGGCTTAATTTAAATTATATATATTTGATTCACATACAGTATACAGGAATATAAAGTAGACTAATATTTAATGAGAAATAGGATAGGAATGTTGGTTTGTGTGCTGCTTGTACTGCTCTTGCTTTTTGGAATGATACTAATCCATAAAATCATGGAATGCAGATTAAATCAGGCCTATTGTGATAGAAAGTCTATTTTAATATGAAAGAAAAAAAAGGAAGATTGTAATTATGAAGGATTACCTTTTGTCTGCAATGGTCTTTGTAGTGACTATTACATAGAAATAAACAGCAAAGCCCATAATACGTGTCTAATGCAAATGGAGTGCTGGTCAGAAACTGGCTTTTATTTCCTGGCCTCAGTCACATGATCTGGGTCAATACCCCTGCCATGCAACAGGGGTCAGTATGCACTTCCATGGCTACTACTATTTCAGTTTTATAGTGTTTGTATCAAGAGGGCTTCCCCTGCAAGATCTGGACAAAAGTAATTAGCTGTGAGTCATACACACAGACTGGAAACTTGATTTACAGGCACAAGCTCTTTATTATCCTTATTTATTATTTGTATTATCACAGCACCTAGAAGCCTTTGTCATGGATTTTGTACATACTATTTTAATTGTATAAGCATTGCACAACCTTACTTTGACCCTAGATGTCTGAAATGCAACCAATACTATTAATAAAGTTTCATGCAACAATATAAAAACATTTAAGAAAAATGTGATTAAAGCTGTATTTTCCCTTATGGTTCTTTGCCTCTTAAACAATCCTTTACATTGCATTCGAACAGAAAAAATATCCCCTCACCTAATTTATTTCTAGGAAAAGCTGTGACAACCATTTCTAGTGTTCCAACTTGTAGTGATCCTGAGATTTTAGATCTGAGTTTATGAGACAGATATGAATTTGGTGGTTTCAGGTTTGTTTGTGGTGACTGTCAAAGTTAGATTCAGGACTCACAATTTGTCAGACCACTCTGTTTATTAGCGCAGCGCTCCGCCAATTAACATTCAGAATATGTGAGCACCATACAAGACACAAACTTCTTATTTATACGATAAAAGGGCAGGAGTTTAGACAAGGACAAAGCAAGCAACAGCGGAAAACCAACCTGCTACCACCTGTGACACAGCATGCATATTCCACGTCCTTACTGATTGGTATCGATCTAAGGCTAATACTTTTCCAATTGCCCTTAAACGGTGCAATTGTTCTATGCTAATGTCTGTGTTCCTGACACCTGGATTGCAACATTCCAACAATTATACTTAAAGGTGCAGACAACATTTCTTTAATCCACTCTTATTTTTACAATATAATTAATTCTACTTTCACATGACGAAATGCTAAAAAAACTGTCCTACTAAAGAAGAAATTCTGAAAGTAAGCTTGTGCAGCATGGCATAAGTCATGCTAATAGTGTGGCTCATTGTCCTAATAGTGTTGCTCTAAAATGCTCCCTGCTCGGAGGTTCTCAGAGCCTGGGCTCCAGCCCTAGTTCGAACATCTATACTGCTATTTTTAGCGCCACCACCAAAGTCCTGCAAGCCCAAATCAGCTGACCCAGACTCACTGTCACAGATTTTTTTTTAATGAAGTGTATATATACCTTCTATGGTCCAAGTGTTGTTTTAGGCTGATGACTGAGATCATCTTTATCTGCTGATAAATCTGAAGGACTACTATATTTTGCTGTATGTAGAAATTCCAGAACTTCATCTGTTTTTGGTAGGAGATATTTGTCTTTAATTACAGTGTCACTCAATTTTCCACAGAAGCTAGATTCTCAGTTTTGCTTCAGGTACTCATGGCACTTCAGATCATTCCATTATTTCATCAACCAATGCTCTGGTTCACCCATCATTTTCCATATGACTACATGATCTTTGGTCATTTTGATCCTTCTGTGACGCTATGGGGTCAACCTGAATTTTTTCAATGGTGTGCATTGCAATTTTTGTTTGACATATTTTATCATTACAAATATTCTGAAATTTTTGAAGGTGTGGTAACAATTTCATGTCCATATCCTCATTAACAGATTCAATACTCAACTTCTTTTGTATTAACTTCCTTCTAGCTGAATTCTGTATCTTTGTGTTACTATCTGCTTGGTTATTTGTAGAGCCATGAAATAACGGTGAAACATTTCTCAAAATTTTTGTATTAATGTTTTTATGTGTAATTTCAAACAGAGTGAATAAAAACTTATTTAATACAGCTGTCTCTATTTAAATCTTATTTTAATTTTGTTTCCCCAGACCCTTGTTATAAGATTAGTACACTGTTATATTACAAATCTTGAATGAAATATATCTGTACTTCTAAGAGTCACCAGCATGGTATAAGTCACCTGCATTTGCTAATAACCACCATGTTTCTGGGACTGCTATATGTGTTTTATTTCAATGTTAATATGGGTGCTTTCAAAACTTCCTTCAGTTCTCTCTAATTAAGTGTTTACTTGTTTTTATTCCAAGTTTAGCTCCTTTATTCCAAAGGTTTTTTCTTTACATTTTTGTTCAGGTACCATTTTGTAAGTGAGCACTGTTTACAATGGAGAAACAAACTGATCTGAATGAGTTAGGGCTGCAGAGGAGCTGAATATTTAGTTTGGTTAAAATGATCCTTCAGCAACAGAGGCCAGACAAAAAAATGCTACTTTTCCTTTAGTCCAACTATTATCTTCTTGCTTGTTCTTTCACTCTCCTTTCCCATATGTTTTGCAGCCTTCTTCTATTCTTCCTTCCCTCATTCTGGTATGGTTTCCAACTCCCTTATGATATCTCATCACCAAGGCCCTATCCTTGCAAAGAGTTCAATGTGGGTAGACACCAGAGCCCATGAGGAGCACTGTTGACTTCCTTGCAAAATCTGGTCTCCAATCATGATATACAAAGATGGGGTAAAGGGTGAAGGTGGGAGTGATGGATGTAGGGTGACCATATGTCCCGATTTTATAGGGACAGGCCTGATTTTTGGATCTTTTTCTTATATAGGCTCCTATTACCCCCCACCTCCATCCTGATTTTTCACACTTGCTGTCTGAGCACCCTAGATGGATGGGACAGGCCTTCTATAGAAAAGGAAGGGGAAGGATTGACAGAGAAGGGTCTTTTAGGAGCAGCGAAGGGATGTGAGATGATTGTAACCTCTTCTGGGCAGAGGTTTTATACATGTCTTTATATGTGTTTGTGTGAAACCTAGCACAGGCAAGCCCTGATTCTGATGTGGGCTCTAGGTGCAATGATAGTATAAATAATGCTAAATAATAAAAGGTGGATGCAAGTCTTATATAAGCTACAGATGAATATCTGGATTTTAGATGCTGATCCAAACTGAACTGACCTGCCAAGCTGTATCAGCTTTGTCCTTCTCTTTCCTGCCAAAAAGGAAAGTGAAGCAGCTATCTGCACAAAACGAAGAAATGCCTTTTTAACAGGAAAATGAAATGGACTCTAGCCACCTCCCAACTCTGAAAAAGATCCATTCTCAATAGGTCATTCAGGTTTTGTACATATTATTTAATAGTAAAACTTTACCTATCATGTGCTGCTTTGCTTTTTTCATTAAAGCAAATTACATAGTGGTTCAATTGGTTTCAGGAAGTTATATGATGCTTCCCCTTACCCCTAAGGAATATGGGGATAAAACCTGCCACTAGTCAGAATTGGATTTTATTAGTTTTAATGCATCACGGACACTTTCATTATAGATGGGGCTTGACTGACAACACAAAGTGAATGAGCACAATGATAGCACTGACAGGACTCATCTATGCTACAAATATAACTGAATCATGGGACCTAAGTACAAACACAGACGGTTCAAGATTTTAACCCATGAATATCTGAAGACATGGCCAGCTTGCACCTACTCTACACATTTTAACCATGCTGAAGCTGGGTTATTGGACAGCTGTGTTATAACTGATGCCCTAAGTTGGTTTTCTCTGTAGTGCAGACAGGGCCTTAGTCACACCATAGCACAGTCTTTTATTCATACAGTTTTCTTGGGAAGCTGGAGAATAGCACTGAATAAAATAAGAGGGAAAGATTCAAGCTGGGCTTCCATTTAAGAAGAATATCCATTCATATTATATCAATAGTTCTAAGAGTCATTAGAAAAATGGGTTGCATATTTTCATAAACTACGTTTAGTTAAAGATGGTGTGTTTTGATTAAAAAACCCCTCAACAAACCTGAAGGAGTATAAAGAGCCTGATTACAAAAGGGTAGGTTTAGCACAGAGAACCTTTCCCATCTGAACACAAAATAGGATTTATTAATTAGTAATTATTCGTGTAAAGGACGGATTCATCCTGACAGCAGCAATGAAAAATTCATGACAGAGACTTACCATTTCTAATCAGCTCTATCACTATGTGGAGACTGCCAAACTTCAGAGACCAGCCAGTGCTAGAAATACAAACAAACATCATAGTTTCCATAGTAACTGAGATCACCTTGGAGATGATTAATACCAGTATGACTTACAATGGGTGTTCCAAAGATATCATCCTTTGCTGATTTAATCATGATCCAATATAATGTCATTTAACATCTTAGTGAAGAAAAAGGAATCTGTATCTCTGAAGTATTTTCTCTTATTCAATAGCGATAGGGTCCTAGAGGGGAATGCTCATTATCTGCTTTTATTCTATTTCTTGCTTGCAAAAGAAAAAATGACATATATGGCTATGGCATATGATCTATAAGAACACAAAAAAAGTGGATACTTTATAGGAATGGTAGGTAATTTCCTTAAAGAAAAATACCGTAAAAGCATGAATTACTCATCCACTGTATGAAGAGCCATGCAAAACCACCACTGAAATATTTCATGCTTTAGAGGAACACATGAACTGGTGAAAGGAGAATTTTTGCCATTCTGTGAGAAACACTTTGTATGACAAAATAATGGATACTTTCTGGTTGGGAACAAATCCAAAGTTTCCACGTTTTCGCTCAAGGTGAAATTTTGCCATCTTCACCAAAACCATATGGTGGAACATCAGAACAAAGACAAAAATCCCATTTGTCATGGATGGAACCTGCATTGTCTAGGAACTAGCACAGGCATAGGAACAGAAAGGTGTGGATTCTGTTCTTGACTTCCGTTGTGTCATTGGCTTAACTTCTCAGTTGCTTGGTAAAAAGTGGATAATACTACTTATATTTCACCAGTTAATTACTATTTCTGAAACACTTGGATAGAAGGTACTAGAGAAGTAATAATTTTATTATTTTCATTAAACTAGCATAAAATTTGATTTTCTCCGTATTTGTCTGTGAATTTTTTCACATATTCTATAGTATATAAGTTTCAAAGTGGACACCAAATTCCTGCTACATTCATCCCTTTCACTAACACAGCTGTCGATCTAAAGAGCTGGGGGTGGAAACTATATGCAGTGTGGGAGGAGATTTGCAGATAATTAGATTCAGATTCTCTTCTCACATACCAGTATAAAACTGGAGTCATTCCATTCACTTCAGTGGAATTACCCTGATTTAACACTAGCATAATTAACCAATATTTCGCTCTATATCTCAGGCTGTATTTGAACATTTTTAGTTAATTCAGGTGCTTCAGTTATAACTCAAAGCATACAACAGATTCTCTATTCATTTTCTTATTCTCAATTATTTCAAAAGGAACAGAATTAGGTACATTGTCTATTAACTTGTAATTGTTAGGTATTACTTTTTCTTAGTCATTTTAAATATAATAAATCATTTATAGGCTTCTACACAAAATACTAGAAGTCAAGAGATTGACTTCAAGAAGTCTATTCTCAACTCTGCCTCAAATATCCAGTGACAAATCACAATCTGTTTGAAATCAATGGGAACTATAGGTGTCACCCCCCTGAAAATCAGGCCGTGAGTGTTTCAAGTTCACTACCTAAATTAATGTACCCTTTAGACAATTTTGAACTTACCGTCTCTCTCCCCTCTTTGGTAAAATGTGTACAATGCTACTTTTTTGTAGTACCTCCTGTTAATGTTTTGATGCTTATTTCATTCATCTTTATATCAGTCTTTAGGAATCCTTGGACATGTTCCTCACAAGTGCCAAGCAGTACTGTATGATTTGATATAAACAGTCTTTTGACTCAGGGAGTCAAACACAATTTTTGAGCCTATTTCTGATTTTGGCCAGTACGCTGGAAAAAAGTGATACCATATAACACACCAGAAGTAGCCAAGAGTGGCAAACCCATTCATATCTTACTTCATTAGTGGTTTAACAATCAAGCTACAGACTAGGGCCTTGATCTGACAAACACTTAGGCACATGCTTAGCTCCACTGTCATGAATAGTTTCATTGATTTCAGTAAGACTGCTCATGGTAGTAAAATATAACACATGCATAAGTGTTCCTAACCTAGTCTATAAGAGTTCTTATGCTGTGCTTATCACAGTAATATCTGAGTGCTAGATGTCTGCAGGATTGTGTGCTTAATGTTGAAACATAGAACTTTTAAATCAAGCTATTAACTAGGAAAATATAGGCTCCCCACCATTTCCGCCCCCCATATGTAATCATGCAAGTCTGAGCACAAATAGTCACCCTTTAACAGAGAGCTAGCAGTAGAATTGAAAATGTCAATGGCAATTTAGAGCATTTCACAGTTTACAGACTTTACACAAAATTATTTGGATCATATAAGCTTCAGAATACATACTAACAAAAATAAGAGCAATTTTCTTTCCTTTCAAAGCATCATATTGTGACTTTCCATCCCCCCTCTGTATGCAGATAGACTCCTGACTTAGCGAATCCACTGTAGCAATAGATAGAGACAATCCTCAGAAAAGTTTTGAATTTGTATTAATCTAGCATGCATTAATGTGCTAATAATGAAGAGCTTGTATAGTTTTCAGCTGCCCTCCTGCTCTGACAGACAAGAACTGATTTGCTTTTCTTCTAGGGTGACTGTTTTGGTTTTTTGGGTCGCCACCCCCCCCGATTAGTTATGCTAAGGTGTCTGAAATAACACAGAAAAGTTCAGAAAGTCAATCATATTTTCCTGATACATCTTCAGAGATGGCAGTATTCTCACAGTGATCCAATGGGGATACATGTAATATTGAAAAAAAAAAATAATCAAGGCTTTTTCTTATCTCAGTGCAGCAAATATTATACGCTTTATGTTTCTTAATGCGTCCATAGAATTCAGATCAGTGATAAATATGTAATACAGGAAACAACTTGTTGAATTACATTTATTATAAAAAAGAGAAGGAAAGCTGCTTAAACAAATTGCTCCATATGTCTATATAAAAATAATAATCCATGAATGATTGCTGAGTTCCTTCCATTTGAGAAGGATTTGCCAGACAAAAAATGAAATATTTTTTTAAAAAGATCAATGGACTAGATTTGTTTATCTTATTTGTTAAACAGACTAGGAACAGATCCCTCAACCAACGTCATGCAGGCAGTTCCCAGTTGCCTTTAAGGGGGATTCACATGGGTGCAGGGGGCCACCCAGGCAGACTCTTACTTCACTAATGTTGGAGCCACTGCAGGATCTCAACCTAACAAGTTTGCCTGTGTGTCTCGGATTTAACCTTAAAGCAGTGTACTGTATCTGCAGAGCGTGCTATAGCTTTGTTAAGCACAGTAGGCTGGGATACTTCACCTCCAAAAATTCATTTGTACAATTACTTTTCACTGACAAATTACTTACTTGAAGTCTCTTTTGAGAGAAAATTTGGTCGTCTGAGGTTGTGATACATTTTGTCTCATTGTTATTGAAAATTACTGCAATAACAATATATTATTTTGTTTCCAACTAGTGTCAACAACTGAGATTTTTTTATGCAGTGGTGATGCTACCTCATTCAGGATTATTATTATTCTTTATTATTTGTATTGCTTTAGTTCTAGGAGCTCTGGTCACGGACCAGGACACCTTTGTGTTAGGTGCTGTACAAACAGAGAGGTACATTGTGTGTAACACATTAATATTTACAAATTGATAGGTTCTACTATCTGAGTTTTTGACAATACTTTCCACCTCTACACCTCCTTTCATCTATGGATTTCAAAGGGCTTTACTTAAAAACATGAATTTAACTAAGCTCCATGACACCATTGTCAGATAAATAAGTATTATTTTGCTGATAGGACAATAGTCTGAAAGGAATTAATGGACTGACTTTTCAGAGGTACAACCACAGCACCAGTTGAAGCCAATAGGATCTCAAAACAGATTATCAGTAACAGAGCACTGACTGTAAATCTCCTGCTCCATCCACACCTAATCACAGCTCTGCAACAGCAAACAGACCCTGGCCAGTCAATCAGGCTCATAACTTGGGCATCATCTTCAAATCTGACCTCTGTCTAGATCAGATTGGCACGCGGCCCACCAGGGTAATCCCCCTGGTGGACTGGGACAGTTTGTTTACCTGCTGCGTCCTCAAATTTGGCCGATCGCGGCTCCCACTGGCCGCAGTTTGCCGCTCCAGGCCAATGGGGGCTAGAAGAAGTGGCGGCCAGCACATCCCTCAGTCCATGCCTCTCCCTGCAGCCCCCATTGGCCTGGAGCAGCGATCCGCGGCCATTGGGAGCCGTGACTGGCCAAGCCTGCGGACATGGCAAGTAAACAAACCGGCCTGGCCCACTAGGGGGATTACCCTGGCAGGCTGTGTGCCAAAGGTTGCCGATCCTTGGTCTAGATCCTCACATACAGTCTATGTCAAATTCTTTCCATGTAATGTCTGTAACATACTGATTTTCCTATCCATCTGTACCACTAAAACTCTTGTCCAAGTTCTCATAATCTCATTTCACGATTATTCCAACATTCTCTCTGGCCTTGACATATGCAATCCACTCATATCCATTCAGAATGCTGCTGAAAGATAGTTTCCTAGCCCATCGCTTTGACCATGTCACTCCTCTCTTTGCATCCGACATAAACTGATGATTTTCACTTTCCACATCCTACCAGTTATCTTTCATTCACTATTGAAATGTCAGTTCCCACCACTGACTGGCCCGTAATACTAGAATCCATCATCCACTTAAGTTTTCAAATGTGCACCTTTGCGTTTTCTCTCAGTCTTCCCCCTCTGCTTGGGAGGAGCGACCTGTAAATAAAGTCACCTCGGTATGCTCCTTCAAATACTCCTTAAAACTCTCCTTTTCCATCCTGTCTACAAAAAAAATTGACAGCAGTGAGGCCTAGGTAGGCAACTGGCATGCAGAGACCTCTGCCTATCACACTGACTCATTGTTTCCTTGTACCTCTCATCTGTCTGTCTGTATCCATCTGTTGTCTCTTGTCTTATACTTAGATTATAACTCTTTGGGGCAGGGATTGTCTTTTGTTCTGTGTTTGGATAGTGCATAGCATTGCGGGGTCCTAGTCTGTGACTGGGACACCTAGGCATTACAGTAATACAGATAATAATAATGTGTGTCAGTTATCTTGGCCTCAAATCTTAGTGGAGACAAGCCATAGCCAGCTTTTATCATAAGGTAGTTAGGTGAGGTCCCTCCACCCATGGTTGACCTCAGCTGGATACACTGCAATGAAAGCTACATAGCTTCGTCTCCATTAGCATTTTACAATGAAATCATGAATGTATTCTAGTTATAACCCATATTTACAGAACTCTTTTGGCAGTGAAGACACAGCCTAAGAGGTAGGTCATGCCACTGAGTCACTGCCTTTAGCAGGAGGCAAAATAGCTCTGCTACTCATATGCAGATTCTCACTTCAAACTTTGTTTTTATAACAGAAGTGCTTCAGATATTTTAGGCAGCACTAGCTAAACTGATTTTTCAGTGGTTTAGATGCATTCTTTGATCTTCTACAAACTTTTCTTTGAACTTAAACCAAACCTAATTTGCAAACAGAATATCTTGCAGGTTGTTTGTTCATTAATGTAGAATTAGTTCCTTTTGATATTTTGAGAAAGAAAATGTCAAATAATTAAGCACCATTACAAATTGGGTTTACTGAGATTTCTGAAACATTATAGGCATTTGTGTTGTTCAGACAATAGAAAAAATAACATTTAAGCCCTTAGGTCATTGTGGAAACCTATGAAACCTTGAAGTATATTACTCCTACGCTGAGACTTTGTATGCCAAGTTTCAGTCTGTCATGGTTACTCGATGGTCTCCCTCCCACATTTGCCACTCTACATATATTTTGTAGCTTTAGATTAGAATTGTTGCAAAACATTTCCTTATTTACCTATCTGGGCTATTATTTATAGATCAATCATTAAGCAGTAATTAAAGACTCCAATCCACCATTTTGATAAACTACTATTTTCAGTTTAGATGTGTGATGAAGTTACTTAAATCAGCTCCTGATGATAAAAAATGCCTGTCAAAGGAATCCAGTTACTTGTGGAGCAATTTCTGTAGCACTTAACGTTCATACAGAATTCTGGGTCTGATTCTCCACTCTCTTACACCTCATGTGTTCAGTTAAGGCTTGGTTCTCCAAATACTTAACTTTAAATCAAGGTTTCTCAATCTAAGTGTCCACCCTGCCTCTCAAATTACTAATTACGAAGGGAATCCTGGCTAGTTCCTGGAGAGATGGGAGAAAGTACTAGAGAGGCTCTTGCTATGGAAAATGGGTTTCCTGATTGGGAAACTGGAGAACAGCTTTAAGCATACGAGTAGGCCAGCTGAGGACAATGGGAATTCTCCTGTGCTTAAAATATAGAATGGGTGTAAATGTTCGAAGGACTGGGGCCTTCCAGCTGAACCAAGTGGGTGTAAGATGCTGCCAAATCAGAATTCTCCACGTACTCATCCTGGTGGTAGTTTGCAACACTCACTTTTGTCAGGTATAATTACCAAAGGAGCAAAGCAGATGAAATTCAGCTTTCCTGGCAAATTTTAAACATCAGAAATATTATTATTATTACTTGTACTGTATTACCATCGCGCCCAGGAGCCTTTCTCTTGGGCCAGACCCCAATGTGCTTTACGAGATGTACAAACATAGAATGAAAAGACAAGCAGAACTAGTGAATAAATTCAATTGATAACTCTCAATTTGTTTAGGAAAAATTGATGCATGTCAGTGCTAGACATCACCTGGAATTAATCCAGCATAAAGGTAGAACACTTGTAAGGAACATTATCTTATGATACACGTGAGCCCAATATATGTGCACTGACATTTATTTAAGGGACAAATGTACAATGGCTCTAACTTTTGTATAGCTTCTGCGCTTTGTGGTACAACTACAACCTCACAAAAAAAACCTGTAGCTCTGACTTGAGGAACATGCATATCCAAAGGCAAAATAATGAAATTAGGAATAAATGGCTGGGTAGATGGTCATCTTTGATTAAAAGCTCTTCTGGTCAAAGGACCATTTCTTCACATGCATTTCATAGAATATCAGGGTTGGAAGGGACTTCAGGAGGTCATCTAGTTCAACCCCCTGTTCAAAGCAGGACCAATCCCCAGACAGATTTTTGCCCCAAATCTCTAAATGGTCCCCTCAAGGATTGAACTCACAAGCCTGGGTTTAACAGGCCAATGCTCAAACCATTGAGCGACCCCTATCCCTCCCTGCACAGTAGTCCCTAGTAGAATTGGGTACTACTCCTGACTGGACTGGGCACTGCATTAATATGAATTTTAAATACACACAAGATTTTGGACTTTGGAAACAAGATTTATCCCATTCTGTTCCCAGTCATTATCAGTAAAATATGTATCAGAGCTGTAGAATGTTATTAAAATTTAATTTAGTAGATTTGAGGCCTGTCCCTCCAGGGGAAGACAAGCTCATACTGACTTGTGCACTGCACAGCCATAATGAGAAGACACCCTAGAATGAGTGTAAGGTCTTGTAATATAACAGGCTCCTATTTTGCCCACTTCTTTTTTAATTAAGTGGTCTATTCTGAGCGCTAATGTCACACTGTGGACACTAACCAGGAAATGCCTACTAGCATCACTCATATGAATACTTTATTAAAGGGAGACTGCGTGAGCTTTCAGGTATAATTAATATCATACTAAAAGCAACCTCTGCTTTGACATCTTGCAGATTTGCATCCAGAGCACATTTTCCCCTTTCAGCCATATATGTACATTTCACTTAGAGTAATTGGAATTAAATATGCTTTTACTCACTAAAAATGCGTCACAAACTTGGAGCTAAAATTGCGGCAGGGTGTTGTTTTGCCCACACGCTATATTAACAACCTTTCTTAATTTACACTGGGCTATTTCACTTGTTTTGTCAAACCCTTTTTCTTTTCTGCAAACATACAATGTGATCCACTCTTCATGCATGCATCTGACTAAGTGTTAACATATCTATCTCTTTGTTCACACACAGCTAACTTCCCAACTGAGAAAAACACAAAGCCTCTACTTGGAGCATCACTGGCTTTAGAGATTTCTTTTCAAGACTGTACACAATGAGTAAGATGACTTTCAAATGAAAATGTCTGTGTGAAGTTGCCTAGTAAAAGTTTAAAGCTTATGGGACTATTCTGACAAGTAGGCGGTCTGGCATTCTTATACCTACTTCATTTCAAGCCCCAGTTGATTTTGATTTAATATTCATTTGGGCATTTTAAAGGGAATATTTTCATGGGTGTCTGCCTTCCTATTTGTCTATAATTGAGGACATGGGATGGAGGGACGTTGTTAGGTTAATTCCTCATGAGGATGATCTTGACATTTCCTAGAAACATTGTGTCATGACTAATAGGTCTCACAGCCAAGGGTTCATGAGAGCAACCACACTCCAAGCCTCCACGTAGCAGCATTCTGACAATGGCTTACCTGGGACCCGTGAAGACCAGTCCCAGTATCAAGCTCCATCCCTGAGCTCCAATTGGTGGAGCCTCAAAGCAGCTGTTTGGCCCACTGGCCCTACTTATGCCAGCAGCAGGAACAGGAAGCTGTTCAAACAACTCAGCTCTGGCTCTGACTCCAGAATTTCCTGGCATCCCAGCCTAGCTTGAATCGACACCTGACCTGTGATTCCTGACCTCCAGTTGGTGTCCTGTCCTGTCCTCACTTTGGTTCCCAACTTGTGGTTCTGATCTCCATCTCTCCTGATTCTGATCTTCTGGTATCCTGACCTTTGACTCCTGTTTTGTGACTGTGGACTCTGGCTTTGGCTACTAGGTCTAGCTGTCCACAACTTGACTGTGACATAGGGTTTTGTTGTATACCACTATCTTCTCTGACATTAACCAAAGAGAGATTTCAGTGAGCTATATAAACTGTCACTCTGTCCCCTCTCAGACAATCCTAGGATAAAGAAAAAAGACAAATGGCAATTTCAATTTTTATGTTCCATTGCTGTTGATACAGCAAAATGTATACAGTATCTTTGTTATAAATGTCTCTTGTGGAATTGTGTGTACACATGTCAAAATGAAAAAAAATCTGAACATAGACATAAGCTGTTAAAAATTGGATAACCCAAAGAAATTACCTACTCTACATGCAATTGCAACCAAAGAAAGGAATACATTAGAAGCAAGAGGAAGACCAAGGACAGGGTAGGCCCACTGCTCAGTGAGGAGGGAGAAACAGTAACAGGACACTTGGAAACGGCAGAGATGCTTAATGACTTCTTTGTTTCAGTCTTCACTGAGATGTCTGAAGGAATGCCTAGCATAGTGAATGCTAATGGGAAGGGGGTAGGTTTAGAAGATAAAATAAAAAAAGAGCAAGTTAAAAATCACTTAGAAAAGTTAGATGCCTGCAAGTCACCAGGGCCTGATGAAATGCATCCTAGAATACTCAAGGAGTTAATAGAGGAGGTATCTGAGCCTCTAGCTATTATCTTTGGAAAGTCATGGGAGACGGGAGAGATTCCAGAAGACTGGAAAAGGGCAAATATAGTGCCCATCTATAAAAAGGGAAATAAAAACAACCCAGGAAACTACAGACCAGTTAGTTTAACTTCTGTGCCAGGGAAGATAATGGAGCAAGTAATTAAAGAAATCATCTGCAAACACTTGGAAGGTGGTAAGGTGATAGGGAATAGCCAGCATGGATTTGTAAAGAACAAATCGTGTCAAACCAATCTGATAGCTTTCTTTGATAGGATAACGAGTCTTGTGGATAAGGGAGAAGCGGTGGATGTGGTATACCTAGACTTTAGTAAGGCATTTGATACGGTCTCGCATGATATCCTTATCGATAAACTAGGCAAATACAATTTAGATGGGGCTACTATAAGGTGGGTGCATAACTGGCTGGATAACCGTACTCAGAGAGTAGTTATTAATGGCTCCCAATCCTGCTGGAAAGGTATAACAAGTGGGGTTCCGCAGGGGTCTGTTTTGGGACCGGCTCTGTTCAATATCTTCATCAACGACTTACATGTTGGCATAGAAAGTACGCTTATTAAGTTTGCGGACGATACCAAACTGGGAGGGATTGCAACTGCTTTGGAGGACAGGGTCAAAATTCAAAATGATCTGGACAAATTGGAGAAATGGTCTGAGGTAAACCGGATGAAGTTCAATAAAGACAAATGCAAAGTGCTCCACTTAGGAAGGAACAATCAGTTTCACACATACAGAATGGGAAGAGACTGTCTAGGAAGGAGTATGGCAGAAAGAGATCTAGGGGTCATAGTGGACCACAAGCTAAATATGAGTCAACAGTGTGATACTGTTGCAAAAAAAGCAAACGTGATTCTGGGATGCATTAACAGGTGTGTTGTAAACAAGACACGAGAAGTCATTCTTCCGCTCTACTCTGCGCTGGTTAGGCCTCAACTGGAGTATTGTGTCCAGTTCTGGGCACCGCATTTCAAGAAAGATGTGGAGAAATTGGAGAGGGTCCAGAGAAGAGCAACAAGAATGATTAAAGGTCTTGAGAACATGACCTATGAAGGAAGGCTGAAAAAATTGGGTTTATTTAGTTTGGAAAAGAGAAGACTGAGAGGGGACATGATAGCAGTTTTCAGGTATCTAAAAGGGTGTCATCAGGAGGAGGGAGAAAACTTGTTCACCTTAGCCTCTAATGATAGAACAAGAAGCAATGGGCTTAAACTGCAGCAAGGGAGATTTAGGTTGGACATTAGGAAAAAGTTCCTAACTGTCAGGGTAGTTAAACACTGGAATAAATTGCCTAGGGAGGTTGTGGAATCTCCATCTCTGGAGATATTTAAGAGTAGGTTAGATAAATGTCTATCAGGGATGGTCTAGACAGTATTTGGTCCTGCCATGAGGGCAGGGGACTGGACTTGATGACCTCTCGAGGTCCCTTCCAGTCCTAGAATCTATTAATATGATATTTCCTTGATTTCTGGACATGCAGAAAGTCCAATATTGAGTTAAATGAGATTTTAAAAATATAATTTAAATGGTTAATTCACTATTCTATAAAGCTCATTCTGATAGTCTCCAAAATGAAACTGAGCCTGGAGGAAGCATGTTCTAAAAGGTTACATAAACCTGAAAAAGGTTTGTTTGGTTTAGGAACAATTTCTCAGAGCCATTTTTAAATGTACATCAGCCCCTGCAACTTAGTATATTTCTGAAATGTTGCTGTATGACTTTTCTTAACATTATTCCCAGGTAGCCCTGGGGGAGAGTCATAAAAGTACAGATGACCTATGAAGAGAGCTCACAAATTGCTCATAAATGGCTTCTTTTCAGATTCTCAGCAATAGTAAAGGTGGGAGGTTTTAATTGCATATTCCTAACACCCCAGTTTATGTAAATGTCACGTTATCTCAGAATGTGGAAATGAAACAATGATGTTTAGAAAAGAATACACTAATAACTCTCCATATGTTCTTTGCTTTACTCATACCATACACTTTAATGCTGATTTCTATTCCATTGCTTTTAATACACGATACTGTTGCAATACTCCCTAAAGCCTTCCCCAGGTCTTTTTGTAGCAACTAATTTATGTACCAAGTATGAAAACCATTAAAGACTCTGAAAGTGACAATTACATTATATAGTGTACGATCTGGTGTTAGAAAAGGGTCAAATTAATTCCCAGGGTGATCACAGTGACAAATATATCAGGAAAGGCCCTAAGAATAAAAGATGAAGTTTCTATTTGCTGAGAACTAATTGTCTTCAGACTTTAGATCAGGGTCTAAATGCACAACAGACAGTGGTGAATGTCTTCAAAGATTTCTTCTTAAAATATGCATTTACTGAATATTAAATATCTTCAACATAAATGCTTAACATGACATCTGTACTCATAAGCATAGTTTGAGTAGTATATGGGGGAGAGGGGAAGAAGAGGGCAGCTTCAACCAGCCCAACTGGGACACATGTTTGCAGTCTGGGGGGGGGGACAATGCCCCCCCCATGCCCATCCCAAACTACAGCCATGTTTGTATTCCCTTCTCCTCTAGTCACATGTGTAACATGGTAGAAAGTTCTATTGCTCCAGAGGATTGGAGTTGGTGACCACCATCTTTATCCTGGAGTTTTAGGAGGTCTTTTAGATATCTTGGGCCCAGGCCATAGAGCACCCTGAAGATAAGGACTAAGACCTTTAAATTAATTCAAAATTCTATAGAAGCTAGCATAGACAACGCAGAACATATCTGATGTGTTTGTGGTGGC
The DNA here is from genome assembly GCF_003597395.2 of Chelonoidis abingdonii. Lineage (NCBI taxonomy): Eukaryota > Metazoa > Chordata > Testudines > Testudinidae > Chelonoidis > Chelonoidis abingdonii. The sequence continues at coordinate 103,452,991 of NC_133771.1, forward strand.
CGGTGTTGTTGAGAATGAGTGTAGTGTTCTGTACTTGTTGGAATTTCCTGTGCGCTGAAGGCTTCATTCCCAATACATTTGTATATTGATTGCTGTTTTCCAGATGGGAGATGATGAAAGCATGAACAACTGAGGCCAGGTCATTATCCATCAAGAAAGGATGTGGTCTCCTAAGAAAGCATTACTTGGAGATGCAGATATGTGAGAAGTCAGTCAATGAGGAACCCAGGGACACTCCTGAACTACAGTCTGAATTGATGGATTGTGGGCATGTACCTTCAACCAAAGGAAAGTGAACCATGGCTATGAACTCTTCATAGTACTTTCCTCTGCCAACCAGCATCACCTGTGTCTTGTTTGGGTTTAACTTCAACTGGCTGTTCTTCATCCATGAGCTGATATTGTACAAGCACTGGGTCATCTCGGTGGTAGTGGGATGGTTACGAGTGGTGAAGGATACGTAGAACTTTGTCATCCTTAGGTTGTTGGCACTTGAGTCCATATTTGTCTGACCAGTTCACATAGTGACTGCGTGTAGATGTTGAATAGAACTAGAGGAAGAATTGATGCTTGTCTGGCAGGCAGACTTTTGTTTTATGGAGTAAGACAGAGCTCACTGTATAACATTTGTTTCAGGAGAGTCTGCCCAAAAAACTGCACAAAAATGGTTTGAAATCTGAAAAAAAAATCTGGAATCCAGCAAATATCTAAAGACTTCACTAAAGGGGGCTCTCCCCATCTCTTCTTCCACAAAATGGCTATCGTAGAAGACGCATGCTATGTGGATACCTCTCTGTCTTTTTTAGATGCCACCAACTCTTGATTAACTGAATAAAAAACTTGAATGGTCAACCAACTTTTGAAGTTGAAGTCACTTTATATCACAGAATCATAGGAATGTAGGGCTGAGAGGGATCTTAAGAGGCCATGTAATCAACCCTCCCATGCTAAGGCAAGATCACATATACTTATATCCTCCCTCATAGATATTTGTCTAATCTGTTCTTAAAAAACTCCAGTGACAGAGATTCCATAACTTTCCTTAGAAGCCTAAAATCTAGTGGGAACATCTGATGTGAATAACTAGTGTTTCATATACTGTACGTATGGTAACAATATGGGAAGACTACATTCTTATTAAACTAAACTACTTACAGAGATGTTCCAGAGGCACATTAACATTCTTAGCTACTCAGACTGACTTCCTTGTCCCTCTTCCAAATTCTTCCCTCCTACAATAAATGCCCCTTATTGCATGCAGGTTGACAAAAACAGGAGCACTTCTGTGTGGAAGAAATATGCAGAACGACAAGAGCTGAGTCTTTTGGATTAGACCTAACTATCAAGGAGCCGACTATTTATCAGGATAACTCTCTATGAAGAAAAACACATTGTATTTTCAGATAGTAATTTATGTATGAGACTTCTGGAGAAAATTAAAACAAACAAACAAAAAAACAGTCCCAAAAATATGGCATGGATATTTAGTTTTTACAAGAACATATTTTGAGGAATGTTAAGTTCTTTCAGTTGCCACAGTTGAGCCTTATTTTATCCCTGTTTTACACCTTTTGCAAGGTGTTTGTTTATAACATGCTGTTCTAAGGTAATGAAGAATTTATCTAGCATGTGGGAGCGTAATTCCCAGCCCTGAAGCCTTAATGATGCTAATAGGCCTGACACTGCAAGGGAGACATCAGGGCCATTTACAGCTAGTAACAGTTCAGCCTAGCTCAGCTGCAGCTGCCTCCTTCTGATCCCCTAAATCTCCCCTCCACTAGAAACTGCTGCCATTGACTCAGGATGACTTCTACATGTCCTCTTGGCTGTCAACTCCTCTGCCTTCCACCATCTCATTCAGATTAGTGTGCATTGAAGGCTAAAGACATGAGACATTCTGCTTTCCTTATACTTGGTATTATAACAAAGAATTTGCTAATGATGCCAAAAAAAGAGCCTCTGAATCTTCATTACTTTCTCTGAATATTCCCATTCCATCCCTTGTTACATTTCCCAACACCTACAATGAGTTTTGATGGGAGGGAAAAATGCACTGACCTAGAGTCATTCATTTTCAATAGAAATATTCATCACTTACACACCATAATTTCAGTGGTAACTCAAGCAGTATGCTTGCAGCCTTTGAAATATATAAACTTCTTTTAGTAGCATCTTGGAGAATCCATTTATTTTATAATAAGGGAGCTTGTTATGCATGGAGAGTTAGATGCTGCTGGTACAAGTGATTTTGAAATACTCTGCAAATGATTTAGGTAATATGTATGATAATTCTTCACAATGAAGCCACTATTCATATTTGCAGCAAGACACTAATAATTTATGTTCCCTGTTCTTGCTCTGCCCTAGTTTTTGCAATATAATTGCTACTGCGATTACAAAAAGCCAAATAGATTTCTATATTATTGTTTACTATGTAGTACACTTTTTAAAAGCCTGACATGGGGGAAGGAGTTTAAATATAAAGTAAAGATCAAATCCAAAGCTTCGTTCAGAGCTAAGGATCTGGGAACTTTGGGGCTATTTTCCTAGTGAAGTATATTTGTTTTAATGTCAGAAATGTAGTTTCTCTATAGAAGGCTGAAGGATCACTGTCCAGTTCCTGGATAATAACTGTGCACATCACCAAAACCATCATCACAATTGGCACTAATTGGCAGCCCTGCTGGAAATCTCAGCAGAGACAGACACCCACTCACCCTTTGAGGTTGGCTTCTCCAAGGCAAGGTTGAGACACATTGTTATAGCAATAGGGGAAGTTTGCACTGTGGTGCTGTATATAATTAGAGGAGCGGAGTTTCCAGAACTTTTATTCTGGAACCCTTCAGAACTCTAAATTCATTCATATTAACAACTATTATTATTTTTAAAAAGAAAGAACAAAGTTGTTTCCTTGAAATAGCTGCAGTACACAGTTCAGCTTATAGAACAGCACAGGAGAGCACAAAGTACATAATCCATACCACCTCTTAGTTCTGATTAATGTTTTTCTATAACTACAGGCTAATGAACCTGACCAAATCTTGGTGCCCTGGTGATGTTTCATCCTTAGACAATGTGAATTGCACATTACTTACTTGCCTTTGAATGCTCTATTCAATAGATTCTTTTCAGTCACTTCCTGGAAGAGACTTTCAGGGACGAATTATGACTGGTCCTGCAAGGGTACAGTAGCTAGAGCGTGCAATGGATACATAGAACTCTCCCTCAGCACAGCACACCACTCTAGGGAGCACAGGCATAGTTGGGCTGGCTGCATGGTGCAGGAGGTGGCCTGTATTAGTAGTTCCAAAAGGGGAACATCCAGACAGGGAAGGAGAGGGACCATGTCCACTAATCCTGCACCAGCAGACTTGTACTGCACATGTGGGGAGGGGGCAGTGAGTGAGTACTGATTGCATTTTTAACAAGATCTAGAATGTGAATCAGCGCTGCCTCCAAGAAACAGCTTTGTTGTTCCTATAACTCAGGCTATTATGAGGAATAACTGAACATAAACTTTTCAAAGCAAATATGCAGCTGTTCTGTGGTATGTACGTGTTGACTATCAAAGTAGTTAATAGCACTTAGCCCTTGGGAGCCAAGGGAGCACCAGAGGCATTCATAAGGCGTCTCAGAGTTCCATGGCACCACACATGCTGCTACCCCTCCTTAAAGGGTCCAGCATCCTCACCAGCTTTTATGGCCAGAGCATTTATGGCCATGGTTATACCTAATAATATGTCCTGATTCCCCTCCATTCTCCATTATGCTGTCCATTTACATACACACACAGAAATATGCACACTACTATATACCTATTATATGTCTGTACAAATAACAGACTAGCCCACCTCGATGAGCTTACAGTTGAAGTCTCTGATCCTACAAATGCTTACGTACAAGAATAACTTTACCCAACAAGGTGGTATAGCAAACAGAGGGATTAGGGGTGGCAGGATGAGGTAACAGTAGCAAGAACAGATAGTTATGCAGAATGGAAATGTGCAGAGTTTTGAGGGATCAGGAGCATTGTTTGGGATTTTTTTTAAAAGGTATACATAAACAAGACATTATGGATGGCAATTGTCCTTACTGGCTACCTAACTAATCATTATATAACGTACTGTTAACATATAACCCATAAAATTAAAGGAGTAAAATAGGTTGCTTTTTCTGAAAAAGGAAAAATGGGACTAAACTTGGAGTATTATTTGATCATTTTCCTTCCTGCATCATAAACCTTCATACCTCCCACATGTGTTAGCTAATTACTTAGCGGGGACAGAAGAAGTAACTAACATCAGGTACATTAGATCCCATTAGAATTCATATATTTAGCTCTATGTGTGCCTTGCTGATTCGTTTATGCCACACACCAGGTGACATTTGTTTTACCTACAGTGGGAGGGCTATCCAAGAAAGAAGGGAGGGAGAGAGTCAGACACATCACTAAGAAGCATTTTTGTTCTCAGTTCCATTTCTCTCCATTCCCTTCCCCTTTTGCGCTTATTTTCTTTGATCCCATGGCCGCAGTGCCGAACACCACTACAGCCAGGAGATTATACTAGTACTTGTACCTCACCTAGGCAGTCATATTTACATTCGTGTTTTGAGCGGTGAACACCAGACCAAGTTCTGTGGATGCAGTTTTTGTGGGGAGGTTAACCTGCCTGTTCACAGGTTATTTCTAATTAAAGTCCAGAGGAACCATGGCAGGGGAAAGTATTTTAACTCTACCTTGTCTCTGTGTTATCCCTTCTAATGCAGTGCAACAAAAGGATGTTATAAGCTCTCTCTGCGCCATCCAAGCAGGACAAATCAGCCCTAGAGCTTCCTTAGCTTTTTTTTTTGTGGATTCCCACGCACTGAAGAGCCCTCAGGCAACAGAGAGTTGCCTTAGTGGCTCCTATATCTACCTTTTGAGGAGTAGGGGACTTGCCCAATGGAAGGGGAAGTGACTGGGTTGTCTCTACTCTCTGGTGATTCCTGGCTATTGGAACATCCTCTGGGGGTCTACAGGTAGTTTGCATAAAACAGAGCAGCTCTGAGGCTCCTCTAAATTATGCCAAAAGTCCAGACAGCAGATTGTCCTCAGGATCTGGGGGGCTGCAAATGTGTGACTTAAAGCCACCTATGTCTCCTTCCTTCCTGCCCTCTTCCAGTCTTGTGACAAACACAGCATGGTTAGACTAAAAGGTCTGTCCCACTGTATTTGCAAAAGATAGGCTGTTCCCTCCACTGTAAATCATGAGGAGATACACAGGGGTGAAACTGGCTTTAAATGAAAGCAGAATCAAGTCCAAAGGGATCACATTCTAACCAGAGCTTGTAAGGATATAACTCGTGATAAAACTTGGCCCACCTACTGTCAACAGTTTTAAATCAAAAGTAATTGATCCTAACTGTGCACAGCACTGCTAGAACTGGCACCCTCAGATACCAAGGATATAAAGGGCATGAAGCATGAATTGCTGTCTCTTCTTTAGAAACTATCCATCCAGAACAGTGGCAGAATGGCAAACACATTCTAATCAAATTAAGGGGCCAGTTCTGCAAAATGTACTCATAATCCGAATAGTTTATTACTTTGTAAAAGGACTAAGCCTCAATATTTGCAGCTTTGTTCTTAATTCAGAGACCCATTTTAAAGAAAGAAAAGGAAGTTTCTTCTATGTAAACAGAGTGTTTTATTTTAATAGCAAATTCAGTACAAGTGCAATGACAGCATGCTAATTAAGGGCCTGGGCATGAGCTACTTTTTGACTGAGTAAAGATGGCTGAATTGAGTTCAGACAATTTTTAGCAGGCTAGCTTGTTCAGAATGAACACAGATAGGTCTCCTGGAGCTGGAATTTATTCTTATCAGACCTAGTGTAGACATAACATAGATTGTGATAAAATCACCCCTTAACCTTCTCTTTAATAAGATAAATAGACTGAGCTCCTTGTTATCTAATCCCTTAATCATTCCTGGGGCTCTTCTCTGAAACTTCATTTTTTTCAACATTCTTTTTGAAACGTGGACACCAAAACTGGATACAATATTCTAGTGGTGGTTGCCAATGTCAAATACAGAGGTAATATAACCACCCTATTCTTACTCTATATTCCCCTATTTATACCCAAGGATTACATTACCCATTTAAACAACAGCACTGCACTGACAGTTCTTGTTCAGCTAATTATCCAGTATGACCCCCCCAGCTGTATTCTGTGAAGCAGTGACTCTGAGAAAGAGTCTCCCATCTTGTAAATAATGGCCAACATTCTTTGTTCCTTGATGTATAACCTCACATTTGGGTTTATTGAAATACATATGGTTTGACTGAGCCCAATTTAGCAAGCAATCGGTATTGGTCTGTATCAGTGACTCATACTCATCATTTCTCATTTCCCAATCTTTGTCATCTGGAAACCTACTCAGTAATGGATTTTATGTTTATTGATATTAATTATATTATCCTCCTTTAGTTTTTTACTGAGTCCTATACCAGCCATTCCATTATTTTGCCAGGGATCACTATCAGGTAGACAGCCCCTGGCTTATCCTGTTTACTCTTTTTAAATATTGGGACAACATAAGCTTTCTTCTAGTCCTCTGGAACTTCCCCAGTGTTCCAAGATTTATTAAAAACCAATATTAAGTGTCCAGAGAGCTCCTTTGACATCTTTTTTAAAATTCTTGGATGCAAGTTACTCAGACCTTCTGATCTGAAAATGTCTAACCTGAGTAGCTGCTTGCTATGTAACACCATCCTGAGTAACTGTTGGGAGAGAAAGTATTTCACCAGTATGATACAATATCAATATACTCCACATACAAATATTTAAATAATAATAAAAAAATCCAAAATAACTTATTTATAAAGGAGGCTTTTAGTCTGTGAATAAATATAGTCATTACATTGGCAAACTTAATTATTCACAAAACAGTTCCTATCCATACAAAACTGACAAAGTAATAACCTGTAGCCTTTCATATAGTTAAGAGGGCACCTAGGAAGTAAATTGGATGTTTTGATATCAGGAAAAATATTTTATAATGTAGAAATATAGCAGTTATTAGTAAACTTATTAGTGAAATAAAAAAATTGTAGAAAAGTCAACAAAAGTTCATAGCTAAACTGGAAACATTTACTGGCAGTTTCCAATCTGTGCTATCTAGACAGTATAAGGAAATACTAGGAGTATTTAGTGTAAAGACCTCTTCTTGCTTCACCTTCCAGGAGGCTGCAAAATCCTGTCCTCTTTCCCTTTGTGTTATTGGTGGGAAGAATATTGATTTGGAGGAATCTCTTTAGGAGACATTTTGTATAGTTAAATGTTTATTAAAGTCACAGCACTTGATAAGGATCCTAATTCCTGTCTATTTTCTCCTGGCCCTCTGGCTACTGCAATACAGATACAAACTAATAAACAAATGGCCACACTAGGAGAAAAAAACTAAACTAAATTTAGCTGAACTGTGTTTGTGAAGAGGCTTTCAAAGTAGGTCAGTGTGCCTCAAAGCTCCCAGAGCTGTAACAAACTGGCTTAGATCAGAACCACAAGACACTTTCTGTAAGAGGCCCTCAGTTTTGGAGTTCATTTCCCCCCCCAAACCCCCCTTCATCTACCAAAGCCCAGATCTGTTAAATTTCTTGGGAACAGTACAAAATTCATCTTGTTTCCTGAACTTTTGAGGATGGGAAAGGAGGAAGAGGGGTACTTATGTCTGAAAGAAGGGAACGATATTTTCTTTACTGGTGGATATTTATCTATTCTCTGATGTGGGTTAGATAGTCCATTCTATTAGATCAGTTTCTCTTTTATAACGCGAACATTACACATGACTAGCCTGTCAGAGCACAGTTTCAAAATGGCACACTCTGCTAGGTGATTTTAAATCATATTAAGGCATTTGGCAATATAAACAGGATTGTAGCAATCATTGCATGCTTCTAGCATTTCTCTACTTAGGTCAAATAAGAAATACAAATCCAAAATAGCAATTAAAGGGTAAAAAACCAAAACATACACAAAACAGGTGGACAAGAACTATTTGGACTAACAGGCTAGTGGTGGTGCAGATACTGGATGTGGTTATGCTAGACACATGAGCAAGGAGGGTTGTGTATTGTGGTGAAGGGCAGTTTTTATTCTGCAATCCTGCTAGCAAGAGAGGAAAGCATAGTAGACTAAGTACAGATAATAGAACATACTGATCTAAGTAACCCTCAAAATTAAAAGAGCAAGGAATCAGTCACATAAAGTTGGAATATCTGTAGCCATTCACCCTCCCACTCTTACAATTCTGGCTGGGTATTTTCCCTCCTGAGATATCTTGCCCTTAGAATTTCTTCTTTAGTTTCTTCCAAAAGCAATTCCTGCTCTCATTAGCCTCATTTTTACCTCATGGGCTTTTATCAGAGCCACCCATAAAGTCTGAATGGAATCAGTTCCCCTGTACCTTGTTGTCGGAAGTGGATTAGTTTGTTAGAACTTGGTACCCTTTCAAAGTTTCTGAATCATAGAATATCAGGGCTGGAAAGGACCTGAGGAGGTCACCTAGTCCAACCCCCTGCTCAAAGCAGGACCAATCCCCAACTAAATCATTACAGCTCTTGCTAAATGTTTCATTTACTATGAGCAGAAAAATAAGTCTCAGCTAACTTGCAAATTACGCATGGGAGGCTTTTCTTGTTTTGTTTGGTATTATTTATCAGTCCTCCTCACTAATATTTTCTAGTACCCTCTATTTAGTATCATCAGCAAATTTCTTTACTGTACTGCGTACTCTCTCTCCCAGATCATTAATGAAGACAGGATCCAAAAAAGTGATCCCTGCATCAACCCACTTGACATTTCCTACAAAAAATGATACAAACAAACATTGTACCAGACTGGACCAGTGACCTTCCATGTGTGGATCTCCTGCTCCCATCTGGGAAAAGAGTCCAGCCACCTCATATATATACCTGCCCCTGGAAATTTCCACTACCTGCGTCTGACGAAGTGAGTATTCACCCACGAAAGCTCACGCTCCAAAACGTCTGTTAGTCTATAAGGTGCCACAGGATTCTCTGCTGCTTTTACAGATCCAGACTAACACGGCTACCCCTCTGATACCAGCCACCTCCGTGGCATTGTTTCTCCTTCTCCCCTTCGTGGAGGGCTGTCAACAGCTCTAGGTTTCTGTGCACTGAGAGTGATTGGGCTGAGCTGGATGTGAGATATACATTAAACGCCATCACTCAGCAGAAACAGCAATGATAATCAAACAAGAGGGTGTAACTTCCCAGCAGGGACCTTTCCAAACTAGGGAACTCCCTTAAAAAGGGGGTGCTAAAGGCAAATGTTGGATGGGGGTCTCTGGCAGCATGGGTCCAATGGAGATGAGCTGTGAGGGAGAGGGAAAAGGGTCACTGGGGCCCCAGACCGAGTACAGAGGCACAGGGCCCTCCATACAGATGGCCCTGTGGCCCCAGTGAATCCCTGAGAAGGACACAGATCTGAGGGGATCTGTGAGGTTTTTAGAATGGAACACTGACCCTGCCTATTTATAACCCCATGAGGATCCCACACTGTGATGCAAGGCAGAGAAAACTCCCCAAGGAGGACAGGCTATTTCTGGATAGTGGTATTATCTGTGCCATTGTCATTTATCATCCTTTCTATATGGTCCTTCAGCAATTGTGCGTCCACATGATGATATTACAGGCTATATTCTCATCCCAGTTACACTGGTGTATATCTGCTGTAACTGAGAACAGAATCCAGCCCAGTGCCTGAGAAATTAATGAGTAACAATCAAGAGAAATGGGGAACTTATTTAAAAAGAAGAACGAGTTACCTAGGGAAGTGGTAGAATCTCCATCCTTAGCGGTTTTTAAGGTCTGGCTTGACAAAGCCCTGGCTGGGATGATTTAGTTGGGGTTGGTCCTGCTTTGAGCAGAGGGTTGGACTAGATGACCTCCTGAGGTCTCTTCCAACTCTAATCTTCACTGATTCTATGAATGTATTATTTGTACAACACTGTAGCCTGGCAAGTGATTTTCAGCAGCCCAGAAGGAAGGAGACATGTGAAGGCAGGGACTATGCTGGTGATAACTTTCACACCACAAGATAAGTAGCAGCATTGGTAGAAGCTCCAAGCCATGGGCTGGACTAATACATGTGTGATTGGACATTCTGACCCTCAATACAATTAAAAAGAAATGGCTTGCCGTCATGCAACTTGCTGCCGGCTTGGATTACATAGATCTCATCTGGAAAAACTGACAAGCACCAGGAGGGGAAAGTATAAAAACTCTAATTGTTTTCAGTAGAGGGGCAAATGTCATTCTTGATTTCTACTTGATGAAGGGCACCAGAGGGCCAAGTGCCATGACCTGTAAATTAATCAAGATCCTGGAGAATGAGATAGAGAAAATATCAGGGAAAACCATTCCAGCAACAAAAAATAAAATGCAAGTAAATCCTGTTTCTCCTCCCCCTTTGTCTGCATATTCAGTTCCTTCACCCATGTCAGATCATTTTAAAAACGAGATGTGTATCTGGTTTTGATTAACAAAACAAAAAAAAGAAAATGATCCAAACTGTACTGGAATCTGCCTCAGATGTTTCTCTTGAATTTTTATTAGCATAACATCCTAGACTGTGAGACGTTCAGCAACTCTTTGTTTACAGTTGAAAATCACAAATGAACGTTCATAAGTATTTACAAAATATAAATTGTTTAATAAAAAGGTGCCACACTGGCAGTCCAGGAGACAGACATTGTATATGGAGCCATAGAACAGGTATAGCACTGGCAGCAACAAAATAAGCATATCCAGACTGCAACCTGTGTGCCCAGTTCTGATCTAGAGCACCCACCTGTAGGGGTGAGAGGGCAATCCAGTCACTATTCCCATTCAGTCCTTGGCAACTCTTCTGAGACTGAAAATACGGCCACCAATCTGTGCCAACTGAATTGGTAGTTTCTGATGTAAACATCCATTCTGACAACCTCCCTACTTCACATAAGCCAATTAACAGTGATCATATGGTAACAAGTTCCAGTCATTACCAGCTTGAGCTGAATTTAAATCAGCACTCCAGAGCCTAACTTCATTGCCTTCAAAGGAGCTAGGTCAATTTACACCAGCTAAGGGAGGTCTGATTCCCATTTCAAAAGCTATATGTCCCATTGCTAAATCCCTTGAGCCACACGTCCTTTTGTTCTTTTATGTTTGTTTTGTTTTATTTGGGACCAATGTCCAGTTATCCAGCTAGCTGACTGGCCAACAGAAATTCCAGTTTATAATTTACCATATAAGCATAAACTATCCAAATGCCACCAAAACATCTTCCATGTACTTTGATTGATCTTTGGGCATACTACTGTGCAGACAAGAGGGGGGGAAGGGAATGGGTTGTATGCGAGTGCAGGAAGTTAAAATGAGCCATCTGTTGTTTTCGACAGCTACATAAAAATAGTGCTTCTAAGCTGTATGACTGTACTGCAAGGAAAGTGCTTTCATGTTACTGATTTTTTCCTGAGTCATCTCAATGCTTGGTAATAAAGTCATAGCTTTGAGGTCTTGTTTTGTTTTGTTTGCTTTGTACTGTTTTATGACTCAGATTGTGCCCAAGCTCTACATGTATGCACAAAGGAATAGCTCAGAGTTGCTATCTCTTGTGCAATTCCTTGGCAGTAGCTAGATACAACAAGAAGTCCTACATTCAAGGTGTATGAGAGGAATTTCAGTGAACAATGAACCTCTGCAAATGGGGTAAGAGGAGAAAAGATGAAAGGCTACAGTTCTTCCTATTCCCCACATCTAGCATGACATATGGAATTGTATCTTCTTAAACAGGAGGCATTTATGAAAACAGCTGATAACAATAGAAAAACAAACAGCTTTAGTTTCAGCTTGGTCTCCTTCATTTACCAGGGACTGCACTCTGCCTGAAACCGTCATCTAACGCATGAAAAATATATTGCAGGTAAACATACCATTATACTGCACTGGACAGCTCTGCATTGTAGAGAGGAGCAAACACTGCATTTTCTTTAGGGTGAAACACATGCAGTTTGTGGTTGTTCATATCCAGGGTTTATATTCAGGAAAGTCTCTACAATGGACAAATATTTTCTCATCCCTTTGTATTTTCATTGAGAATATCATTTATGCACACTTATGTGCTGCATGTTATAAGAATAGTGCAGACACTTTTCATACACATTGTAAATACACTAATTACCATATAGTTTTTGGGGGGGGTACATACATACATCATAAAATAAACTAAATCACATCTACAGGTATTACAACCCTAGAAATGGTCACATTTGAATTCTGAGATCATGATGTTAGAGTTCTGAATTTGCCCACCCATACAATGAGTCATAGAAGATACGCATTCTTTTCTCACTCAAATCTCCTATTAAAGTCAATGAGTCTTTTGAGTGAGTCAGGATTGAAAAATCAGGCCATAGATATGCATGTGGGTGATGGTTGTTCCAAATTATCTTTAAATTCTATGGCCCCTCATTAGGCATCACCAACATACCTTCCTGTCCTCTCATCCTGTCTAAGGGAGAGGAATTCCCTCACTGCTGTGTTGCCCTGTTGTGGGAAGGTGGTCAGATGGACTGCTGCTCTTTCTTGTGTTAGGGTATCCTGTTTTCAGGAGGCACCCTATTTTGCCCACTTCACCTGTCACCTTATGTATTTTCTTCTAGGGCAACAAGATGTCTGCTCCTCCATTTTAATACAACAGAATTCAGGAGACCCCTGAAATGGATCATACTGATCGGCCTTTTTAAAATTTCACACACACACACACACTTATGAGTTTGCTATGGATTCTAAAATCCTAGAATACACAAAAATCTGTTCTTCATCAACCCCCTGAGGCAGGAATGGGGGACAATCTGCACCTCCAAACAGGTTCAGATATGTTTAGAGGCAGGAGCTTTGCTTCAGTGAGGTTCTTATTTTTACTTAGTAACATTTCACTAGGGATGGGATAATCAATTATTTCCAAAGTAAAAACTGTGTTTTGGAGTAGAAATGGTCAAACATAACACACGTTGTTAAATCAAAGGCATGATAGTGCTTCGCTTCATCTGTAAAACAGAAAATATCAACTTAAAATGTGTCACTGCCAATGCCCACTGACATAGCTCTGTACGTCTATTTGAATACAACTATAAACGTTGGCCAAACTTTTCAAGCCTGGTGCCTACATATTCAGGGTTCTCAACAGATTAATTATTTAGGAATCTGTATATGAAGAATTTAAGAGCCTAACTGTAGACTTGAAAAGGTGAGCCAATATTTATAACTGTGGGCTGGGATAATAAAACATGTATTGAGGTGACCTTTTTAGGTGGAGTGCAAATTATTCTTACAACATCAGAAGAGTGTTTAAAAATGGGGGGAAAACATTGGATGAATAAAACATTCACAGTTATGTGGAACATGAAAGAAAAAGTCTTTGTGTGATGGATTTTTAACTAGATTTCATGCAGCGTAGTTTCCTTTACAAAGATGTAAAATACTCTGTATGTACTGGAGAAGTCATATCTTGGCATGCTGCCATTGGAATTTATTATTTCAGTGTGGTAGAAAGAAAAGAAAGGCATATTGCCACTGTGATTATGACCAGAGTCATTACAGTTCTTTAAACCACAAAGCAACAATTGAAAGAAAATATTGCCATTTATATTAGCAGTGAAATTAAGTTTTTTAAAACTGCAATACAAAAGAGCAGTGCTTTGTACACTACAGCAACCTCTAACCATCAGAGTTGAACATTTTAAATTACAAGATAATAGTGTATGTTTGAATAAACAGAGTCTGATTAAAGCCACAAAACCAAGGAGGTCCAAAGTAATGAATGAAAAGTAATCAGCAACTCACCATGCTTTGCTATCAGAGTACCATATACTCTAATAATTAAGTTCACTGAATCACACAGGGTAGGTATATTTCACCTCGGAGTCCTGGGCCTGAGCTGTACAATTACCCTAAATGCCAAAAGGAACTGAGCATCTTAAGAGTACATGGCAATATTTAGAAAACTCTGAAGATGAGTTTGCTTCTGTATATATGCACCACTACCCTCAGCTGTGGCTTATCTGCTCATTACTCTATGTATATAATTTCATCCAGCTGACTGAAGATTTGACCCTACAGACTGCTGCACTATAATATTAAGTGGTGTGGAAAGGAAAAACAAACAACATTTGCTCATCAGCTACCCAGACAGGCCTTTGCATAGCTTAATCAACAACAATACATATTTTCTATTACTTCCTAGTGGTAGATGTAGTTTCTTTAATGCCTTCACTTAGTGGTTCAGCTGATTCATGACTATGAAATAGATTCAGATCTTAGAACCAGAATAATTATTCAGTTTCAGAATTGTTGCTGTTATGATTCCAACTGTATGTTGAATGTAATTACAGTTGCTGAGGTTAGTATATAAAAATGGGGCTGCACTTATAAATAATTGTACCTGCTGAACAACTTTCACTCTCAGACTACACATTCATTGTGGGATGCATCTATTGAGCACTGAAGAAATTTATGTGGGAATTTAATGTTGCATTTCTGAATTTTCACGTTTTGCACTTCTGGAACATCTTTTCCTCCAGCTGTCATCTCCTAAGAGAGTCATTCAGGTCTTAAGGAATTGAATGTATAACATTTCATTCACTATCACAAAAAATTCTGTCGTGTTTCTGCACTTACAACAACCGCGTGCTGTCACAGGATGGGCTCTTTTAGGACTACACACTAACCCACCCTATTGTCCTCTTGTCATAAACAGATAGCTAAGGGTTAATGTTTCTTTTACCTGTAAAGGGTTAACAAAGGGAACCAAACACCTGACCAGAGGACCAATCAGGAAACCGGATTTTTAAACCGCTCAGGGAGGGAATGTTTGTGTGTGTGTCCTTATTTGTGGGTCTTTTGTCTGTCTCATCGGCTAATGAGAGGAATCTTTCTATCTTTCAACTTCTAATCTTCAGTCCAAGTTGTGAATACAAAGGTAGAAAAAACAATAGGCTTTTATTGTTTTTTTTGTATTACATGTGTGTAGTTGCTGAATGTTTTAAAATTGGATCACTTTTTGAATAAGGCTGTTTATTCATTTTTCTTTAAGCACATTGACCCGGTATTGTCAAGCCTGATACAAAACTAGTTTATGTGTTTTCCTTTCTTTTATACAACGTTTTCTTTTTAAAACCTGTTGGAGTTTTTTTTCCCATAGTGGGAGACTATTATACAAGGGAATTGAGCTGGACAGCTCACCAAGTACAGGAATGGTGGGGAGGGAACAGAAAGGAGAGGGGAGGTAAATTTCCTCCTCTGGTTTTGTAATTCAAGGAGTTTGAAGGTACAGTAATCTTCCAGGATAACCCACAGAGGGGAAGCTGGGGAGGAAGTACAGAGAAGACAAGGGGAGGGGGGTTATTTTCCCTTGTGGTAAGACTCAGGGCAATCTGAGTCTTTGGGGTCCCCAGGAAGATATTTTTTTTTTTTTTTTTTTTTTTTTTTTTTTGGGGAGACCAGAGTGAGGCAGGCGCTGTAATTCCTGTCTGGTGGCAGTGATATCAGATCCAAACTGGTAATTAAGCTTGGAGGTTTCATGCTAGGCACCCACATTTTGGACGCTAAGGTTCAGAATTGGGATTTATGCTTATGATACCTCTCAGGAACAAAATCTACCTCAAAATAAAGCTCTTCTCTTATAATGTATAAACACAGCCCTAGAAGAAAAACAGACCTCTTGTTCTGACCTTCTGGTCCACAATCTCTTTGTCCTGTGATGAGGTGTGCTTGCTGCATACTTTAGCCCCGGGCTCTCTTACCTTGCCTAATATTTAAAGCATCTGAGTCTGGTTATCTGATGAGATCCAAGATCTCAACTTCTCAGACCATTAACTTTTTTCTGCTTGTTCCCCAAATCCTGTGAACAAAAATGGAGGTTGGGATGGGTCCCCAAGGGAAATCACTTGAAATTATACAGTATGAGTACCCCCATCCCCAATTTTTTTTAAAAAAACAGGAAAAATCTTCTGAAAAAGTGGTGGGTTTTTATGTTATTTTGGAGAGGGGAACACATGAGGTAGCTGTGCAGGAAGCAAATTCCACACCCTTGGAGCCACTATCCACTAAACTTAGATGCTCCAGTAAAACCTTGAAAACTGAGTGGTGTCAGATCTATTGGTACCTGCCAGAGAAAAGCTGAAAGATGTGACATTGAATAATATCAAGTGTTTTCCCTGAATCCACCCAGGTTAAAATATACTGCTTTCTGAATATCAAAGGATTTGAGGAAACCATTAACCTTTTTGGATAATACAATAATTTCAATGAGAACAAATGTACAGTTTTATTTCATATAATCACTGCCTCAGATTCCTATAGAATATTTATTTAAGATGAATAATTCACTATTACAAGTGAAGTTTTAACAATATGCAGCATAGTCATTGCTCTTGCTTCAGTATCCTCTGGACCTTCCCAGAGTATGTGTGTACTAATGGGCTGGTTACCCTTCTTTTTGTATATCATTCATATATTATAGAACCAAACCTGTACTGTAAGCTCTTATTTTTTGGCAAACCTCTACTATGTAGGTGACTATATGAGTTCCCACCTATGTTTCCATATTCCCTTTGGCCTAAATCATGAATGACAGATTGACAATATTATAATAATGAAAAATACTGAAGGATAAGATAATTATCTAATTAAGAGAAGCTAGAGAGACCTGGCTACTAGAATATGTGACAGATAATTAAACAAACAATGAATTACTTGTTTGATTTCTTGTTCATTAAGAAATGGTTCTACCAGAATTAGAATCTTAGCTAAGGCTGTACTTGTAACAAGGATTTTCACAGCTTTGTAGGAACAAAATGGATTTTAAAATCATGATATATGACATGAAAACCAAAGATTTGAAAAGCTAAAGCAGGTAGCTTGGAGGACATGTCTGATGAGCTTCTGTTTGAATAAAGGATAAAAGACGGTTACTCACCTTTGTAACTGTTGTTCTTCGAGATGTGTTGCTCATATTCATTCCAAGTAGGTGTGCGCGCGCCGCGTGCACGTTCGTCGGAAGAATTTTCCCCTAGCAACACCCGGCGGGTCGGCAGGCGCCCCCTGGCGTGGCGCCTTTGCGGCACCGTATATATGCCCCTGCCGACCCGGCCGCTCCTCAGTTCCTTCTTGCCGGCTACTCCGACAGTGGGGAAGGAGGGCGGGTGTGGAATGAATATGAGCAACACATCTCGAAGAACAACAGTTACAAAGGTGAGTAACCGTCTTTTCTTCTTCGAGTGCTTGCTCATATTCATTCCAAGTAGGTGAATCCCAAGCCTTACCTAGGCGGTGGGGTCGGAGTTGGAGACTGTTGAATGCAGAACAGCCAAGCCAAGAGCCGCATCGTCCCGGGACTGCTGCACCAAGGCGTAATGGGCAGAAAAAGTGTGCACTGACGACCACGTGGCTGCACGACATATGTCTTGTATAGGCACACGGGCGAGGAAGGCAATCGAGGACGCTTGCGCTCTCGTGGAATGAGCGGTAACTCGCCCTGGAGAAGTGTGAGCCAAGGCATAGCATGTTTGATGCAGGCCGTCACCCAGGATGATATTGTTTGCGATGAGACAGGGTGACCCTTCATCCTGTCTGCGACGGCAACGAATAGTTGGGAGGTCTTTCGGAAGGGTCGGGTGCGGTCAATGTAAAACGCCAGCGCCGACGAACATCGAGTGAATGCAAGCTCTGCTCTCTGCGAGACGCATGAGGTTTTGGGTAAAACACTGGAAGGAAAATGTCCTGGTTTAGGTGGAATGGGAGACCACCTTGGGCAGAAAGGCCGGATGCGGACGGGAGTTGCACCTTGTCTTTATGGAATATCGTGTATGGTGCGTCCGCCACCAGAGCGCGAAGCTCTGAGACTCTCCTGGCCAGATGTAATGGCCACAAGGAACGCCACCTTCCACGATAGGTACAGGAGAGAGCAGGTTGCCAAGGGTTCGAAAGGAGGGGCCATTAGTTTTCGAGAGAACCAATTGAGGTCCCAGGGAGGGGGGGGATAGCGGACCTGGGGATACAGGCGCTCCAGGCCCTTGAGGAACCTCGAGACCATAGGGTGAGAGAAGGCGGAGGAAGAGCCTTCTCCTGGATGGAGGAGGAAATGGCCACTAGGTGGACGCGGAGGGATGAGAGCGCGAGGCCTTGTTGTTTAAGGTGCCATAGATATTCCAGTAGCACTTGGATGGGAACCTGAAGCTGGTGACAGTTCCTCGTGAGTGACACCAGCAGGAAAACCTCTTCCATTTTGCCAGGTAGGGTAGCCCTGGTGCAGGTTTCCTACTTCCCAAGAGCACTTGCTGCACTGGGTGGAACAGCGCAGCTCCGCAGAGCTCAGCCAGCCAGGAGCCACGCAGTCAGGTGGAGGGACCGGAGGTCGGGGTGGAGAAGCCTGCCGTGGTCTTGTGATATCAAGTCCGGATGGACCGGCAGGGGAACCGACTGGCTATGGACAGGTCCAACAGCGTGGGTACCAGTGTTGGCGAGGCCACGCTGGGGTGATGAGAATTAGTCGGGCCTTGTCCCTGCGTAGCTTTACGAGGACTTTGTGCACCAAGGGGAACGGCGGGAAGGCATAGAGGAGGTGGGTCGACCAAGGGTAGGAGGAACGCGTCCGACAGAGAGCCGCGGTCGAGACCGCGGAAGGAGCAGAACAGGGGGCACTTCCGGTTGGTGCGGGACGCGAAGAGGTCGATTCGGGGAAATCCCCACCGCTGGAATAGAGAATGGACTATGTCCGGACGAAGAGACCACTCGTGGGCTAGAAAGGACCTGCTGAGCCGGTCTGCCAACACGTTCTGGACTCCTGGAAGAAAAGAGGCTTCCAGATCGATGCCGTGGGGTTACACAAACTTCCCACAGCGTCATCGCCTCCTGACAAAGAGAGAGAGAGCGCGTCCCCCCCTGCTTGTTTATATTAGTGCATCGCGGTGGTGTTGTCCGTGAGCACTAAGACAGAACGGCCTCGCAGGTGAGGAAGAAAAGCCTGGCAGGCGAGGCGGATGGCTCTCAGCTCCCTGATGTTTATGTGCAGCGACAGCTCCCGAGCGGACCAGAGGCCCTGTGTTCGACGAGACCCCATGTGAGCTCCCCAGCCCAGAGAGGATGCGTCCGTTTGTTAAGGAAATGGACGGCTGTCTGGGGTGAAACGGTAACCCCGCACACACCAGGGGGATTTCGCCACCATCTGAGGGGTGTAGGACGCTTCTGTGAGTGTGACAACGATGTCCATGCTGTCCCTGCGTGGACGGTAAACCGAAGCTAACCATATCTGCAGTGGCGCAGGCGGAGTTTGGCGTACTTGGTTACAAAAGTACACGCCGCCATGTGGCCTAAGAAGGCTGAGACAGACCCTGGCCGAGGTCGTGGGGAAGGCTAGCAGGCTGTCTATGATAGTGAGTAGTGCCTGGAACGCTGGGTGGAAGTGAGGCTGTCGCGACCATAGAGTCCAAGACGGCCCCGATGAATTCTATCCTCTGGGATGGTACGAGGATGGACTTGTCGAAATTTATCAGGAGCCTAGAGATTCGAACAGGTCCTGATGATTGTCATGTGCGCGGCGACCTGAGCCTGGGAGGACGCGCGAACCAGCCAGTCGTCCAGGTAAGGGAAGACACATATCCCTGGCGACGGAGGCAAGCGGCCACTACTGCCATACATTTCGTGAAGACACGTGGGGCAGAGGACAGGCCAAATGGTAGGACTGTGAATTGAAAGTGCCGGTCCCGCACCAGAAAGCGGAGAAAGCGTCTGTGAGGCGGGTAGATCGAAACATGAAAGTACGCGTCCTTCATGTCGAGAGCAGCGAAACAGTCTCCCCGGATCCAGGGAAGGGATGATGGACCCAAGGATACCATGCGGAATCGTAACTTCCTTACGAAGGCGTTGAGTCCGCGGAGGTCTAGGATGGGTCGGAGACCTCCTTTCGACTTGGGATTAAAAATAGCGGGAGTAAAACCCTCGGCCTCTGAGGTCGTGAGGCACCTCTTCTATCGCTCCGAGTTCGAGAAGCGTGAGGACCTCCTGCCAGAGGAGATGCTCGTGAGAGGGGTCCCTGAAGAGGGACGGGGAGGGTGGGTGGGAGGGTGGAGGCGAAATAAACTGGAGATGGTAACCAAACTCCACCGTGCGCAAGACCCATTGGTCTGAAGTTATCCGGGTCCACGCCGGGAGGAAGGGAGAAAGGCGGTTGGAAAAAGAAGAGGAGTCCGGGAAGGGACTGGTGCTCTGCTCTCTGCGCACCTTCAAAAGTTTTGCTTCGGTCCCGCCGGTGGTTTGGCGGTACCGTTGTTTTGCCCCCTTGGGAACCGGACTGGCGTCGTCGGTTCACCCGTCCCCGCCGTCTGTTGAAGTCTTGGCGGGGGCGTGGTGGGGGATAAGGGCGCTGAGGTTGCTGCCGAAAGGACCTCGCTGGGTCTGCGTGTGTGCATGCCCAGGAGCGCATTATTATGCGGTTATCTTTAAGGCTTTGCAGCCTTGGGTCCGTCTTCTCTGAGAAGAGGCCCCTGCCCTTCAAAAGGGGAGGTCTTGTATTGGTATGCTGCAGCTCCGGAGGTAAGCGGACACTTGCAACCAGGAAATCCGTCTCATGGTAGAACGCCGACGCGATGGTTCTAGCTGCTGAGTCTGCGGCGTCGAGCGCAGCCTGTAAGGCTGTCCTTGAGATCTTCTTGCCCTCTTCCACGAGACTTTTGAACTCAGGGCGGGAGTCTACCGGGACCAGTTCAGTAAACTTGTCCATGGTCTGCCAGGTATTAAATCATACCTGCCTAGCAGCGCTTGTTGGTTTGCCACACGTAACTGGAGACCCCCAGCGGAGTAAATCTTACGCCCAGCAGGTCCATACGTTTAGCCTCACGCGATTTTGGGGCGGGGGCTGGTTGGCCATGACGCTCCCTCTCATTCACGGATTGGACGACCAGAGAGCATGGAGGAGGATGGGTGTACAGGTAGTCGTACCCCTTGGAGGGTACCATGTACTTTCTCTCCACGCCTCTGGCCGTCGGAGGGATCGATGCTGGGGAATGCCAAATAGACTCCGCTTTGGCCTGAATAGTTCGTATGAAGGGCAAGGCGACCCTCGTTGGTGCATCGGATGAGAGAATGTCCACTACAGGATCCTCAACTTCCGGCACCTCCTCTGCTTGTAGGTTAATGCTCAAAGCCACTCTGCGGAGCAAATCTTGATGAGCGCGAAGGTCAATAGGGGGCGGCCAGAGGTCGAAGTGCCCGCCACTGCCTCATCTGGGGAGGAGGAGGAGGAAAGACCGGGGACCGGGGCTCCCCTGCAGGTTGTTGATCCAGAGGATGGCTGGTTCGAGGGGTGCCTCTGGGTCCTTGTGACTCGGCAACATCGGTTGCCCGGGAGGGGACGCTGATGGTGGCCTCTGGCACTCGAGCTGCACCAGCAGACTCTGGCCGGCGGGAAAGGATCGCCTTGGCTTGATGGTACGCCCAAGGCGTCCAGAGGACCACTGCTGGGGCTGGTCCGGATCTTGGCCCACATCCCCATAGAGCACGCTGTCTGGTCGCGAGGAGCCGGAAGGGTGTCTGGAAGGCCAAGGCGGGGCAGACAACCCGTAGGACTGGTGCCGAGTGACAGTCGGTGCCGGGAACGGTGCCGAGAGTCGAACCGGTGCCGAGATCGGGACCGGGACCTACGACCAGCACGGTGCGGAGGTCGACCGGGATCGGGGTGCGCCGACGGTATGATGGACTTCGTCGGAAGCGGTGCGAGAGCCAGAGCGACGTGCTGAGCGTCGGTCCTGTAGATCGGGACCTGGACCGTGCCGCGAGTACGACCGACGCCGAGAGTAGGATCGGTGCCGGGAGCGAGCTGGCGTCGAGATGGCGAACGATGGCGTGAGCGGGATCGGTGCCGAGATCTCGATCGGGACCCGGCTACTTACCCTGGCCTGTCCGGTGCTCCCAGAGATGGAGGTTGGAGCAGTCTTGCTGGCTTTCCCATAGAGGAAGCGCCCGCAAACCGGCGGTGCCGGGGGCTGAGCAGGGAAGGCTCAGTGAGCGCTATCAGGTCCCGCGCCGTCGTGAAGGTTTCCGCGTAGTCGGGATCGTGAGCTCAACCACGGCACGTGCCGGGGAGCTATCAAGCACCGGACTCGACGGCCTTGCCGGGCCGGACTACACTCCGTCCGCATCGCCTTTTGCCCAAGTGGCTCCCCATTCACCTAACCAGGACATTTTCCTTCAGTGTTTACCAAACCTCATGCGTCTCGCAGAGAGCCAGAGCTTGCATCACTCGATGTTCGTATCGGGCGGCGGTCGTTTTACATTGACCGCACCCGACCTTCGAAAGACCTCCCAACTATTATTTTGCCGCGCATTACAGGATGAAGCGGTTCACCCCTGTCTCATCGAAACAATATCATCCTGGGTGACGGCCTGCATCAAACATGCTATGCCTTGCTCACACTTCATCCTCAGCGGCGATCGACGCTCATTCCACGAGAGCGCAGCGTCCTCGATTGCCTTTCCTCGCCCGTGTGCCTATAGAAGACATATGTCGTGCAGCCACGTGGTCGTCAGTGCCACACTTTTTTCTGCCCATTACGCCTTGGGGCAGCAGTCCCGGGGAAGATGCGGCTCTTGGCTGGCTGTTCTGCATTCAACAGTCTTCCAACGCCACCCCACCGCCTAGTAAGGCTGGGATTCAACCTACTTGGAATGAATATGAGCAGCACTCGAAGAAGAAAGCGGTTTACCTCACCTTTGAATGTTGTTCTTCGAGATGTGTTGCTCATATTCATTCCACACCCGCCCTCCTTCCCCACTGTCGGAGTAGGCCGGCAGAAGGAAACTGAGGAGCGGCCGGTCGGCCAGGGGGCATATATACGGTCTTGCCGCAAAGCCGCCACGCCAGGGGGCGCCTGCCGACCCGCCGGGTGTTGCTAGGGGAAAATTCTTCCGACGAACGTGCACGCGGCGCGCGCACACCTACTTGGAATGAATATGAGCAAGCACTCGAAGAAGAAATATACCTTTCCTGCAGATTTTTGGATTGGTACATTTAACCAAGTTTGAACCATGGATAAGAATTGAATGAACAAATTAAAATATAGAAATGAATTGCATATAGAGTAAATATGCTTGCACAAGTAGCTAGAGCTACAGCTTGGCAGCATTACTGGTCTTAAAGGGGGAATCATTCCATCAGTCTTTGAAGATGAAGAAAGGGGTGAAATAGGGAAGCTGAACATTTAAAAGCACATGATAAGAAGGCTCAGTGCATCCATACTACACATGTGATTCACTGTACCCACCAGAGATGAACTGAGTCTTCTTCAGTCTTGAGATCCGTTACACACAGAGAATATTAAGCAGAGCTATGTAAAACATTTCAGGTTTTAAAGAGAAAAGGAGACAAAAATACCCCAACCAATGTGGGCAGTTCGCTTGGTCTTACAAAATGAGGAACAGATTTGGTACATTTTAACTAAAGTGAAGATTTTTAAAACAACAATGGAAACATTTTCTCACAAAATTCAGGTGGGGAACTTCAGAAGATTCAGAGGTTAGTTTAAGATAAATATCCATGTGTTTGGGCATTCATTAGTACATTATCTATACTTTTAGTCTACAGAATAAGACTGCCAAGTTAAAAAGAAAAGCCTTTTAACATGCTGTTCCTTTCCTTCCTCGCTGAATCTACGAAGGGCAAAGAGTTTAATTCAGGTTCTTTTTGAAGAATGGGTGAAAATTCAGGTCAGTTTTTATTTGATCTGAACTCGTTCCCCTTTCCTGTAATAAGAAAGAACTTGTGAGACTAAGTTTTCTTGAATGCATTTGCATCATTTCTTCATTGTCCTAAATCCCAGCCTCACTCATTCACTACGTATGCCAAATCTTGGGCAATGGGGCAAAACCTGCATAAATAGGCTTTCTTCCTTAAGAAAAAAGTCACATGGCCTCCCAAAGACAATCTCAGCCCCAACTGCCCAGGTGTCAGTGCATCAGAACTGCAGATGTCACTTTGGGTATGGGAAGCAGCTGCAGCTGCCCTGGCCCCAGAGTGGGGATTCAGCCCACTGTATTCACACTGTTAGTGGACCCACTGGACACATGTTCAGCTTGCCCACCAATGCCCCTTCCACATAATGGCTCAGAGACCTGCCACAGAGCTGAATTCTAGAACAAGCATGGGATTGTTGTGCAGAGAGCCCTGTATTCTCAGCCTCTATGTACAATTGTTTATGGAAGTCAGCAAAAATGAAGACAAAGACTGATACAAACAGTGTTGTTTGAGTTACAAGTACTGTGCTAAGAGGTCTTCAGGGTTCCTGGTAAAGTCATTGGTTGGCATGACAATAAGCTGAAAGACTCTAGAAATGGGAGAAACATTTATGGTTGAAAACCAATCCAAACATGTTTTGGTGATTTAATTTTAATAAGATGGGGGTTTGTCATCCCTTCTTAGCCATTCCTTATCTGAGAGTCACTAAACAGGAACATCAGCATGGGTGGATGGAAAAAGCTTTACCATCTTGACTGCCACTCCAATCATATTGTGGGATACCAAAACCCACCAGACACTGTTGAGTCTTTGTCATCCTCATCCTGAAAGGCATCCTGATCAGACCCAGCCCAGAGAGACATACTCAGATGACGCCACCACCTCCACGTGGTTCTTGTCTTAAAAGGAAACAGAGTCAGACGTCAGCAACAACAGCTCTAGAGGAGCTAAACTACTTTTCCTTCCCCTAAAGTCCCCGTCCCCCCCAAATAAGGAAATGTAATATCTTATCTAAAAAACTGTCAAGCCAGGATGCTCCCCTATAAGACAGTCTGTGTAGCTAAAGTGAAAGGGAATAAGGAAAACTGTTAAAATGAAAGCTTTACTTAAGGCTTTATATTTCAAACCCTTTACTTGTGTTTCTTTCCCCCTTCTATCTTTAACAAAAGGTTCAAAAGATTTTAATGGTGATTGTTACAGTGCAAGCTGCCACCAATAACTTGACATGAAGCCTCAGACCACACTTAACTGTTCAACGTTGTAACAGGGAAAAGAGGTTTTATAATCATCTCATCCCTTTCTTGGGCCCAAGACACTCCCTATCAACACAACAGGGTGCAGATTCTTTCAGTGAGCAGTCCTGGCTTTCCTGTGTAAGGGAACCACATTTGAGTCCTTGTGTAACCCACATGCCTAATAGGGAGATATCTCTAAGAGACCTAGAGAGGAGAGGTGGGAGGGGGAACAAGTTGTGTCTAGGTCATTTTTGCTAGGCAAATGCACATTTAGCATTCCATGCCCAGAAGTTTCTGGAACTGGGTGTTGTAATTTTGGGCATGCTCAATAGGCTCCCTGTAGCTGGACTAATAGACAGTATTGAGGGCAAATAGTCAGGGCAGCTGCTTTACAAAAGGACATTTGACCTGCATGGGTTGGGAGAAGCTCAGACACAGGAACAGAGAGCAGGGTGGTGTCCCCCAACTTTGCAGCGGGTTGCTGATATCATTAACTTTCCAGCAAGGAAGCACTGGGAGTGTTGTTTATAGAAAGGGGAAATTGGGAGGGAAAACTAAGCTATATCATTTCAATTGTGTGCTTTGAACATTACATAATTGTAGCTAAATTGTTTTGGTCAAATGGCCTTAACCAGTCTGGTTCACCAATTAACTCTTTCCTTATATACATGGGATGATGTGGAAAGTGTCATCTATATTTTCCTATTCTGTTTTGTACTTTTCTTTTAACAGGGTTTTTCATATATATACTTAATACTGATTGATTGGTTAATTAGTTAGCTGACCAGCTAATTGAGAGATTCCTCAGTCCATCAGGAGGAGGAGAAAGAGTTTGCAGGGGTTCCCACTAGAGATTTTTGCAAGCAAGAGGAGGGAAGATATTACAGTGCTTTTGCCTTAGCAAACATTATAGAGTTGAACAAAGACTCTGAGGGTATTTGTATACTGCAATAAAACATCTGTAGCTGACCCATGTCAACTGACTTGGTCTTGAGACGGTCAGGCTGCTCATCTATAAATTTGCATTGAGCTCAGGCTGGGGTCCCTGAGCCCAAATTCCAGCCTGAGCCTGAATATCTACACTACAATTTTGTAGAGCCAGAGCCAGCTGATGTAGGCCAGCTGTGGGTGTTTTATTGCAGTGTAAGACCCTCAGACTCAGGTTAATGCAACCTAAGCTTTTGGTACTCTGTATTTTTGTGGGGACTAACCTGTTCCAATTGAATTTGTTTCGTTTGTTTATATTTAAGTACAACTCCAAAGATAATGTATGTGGATTATGAAGTGACCTTGTTACATAGTAGAAATGAAGCTATTATGTTTATCATTAAATTTTATAAAGTTGGTACTTAAGAATTAAGTTTAGTCCTCTTGTCCTTGACTGTGGGGAGGCTGACCCTGTGCAATCCTTGCTGAAAATCCTCAGTGACTAAATTCTGGGTCTTAATGTGCTTTTCTATAGGAATTGTATTGAAGCAATAGGAGAGGGATAGTAAAGTAAATGCTAGTCCACCCAAAGGTTACACTTACACTCCTTTGCAGATTGACTACATGGTAGACTAATGAGTCATTACATAGATTACAGCTGTTACACTTCATTATGATCTGAGCAAAGCCAGGGCAGACTGTGCTTGCTGCTGGGGTCTATATTTAGCTACACTCCATGCTACATCCGGCACAAAAGATGCAAGGAGCTATAGCCACAAAGGGATTTAGGCATTTAACTATCACTTAAGGTGTCTAAAGTACAAAATTAGACCCTTAAAACCCCTGCTCAACTGTCGTCTAACCCTGTAGGTTCCTAAATTCCCTAGGCACCTAAGCTAATGCAGGTGGGTGTATGCACAGCCAGTTCAGGCCTGGTACCTACCTTATGCCAAAACCCTGGAAGGATTAACAAACATAGCAATCTCCCATCTATCTTTTCTGTGGGGCCTGATCCAGTAGATGTGCTCTAAAGCTCAGAGGATGCCAATTGAATCAGGTCTTAAACAAAACACAGCTGGAGATGGTGGCACACCTTCAATATCCTAGTGGTTAGAGTAGTCATCCAGCATGTTAGAGACTCAGGTACAAATCCTCACTCTTCCTGAGAGAACCAGGGACTTGAACCCAGACATCTCCCCTCCCAGGTGAGTGCCCCAACCACTGGGCTAAAGAGTCACTTTCTCTGGCTCAATGAATATATTTCATACAAAGTAGAACAACTTCAACAGGAGAGATAGAGAGCCACCCACCCCAGAATACCCCCATAACTTGACATCAATGCCGGGCAAAGTAATGGAATGGCTGATATAAGATTGAATCTATACATAATTAAAGAATGAAAATATAATGACAATCACCATGACACCATGGAAAATTGATTTTGTCAAATAAACTTGATACCATTTATCAGAGGGGTAGTCGTGTTAGTCTGGATCTGTAAAAGCAGCAAAGAGTCCTGTAGCACCTTATAGACTAACAGAAGTATTGGAGCATGAGCTTTCGTGGGTGAATACCTCCTTCGTTGGATGCACTTCATCGTCTACATGCGTCCAACGAAGTGGGTATTCGCCCACGAAAGCTCATGCTCCAAAACGTCTGTTGGTCTATAAGGTGCCACAGGACTCTTCGCTGCTTTTGTGAATCTATGGTATTTAGACTGATGGGGAGAAATCAGCTTGAGACAGACATTTGAGGCATATTGGATTGATTTTTAGCTTAAAAGGTGTCATCAGAGGGTTGTGTTTTGGGGGAGAGAGAATGCAATGGAGCTCCCACATGCATCTGTCCTACAGGTGATAGCAAAAGTAGTCATTTTCCTGAAGTAGCAGCAGTAATGGTATTAAAAATCACTTATACATAAGGCTGTGAATCTGTCATGGAAGTCATAGATTCTGTGACTTTCCGGGACCTCTGTGACTTCTGCAGCTGCCAGTGCAGCTGACCCCAGGGCCACCTAAGCAGCTTGTCCTGGGGTTGGTCACTGAGGCTGGCCCCTTGGCCAGCTGCTTGAACAGCTGCTGAGGTGGCCCCCTGTGCAGCTGGCACCAGAGCTGCCTGGCTAGTGTTGCTGGCTCCAGGGGCTGGTGGAGCAGCAGCAATCCCAGGGGCCACCCTGGAGGCTGTCAGAGCAGCAGTCCCCAGGGGCCTTGGAGCAGCAGGCAGGGAGGGGGCAGTCAGCTCCCACTGCCAAAGCAGGAGCCAGTTGTCAGCCCCCAGGGTTTCCCAGAGCAGCAGTGTCCCAGGCCCCAGAAGTGCTTAGTTTTAGTTAGGGATATTTATAGTAAAAGTCATGGACAGGTCACAGGCCATAAACTGTGGTTTATTGCTGGTGAAATGTCCATGTCTTTTACTAAAAATACCTGTAACTAAATCTTAACCTTACTTATACAACACTACAAACATATGTAAAACTTTATGAACACACAGTAGGTATTCTCACCTTTCCTGTAGAGTACTAGGAGGGATAACTAGTAGGAAGATAGTGAGCAAGATAAAGCAGCTTAAATTAAGGGGAAATGTAAGAAGCATAGATGATGTAAGGCATCCCAATATCAGTCATTCAAGGGTCATGAGTGTATTTATTCAAGGCCAGTTTTGTATAGTCTATGTGTGTGATCTTCACATTTTTCCTGTTATGGGAGGAGTTCAATCCTGCAGTTGTTACTCAGGTAAGGAGTTTCCACTGGAAAAGGGTTTATTCAGAAAATGGCGCCCATAAATTGTTATTTACAAACAATTTGTTCTTTCTTTCTTTTGTTACCCCACCTGTATACATTTTAGCCTTAGATATGACAAGGTATCTGCAGGGGTTTAGTGAAGGCTTGATAAAATATTTCAAGCTAGTCATCTTACTGTACGGTCCAAACATGGATGAGATAAAAATGTCTCTGCCACTCTTGTCTTGTAAAGCGAAAGGCTTATAATATAAAGAAGCTTTTGATACTTTCGTTTCTATGCTACAGTATTTCCCTAAGATAATCACTGTAATTCATAACTACAATGGATTCCCTTGTCTGCCATTTTAATAATAATGTTCTTGTCCTTAGCCAATTCACAAGAGTCCCAATTTCCTGTCTGTTCACGTTATGATAAGTTCTACATTGTTTCTTATTACTGTAGTATTTCCAGTTCTCTATCGATCAATATAATGCACTGTTCTTTAAAAGGGGGTATTTTTTCTGGAGCATGAAAGGTTTGTATAATAGATTCAGTATTTGCTCTTAATTGGAACCCTTTTTCCTCCTGCCTTGTGCTGCACTACTTCAGCATTCCTGTTTGTTCCAATGAACCTTTTAAATGTCATATTTTTAAAGACACAGATTGGATCTACTTCTCATTTGAAACTGTTGACTCACTGGGTAGAAAAATGGAACAATCTTTTTGTAGTAAAATAAATCCAAGAGTTTGTAAAATTGTAGTAGGTAGGCTAGCTGCTGAAAAATGAAGGCAGAGGCATGGAAGGGGAGGAAATTTCCCCACCTCCTTCTATTGCTCCCCAAGGAAGCTCTTTTTCCTGGAGCTATGTTGGGAAGAGGCTCATAGGTTTGTGGGGCAGGACCCAGGGTTATAAGAGCTGCAGGGCTCCACAGTATTGTATCACCATCCCATAGATAGACTCAGACTCATAGGTCAGAAGGGACCAATATGATCATCTAGTCTGACCTCCTGCACAAGGCAGGCCACAGAACCCTACCCATCCACTTTTATAACAACCCCTAACCCATGACTGAGTTATTGAAATCCTCAAAATTGTGGTTTGAAGACCTCAAGCTGCAGAGAATCCACCAGCAAGCGACCCATGCCCCACGCTGCAGAGGAAGGCGAAAAACCTCCAGGGCCTCTGCCAATCCGCCCTGGAGGAAAATTCCTTCCCGACCCCAAATATGGCGATCAGCTAAACCCTGAGCATGTGGGCAAGACTCACCAGCCAGCACCCAAGAAAGAATTCTCTGCAGTAACTCAGTTCCCATCCCATCCAACATCCCCTCACAGACCATCGAGCAGACTTATCTGCTGATAATCCAAGATCAATTGCCCAAATTAAACTATCCCATCATAACATCCCCTCCATATACTTATCAAGCTTAGTCTTAAAGCCAGATAAGTCTTTTGCCCCCACTACTTCCCTCGGAAGGCTGTTCCAGAACTTCACTCCTCTAATGGTTAGAAACCTTCGTCTAATTTCAAGTCTAAACTTCCTAATATCCAGTTTGTACCCATTCGTCCTTGTGCCTATATTAGTACTAAACTTAAATAATTCCTCTCCCTCCCTAACGTTAATCCCCTTGATATATTTATATAGAGCAAGCATATCCCCCTGGAGCCTTCTTTTGGCCAGGCTAAACAAGCCAAGCTCTTTGAGTCTCCTTTCAGATGTTCTAGTAGGTGTTAAAACTCTGATTGCTATGGAGCAATTTAGATGCCAATCTAAATTTGGCGGTTTCCCACTGTCAGTAGTAATTGGCTTTTCTAGCTTTAAGTTGTCTGCTTGAGTAAGTGGAGGCTCATTAACCTGCTTACCCCCTCCAAAATCTTGATTTAATGCAATCAAACATATTCAAGGTGCACTATGGTGGGTGGACAGAAATACCATGGATGATGTGCTAAAATCAATGGCAAAACTCCCATTGACTTCAATAGGGCCAGTATGTCACCCATAGGAAAGAGCTGGTTCCAGTCCTGCTTAGAACAGCCACTCTTGTGGCATTTCTGGATTTGGTCCTTACTGGAACCCAAACCTCTCAGAAGGAGGGGTAGGATTTGGGAAGGCTGTGCATAATTCAGAGCTTAGCTCCATAGAGACTTGCCTGCACACAAGAATGCAGAGTTGGGCAAGCCTAGGGGAACTACTGGTAGTGGATCTTCCCCTTCCTTCTTCCTTATCACTACCTAGAGCACTGATGTACAGATAATAGCCAAATTCATACAATAAATTATTTGGTATGAATAATTCACCCCGTTTCAATCTTTGCGCAGTCAATGGGAGGTTGTGGTGATGTTTTGTTAGGACTTGAAGGGAACTGATTATTTTTAAAGAGCCTCCCTAAAACATTTGGAATGTTTTGTTTGAGACATTGGTAGCTAGCTTAGGCAGAGGCAGATTAGGGGTTTGTGTGGCCCTGGGCCAGCACAAGTGAGGGGTCCTTCCCCACTCCTGCCTGCAGTCCCCTCCACATCAGCGCTTCTGCAGGGCAGCAGGGTCGGGATGCAGGGAGCTTCCCTGGCTCCTCAGCAGGAGCACTGGGAGGGGGAGTGGGTTGGGGTGTGGGGGTGCCCATTTTTCTGGGGGTCCCCCAATTGCCTAGCACCCCTAGGCACAGGCCCCTGAACTTAGGGTTTGTCTACATGGTGCTGTAATGTGCGCCAGAGGGGCACAATTTATAAAGTGAACTAACATGTTACACTCTGCTCTTAAAGGTACCTAGTTCACATAGTCCTTTTTGAAACAGAACTATATCAATGTGAACTAGGCTCCTTTCAGAGTATGCCAGCAGGGTCTACAAAGGACAGTTAAAGCACAACACATTAGAGTGCTCTAGAGCTCAGATCCCTCTAGTGTGCTTTGCCCATGCTGTGTAGGTAAGCCCTTAGAGAGCAGTTTGAAATTCTGTTCCCTGTCCTGATCCTCTTTCTCCATTGCCAGACCACATCATAGAAGCTACTTGTCCAGTTGCTGTATTTTTAGGTTTTTTTCCCCATCCAACTTCTTCCTAACAATCTTAATTGTCTAAATGTTGATCCCGAATCAAACAGCTTTTATGAACTGGTGCTCACAAAGGTGAGCATTTCCCCGGCAATGAAGAACATCTAGAAACTCTCAGAACACCTTTTTTCTTTTTATCTGTTTCCTTCAGTGGCTGTGTTGGAAGCCCAGACCCGAAACCCTAAGGTGACTCTTAAACACAATAAGCAGACAATAAAATGCAGCTTCCATTTGCAACATTGGGAGCTCAGCATCTGATTCTCTTTTGCCACCTGCTGAAAAATCTACTCCTTGGTGTCTGAATTGACTGTTTCCAGTAAACTGAAGAAGAAATGTAGGTTTAAATATTTGTATAATTCCCAAACTGGATTATTTTACACTGTAACTGTTCAATAATCAGAGAAGTGACTATTTGTCATAGGCAAACTTCAGGAGACTGGAGTTTTGGGTTCAGTATGGATAGGAACCCAAAACTATAGATGCTTATCTGAAGATTCATAGATTTATAGGCCAGAACGATCATTATGATCTTATAGTGTGACTTCCTGCTTATCCCAGGCCAGAGAACCTGATCTAGTGACTATTACATTGGGCCTAAAAACTTATGGTTAAAGTAGTCTTGGAATATCAATTAAAAATACATCCCATCTTTTAAAAACCAAAGGTAATGCAGAATTTACCAGCTCTTACTTGGCCGTTTCACTGGTTATTTATATACTGATAAAATTGTATATTATTTCCTATTTCAATTTTTCTAGCATAAGTGTCCTGCCATTTGATCTTGTTATGCCTTCATCTACTAAATTTAAGAGCCCTTTTGTGTCAGCTACCTTTTCCCTGTGTAGGTACTTATAGAAACTGCTAAGTCACTTCTTAATCTTCTCTTTCATTTTCTTAAGTCTCTCATTGTAAAGACTTGTTTTTCCAGATTTCAAATCATTCTTGTAGTTCTCTGAATGCCCTCCAAGTTTTCAACATGTTTTATAGCTGTAGATGCAATACAACATATTCCAGCAGTTGTTTCACTACATAGAGGTGGTGGCATCTCCCTACTCCTCTGTTTACATATCCAAATTTCCTGTTATCCCTTTTAGCCACTGCATGGCACTGATAGCTTGTATTCAACTGGTTATCCTCTGTGGTTCCTAAATTCCTTTCACAGTTTCTGCTTTCCAAGATAAAATGCCCAATCCTATAAATGTGTCCTACATTCTTTATTCTTAGATGTACGACCTGGGATTTGGCTGTGTTGATATACATGTTGATTATGCCATAGCACTGCATCGATAACCAATCTCACTAAAAACACCCCCTCTTGTTGATGATTCTTCATAAGCAATTACACTTTGTGATCTCAGTTAGCCAGATATTAATCCAATTCATATCTATTATGTTGGTTTTATATAGTACTAATTTTCTAATTAGAATGTCATGTGGTGCAAGTCAAATGCCTTCCAAAAGCTGATTACTGTGTCAGCAGTTACCTTTTACAATCAAACTTGTAATTTTACCAAAGAATGGTGTGACCAGGGTCCCAGTGGGAGCCAGCTGTGGTGAACTGCAAAGATTGAGGCAGAAAATCCCCCCCCCCCCCCCCCCCCAAAAAAAAACAACTGGTGGATATTTCAATACTTAGATTTATCAAGCCAGCATAAAACAGCTTCTTTATTACCTTACTGGTTACTCAGAGGTCCAGACAGCACAGTTCCCTTAAAGTGATCCAGCCTCAGGCCTCCATCCAGGTACCCACATCAAATATGATGAAAATTTTTGTAAATCTTATTTAATTGTATAAAAGAAAAGATTCTACCAATCCCAGAGGATCAGACACATTACCTCTCAGATCTTATTCAAATACATGCCACAGCTAATTCTAATTAACCAAATTCAACTTATTAAAAAACAAGAGAGAGTGTATAGTTAAAAGGTCAATATACATACAGACATGAGTTCAATTCATTTAGGTGCAGATTCATAGCAGAGATGATGATCTTTGTAGTTGCAAAGAGTTCTTTTAGAAATAGTTCATAGATTATAGTCCAATGTCCAAACAGCATATTCAGGGTATACCAGCATAACTGGGACCTCAGTCTGGTGACTTGAACTTCCCCTGATGAAGCCTAAGCAGATCTAAGATAACAGAATCAGGATCCAAGGATCCTGAAGGAGAGCCATCACTGGTACTTAGCTATAGAATTAACATAAGGCAATTTGCTTGTTCCTCCACAATTCACAGGTTATTTGCTATACATTTCAAAGAGAGATGGGATATCTCTGTACTCATGTTTACAATTCATTTAAATGCTAGGATGTTCTTTTGACCTCTGAATTATCAGAATACAGCATAGACAAGGACTGTTGATTACATTGTTGACCCTACTCATATATATGTAAATACACTGCTGCTTTTCAGATCCAGACTAACACGGCTACCCTTCTGATACATAGATTCACAGACTGTCATCTTCATGCCTTATAATGTCATCCTTACAATCTCTCAGGTCTGTAGTCCTTCATTCCACCACAGATTGAAACAGACCAGCCTAATTTCACTTGGTAAAATGTGTGAAATTTGGTTTCCCCATGCCCATAGATTTTAAAGATTTCAATTATCTAAATAATTTATAACACCATGCATAAGGTTTTAAAAATATCTTATTTTTTGTTATAGTTTTCATTATAATTACATGGGCCATTCAATATCAGCAGTTTTTAAGCAGGACTCCACTGAATGGAGTCTTCTGCTTATAAACTAATGGCATGATACAGTTCATAGGTAAATATGTATGTGAATGTGTGTTATGCCTTAGGTATTTGACAGACGGTCTTTCAGCATCTTAACATATCCAGCAATTTGATTAGGTTAGCAGTTTCAAAATGCTGAAATGCTGGTAATAAAATCAAACTCAAATATATGGGAGAATATGCAGAGGAGTACACGCTCAATGATGCCAAGCAGTAATAATTTTTAATCTGATAGCATCCCTTTTACATGCAGCTCTAGAATGTCCACAGTACATCCATAAAACAATGATACAACTGTTCTTTGAAACACTAATCTACAAGAGCATCAATTTTTTCACAATAATTAGTAATTATGGGCCACTGCTCAAGAGCTGATTTTGTTCCTTTATTTGTGGGGATTAATAGTTGTGTGTGTCTGAATTCAGACTGCTACTCTCAGTTTGAAAGGAATGTTAAGAGTGCACAGTCTATTTTAATAAGGTCTAAATGCACATCTGGCAAGCAACAAACAGGATGTGCTGTTTCCATAGAAACAGAAGCTGGTATTATTAAAAAGGAATAAGCCACTCTGTGGCTGGTTCCCCTTAGAAAGCCTCATTTACAGTCACTTTAGAGTAAAAGGTGTATGTGAATTATACCACCTGTTAGTAACTATTTGATATTCATGAGGAAACTATGTGGAAAAACAGTATCACCGACATATAGGATCATTTGGATTTTTATTTTTAAAATTGAAAATTAAATCCAAGCCTATTTTCACCTGATTTGATTTTGGAAGCTACTGCTTCTCATTGTCCTGAAGGGGAATCATACGTAAAGAATTAGGGCCCAATCCTGCCTGTAGTTATTCAGGCAAAATTCCCACTGAAATCCTGGTGGTTTTGCCTGAATAAGGACTGCAAGATGGGACTCTTTAAAGAAAACGCCATACAAATAGCCTCAGAAATGGGAAATAATATTTCACAAAGTTACTGCTCAGACATTACAATCCTGAATATATGTATCCTGTGATTGATATGCAATAGATGCAATGCTTTCTAGTGCTGGAGGATAAATAATTTTAAATATAATGATGTTCAGGATAAAAGAGGTTTTGTTTTTGCTCTTCTGTAATATTATGTCAATAAGACTAAATTCAGTCTTGTCAGTGTCATGTTTTCAGTGCTTAAAGTGTAAATGGCAAAGCAGATGAGCAGTGAGAAAGAGTATCCAGACCTTCCTGCCATTACCAGGCTAAATTAGAAGCTGATAATCCAGCTCAGCACATCACCAGTGTGCACTATTGCTCTATGGAAAGAGAAGTTAGAGGACTATATCATAAATAGGGGCTTAAGCCAAGTGTGTGCTATGCTCTTCCCCAAATTTTATTTTATTTTATTTCTAGGGCATAAGGATAACACTGTCACTTCTCCAAGTATTCTACAAACCTAGTAGTTGAGCAGTACGTGCTTTCATTCCATGTTTATTTATAACTGAGGACATACGGGGTACTCTATATTCATTCTATACAGTTACTAAGGGGATTTATAGCACTAGCTGCAACTCTTTAGGGAACCGCTAAGGACAGTGACTTGTAGATTGTACATGGACCTCATCTGCATAGTGTTGCGCATGGGTGGTCAAATGCTGCCACTCCAAATCCACATACAGAACTTCCTGTAGGTTGCTGCTTCAGAATCTCCATGCATGCCATTTCTCTTCATTTCAAAATCTTTTGTCATGAACAGGTAGCACAATATTGAGAACAGCACTTACTTTGAGGCAACTTCTTTGTTCCCCCCTTTTCTGATAGGATTAAGTCATAATTGGATGTAAAATACCTTTAGGCCATATGTGTTGGCAGCACTCTATCATCACATTGGTTATGTTGGAGAGATTTCATATTTTAATGTAGCTTCAGGAAGGTTTTCTTCCATGTGCAATCATAGTGTGTGCATTTAGAATGGAAATTTATATTCAAGTATATTCTGTAGAACCTGGACATTGTTGTATACTGGTACGTGTTGCGTGTATTTCACCATCAAGTCTAAGAAATATGCATTCAGTTATTTTTAGGAAATTCACAGCATTAATTCTATTCCAAACCACTTTGATTGCTATAGAGCTTAGAGTGTGTGTGGTGGGGATGTTCATCAGAATATGAAGCCTTGAGACAGATGTTTATTTATTGGTGCAGAGAGCACCAAGATTGTACTAGTCAGGACAGTTTTAATTTGTGATAGATATTTCCACAGCTGACTTACTCTTACTAGAGGCTTTCAGTAAAATGTAGCCTTATTTTCTTATGTCACTGCTTATTGTTCTCTTGTCAAAAATAGAACTGGTTGAAAGTTTTCCAAATAATGTTTTTCTGTTGGAAAATGTCAGTCATCAAAATCAAAACATTCTGCAAGAATGCTGACAAAACTGCATTTTGATAAGGTATGGTAGGAGTCTCACATAGTGCTATACACTGGCTCAGTGGGTGTCTTTTTGTACTAGTTTTCTCTACCCATTTTTGATGTCATTAGCCTCCACTGATGGTAACAAAATACAATATAAATCAAATTCATTCTTCAAAAGCAGCAAGCAAAACGATCAAGCAGTGACAGGTAGGACCCCAAAAGATCAGGAACAACCCACAAGTTCAGATGTTTAATATCCACCTCCATGGTCTGCCAAAGCAAGCCTGAAATCTCACAGTAATAGACTCTGACTTCATGTCTGCTTTCTGTCCCAGCCAGAAAAATGAAATCTAAGGAGAGAAAACTTAAACGTTTTTCAAACCTTAACACATAGTTGGTTTGAGTTTGGGGCAAAAGTTTGAGAGGAATCCAAACCAGTATGTAGATCACTGAAAACAACATGCAAGGATTTCAAAGCTGGTAAGTAGAGGAGGTGTGTGTGTGTGTGTGCATGCAATACATAAAGTTACTCCTCTCTTCTTGCACTGTTGCTACAAGAGTTCAGGTTACTTTACTGTCAAGGCAATTAACTATACATTTTCTTAATTGTCTGCCTAGTTTGTCAGAACTTTCAGCTTTGGCTGCTTCGAGAGCTGCCCAGTAAAGCAAGATTCATCTCTCAAGTGAGTCACCCTATATTATAAGCAACATGATACGCTGGAAAGGGACCTCTGGGGATCTTTTCAAAGTCTTAATTAGAGCTCCTATGGAAGAATATGTTTTGAAGGCTGGGTTTTTTTAAATGTGAAATTTTGGAAAAGATTTCGATGCAAAGGCAATTATGCAGACGATTTAACTATTCAAAGAAACTAGCTCAGCTTTTGCCTTGCTCTTCATGTCCACCTACCTGTGGAGAATGACCTGGCCAGTCTCAGTCTCCACTCCTCAAGCCTCTCATTCCAGTCCCTGTCACCTTGCACAGGCCATTCTCAGCCTCTCCCCCCAACTACTTGTCCCCAGCTCTCCCCTGACACCCTGGCTCCTTATCAGATCCAGCTCCACACCTCACCCCACTTCTTCTCCCCCACCCTACTCTAGCTCTTGATCCCAGTGTCATCAACTAGCAAATTACTGTGTCTTTTTCCTCTCCCTTCCCTGGCTCCACATCCATTTTCAGCCACTCCCCCCACTCCTCCATTTGCCTTGCTGGTTCTCAGTCCCAGTCCACTTGCCCAGCCAGTCTGTCTCTTCCCCACTCCGACTTCCAGTCCAAATCTTCCTCTCCCCCTCGCTAGCCTCCAGATCCAATTTCCACCACAACCAACCCTCATCCCCAGGCTTCTTGTCCCAAGCCACCCCAAGTGGCCCATCCCACCCCAGCAGGTCCAGCTATTGTCCCCTCTGCATTAGAATCAGATAGCTTTCTCCTGCAGGCTGCCTGGGACCAATGTATGTGTGGTGGTGGTGGTAGTGATGGGGAGTTACCCAGATTGCAGAAGAGACAGGGCTCCCTACTTTCAGTTTGGGTGCCTGGCCCAGACGTGACAGGGCCCACAGGAGCTCAGAATTACCAGGAAATTCCAGCTTAGCCCTGCACTGCAGCATGCTCAGAGCAGATAGGATCTTTGGGGCATTTAGTTGCTAAAATCTAAGGAGTCTCTACTGAACATGTGCAAACCATGATTTTTCAAAGGTTTATAACATGGCCAAATTTGGGCAGATTTTCATGGGAGCAACAAAGAGCACATCCCTGACACAG
The DNA here is from genome assembly GCF_003597395.2 of Chelonoidis abingdonii. Taxonomy (NCBI): domain Eukaryota; kingdom Metazoa; phylum Chordata; order Testudines; family Testudinidae; genus Chelonoidis; species Chelonoidis abingdonii. The sequence goes on from NC_133771.1 coordinate 103,491,640, forward strand.
GATACTTCGACACTGGAATAAGGGAGCCACAGCTAGTCCAGGCTCACAGCATGTAAAATTTCTGTATAGACATTTGGGCTCAGGCTCCACCCCAAGCTCAAATATCTACATAGCTTGAGCCTTCCAAGGCCAAGTCAACTGACCTGGGCCAGATGCGGGTGTTTAATTGCTGTGTAGATGTACCCACAAAGGCCAAGTCCCCTGCCACATTTCAAGTCCTTGCTTCAAAGCATGAGGATGCCAGAGCTTTTCAAAGAAAAGGTCACCAGAATTTACTAACATGAGCAAAAACAACAACATTTTCTCCTAGCTTCATTCTCAAACAGCTAAACCATTTTGGCTGAAATTTTCCAAAAATCAGCTTGAGATAGACACCAGTGTGGAAGCTTCCAGCCCAAAGAGTCTGGCAAAGTTATAAGCAACCAAAAAACTGGATCTTATAACAGGAAGTGTCGTGGACCCTTAATAGGCAGTACAACCAACCATACCTATAACAACTTATAAAATATCAATTAGTGAATAAATCACACATTGTAATGCATTCTGTGCTAGATCTGAAAAAAAAATACAATCGTTTAGTTTGCTTTTGGTATCAAAACAACAATATAGCCAATTCTTGTGATTTTATTGTGTTTCATAATTTGGGGGGTAGGGGGGTGTTCTTAAAGTCCCAGCGTCTAAAAGCATATGATTAGGTGAGAACCTCAGCATTCATTTAGAAAAAAAATTTCTTTCTAGACCTCATGGTTGTGGAGAAAAGCTTGAAAATGTGACCAAAATGGATTGTAAAGATTCAAAATCCAGAAGGCAAATTTAAAAAGTACCTATAATTTATTTTTAAAAATCTCAGTACTTGTAAGCCAGTCTCATGGTGTTGGGGGTCTGACTCATGACTTTTGAATGCAGGGGTTGGCAATACTGAAATAGTGCCACACGGGAGAGCAACTGTTGAATGCAAAAGGACTGATTCTCCAGTCACATAGTCTGATGTAAACCTGGAGTACCTGTACTGAAATAAATAGAATTACAGTTGTGGTGGTGAAGGGGGAAAAAGGGATTTCAGGTAAATTCTCACAAGTTCTGATTAGAATTCCATGATGATTTGGACACAAAAATTGGTGTGTGAAAACTCCACCTCAAAAGTAGCACGGAATAATGAACTTTTCCATAATAGTCACTGTATAGCACCAGTCTGAAACTCACAACCCACTATATGAGCAAACAGTGAGGTATTGGGAAAATGTTTTCAAAAGGAACCAGTCAGAATTAAAATGAGAAGTGAAACTTGGCTATCAGAATGAAGATAGCAGGCCAGAGTCTCACATGGTATAATTCAACGTAGTTGTGTTGACCTCAGGGAGGCAACACTGTTCCACACCAATGGAGAAAATGATATAGACATTTCGAGAGACATTTGTCATAAAAAAGTGAGAAATTTATTTGCTACAATATATTTTGTACCACTGAGCTAAACTGGAAGCCATAATGATGAAACAATAAGTGCATTCCACTGAAGACAACATGGAGATGGTGGCACCTGAATCAGATTAACTGGGCAATATGGTTGACATCATTAGCAGAGCCGGTGGTCAGGGAACAATATGAGAAGAGATGGGACTTATTAAATTAACAAGTGTTTTTTTCCCCATGATTTAAGCAGTTGGGGAGGGTTTTGTATCAGGCTTTCAGTCTTTGTTGGGAGCATTAACACAAACATTTCTGTTCTGTGTATGGAAAGTTTTCGAACATCAGAGAAAGTATTGAGGGGGCATGGACATAAGAACACCGCCACATAAGATGGATACACATTTATGATTACTTTCCCAGGTACTAGTACATCTGGCTGAAAATGGTAAAAAAAATTAAATCCTGACCCGCTTTTCAGAAAATAAGACAGCTTTAATAAAAACAGTGCAAAAAGCTGATACAAAGGTGACAACAAACAAGGACTTATAGCTGTCTCTGAAACTCACCTGCTCCCCCATCTCCAGCTTCAGAGCCCAAGCCATAACTTCAAAGTGCTGTCTACACAGCTATTTTTTAGAGTACTAGAACAAGCCCCACAAACCCAAGTCTGTTGACCAAGGTGTCATAAACAGATAGCTAAGGGTTAATGTTTCTTTTACCTGTAAAGGGTTAACAAAGGGAACCACACACCTGACCAGAGGACCAATCAGGAAACCGGATTTTTCAAAGCTCAGGGAGGGAATTTTGGGGTGCGTGTCTTGTCTGTCTCTCTGCTCTGTTGCTCTCGACTCTGAGAGTGAACTTTCTCTCTTCAAGCTTTTGTAATCTTCTGTTTCCAAGTTGTAAGTACAAAGGTAGAAAGACAGTAAGCTTCTATTGTTTTTTTTGTATTTACATGTGTGTAGTTTGCTGGAATGTTTTAAATTGGATATCTTTTTGAATAAGGCTGTTTATTCATTTTTCTTTTAAGCAATTGACCCTGTATATTGTCAACCTTGATACAGAGAACATTTTTATGTCTTTTTCTTTCTTTTTATATAAAGCTTTCTTTTTAAGACCTGTTGGATTTTTTTCTAGTTAGAACTCACCAGGGAATTGGTGGGGAGGAAGGAAACAGGGGGGAAGGGAAAATCTCTTTGTGTCAGAGTTGCAAAGCTTACCTTTGCAGGGACTCTGACTGAGGGTGAAAGAAACTTGATCTCTCTGTGTTTGCATTTCAAGGACTTGAAACAGGGTGATCGTCCAGGGCCATCCAGGGAGGGGAAGCCTGGGAGGAAATTAAGAGGAGACAAGGGGAGGGGGTTATTTCCCTTTGTTGTAGACTCAAGGCATCTGAGTCTTGGGGTCCCCCAGGGAAGGTTTGGGGAGACCAGAATGAGACAGGCACTGTAATTCCTGTCTGGTGGCAGCGCTATCAGATCCAAGCTGGTAATTAAGCTTGGAGGGTTCATGCAGGCACCCACATTTTGGACGCTAAGGTTCAAAATTGGGAGTTATGCTTATGATACAAGGCTAGTCTGTGAGCTCTGTAGACATAACCTATTAATGCTCTTCATACCATATTCTGGTCAAATCCCCCATGTGGACAAGAAGAGAGTCTTGTTAAAGTGAAAGTGATTAAATTACAACACCTTTTTACTCAACAAAGCTGCTCCATGTGTTTACAGATATATCTGCTGATTTCAGTGACAACCTTCCCCTCCACACATGAATTTGTGACAATTTGCATTGCTAAAAGGAAAGGAGGAATTCATAAATCTATGGGAGAGTAAATGAGACACTATTTCCCTCCCATGAACAAACTTTTAACTAAGTTCCAGCCACAGAATCTTTATTACTGGTTCTGCCATTGCCATAAAGATCCAAGCTTGACTAAGATCCTGGGTTAAGTTTGTGGGGCTGGCAATTATAAAGACAACATTTATTTGCACAGTGAGTACATTTGAAATGGAGTTAGTGAGTCAGAGCAAAAACATATAACCCCTTTCCCTGTGTGTCCTATTTACAGTCACCTTTCAGGGTGTAAATTTATTTTACCGCTACTGCATAGTGCTGTGATACAGATTCTAGCCAATGCATAATAATGCAGGTCCAGTTTGGATATTTATCATGAGCTAGACTAATAGATTGAAGTGAACAAGGTTCCTCTCTAGCTGCAAACCTCGTAGGAGCCTTGCAATGCACCAGGTGTGACCCTTGCTGGGGATACCCAGCATAGTGAGGCACCTCGCTCCCACCTACCCTTAGCGTAAGGGAGCCTTGTCTGTGCCTGCCATGTGTCAGCTCCTTGGCACCACCAGCCATGGGCACCACAAGCACTCCCCTCTCAGCCTGCACAGGCACCACTGTCCCTCTGTAGGTTATCAATAGGCATACCTGACCCCTGAGCATCAACTTGGAATGCCCAGCCCAGTTCCACTGGAACTCAGAATTCACAGATCCGATATTCCCCAAGGAATAATACACACAAGCTATTTGGTTTCACCTTAGGATCACTGCTCTCTGCTCAGCACACAGCACTTAGATACGTTTATAGTGAAGATAATTTAACAAAGAACAGAAATTCAAGAAGCAACAAGCAGAATGGAAACAAATGGCTAAATATAAAGTAAAATCATAACACGCTAAACATAACTAAAGACATTCTCTGTTCTCATACAGGTTAGCTCGCCCAAAGTTTCTCTCCCAGTGTTAAACAGGCACACTGGCTGTGATCCTTCATTCACAGGACAAGCCAGCTGGCAGCTTGTTCCCTAGGTGAAGGATAACTAGGTGTAACTCTGCACCCCCAGATATTGTTCCAATCACTTCTGAACACTTTGCTTTTTCTTGCACAGTGTTTCCCCTGGAGACTTTGCAATCACTTGACTAGCATTTGGCTCATAAATCATACAAAACACAATTTACATATAGCCAGAGAGGTGCTAATTTGTGTGACACAGGCTTTCATTAGAGATCTTACATAACATCCTTGGACTAACTAACTTATCTAGAGGACAGATCCAGAGGATCCCAGTAACCTCTGCCAGTTGTCACCAAAAGATTCCTGGGTCACACCAAATCAACTACCAATACACCATTAACGGTCACTTGTTCTCAAAAGGAGGATGACCACAGTTTCTTTTAGAGATTGCAAAAGAGATTAGGACTGCAGGGGTGTGGTATGGAAAACAAAATCCTGAGGAATGGATCTATACACTAAGTGGGAGATGTTTTATCCCAAATAGCCTTGCTTTGTATAGAAACGCTAAGAAAAATTGATAGGAATTTCAGAGAACGAAGTGAAAGGGTGGAGGTAAAAGTCACAGCCCAAAGGGAGCAAGAAGAATGACTTTTCTTCTCCTCCCCTTTCAAATGCTGCATGGAAATACTGATGCTATGGTGACAAGTTCAGCGGAAGCAACTGTATTATTCCACTACAGGAAGAAATACACACTCTTTCATTATGCTGGAAGGATTTGGCTAGAATCTTGCACCACTTTCACAGTGCGTGGGTAGTCAAATGCCTGATATTGTCGTACAAGGCTACATGTTTTACTTTACCACCATGACTTAGAAGCTGGCGAGATACTGCTATTCATTAATGGCACAACTTAGAGAGTCTCTTCTCTGATTCAGTCACCGGTGACTGGCCAGACGAGAGACACAGACTTTTGTGCTGGTAACAAATTTAGAAAAAAAAAATCTGCCATTTTCTTGGATCAACATACTCTCTAGTTTACGGTTTAGCTTCTGGTTATCACTTTACTATCTTGATTATAATTTGCAAAACAAAAAGTTAAGTAAACTTTCAGTGGCAGAAAAAAATCCCTAAATTACATGTTTTGGAAACGCAAAATAGATTTTATCCTTCAATTTTTATTTTTTTTTTAAAGTCATGCTTCATAGACATTCAACTGAAGTGAGTGGGAAGGAGCTTGAAATATATATGTATAGAATTTTTTTTTATGTATTATAGCACTGAAACATTAATAAAATGTTTAGAAAATGTCAACAATATTTTCTAAAACAGCATTTGCCTGCTTGGAAAGGATTTTTACCACTCATATTACTCATGAGTTTTAACCTGCAATACTCCATTTGTGTGTCTGCACTATAGAATTTTAATTTCAGAACATGAATGGAAGCAAACTCCTAAGGTGCAAATGTCAGCTGACTGCCATTCTAGATCAGTGATAACAGCTCCTCTGGAAAAAATTAACCTTTATTCCATGTTAGTAAGCAGAAAGACTGCAAGTTGGTTCAGATTGCTAACTAATAACTAGCCAGGTTCACCAGCAAGTCATGTTTAATAACTGAAAAACATGCAGCATGTAAGGGAGAATTAAGGTGTCAATAGCTGTCTCTGCCTCTTATAAATATCCCCAGAATAATTGCTTATACAAGCTTTCTTCAGCTACAAAGAATATCTGCTCTGCATATTGATACGTTTCCACATCTTTAAACCCTAATAACACAACATTTCATCACACTGAAGCCATCCTACACAGATTTTTTTTAAGGTTATCCTAATAAAAATCAGAGTTTGCCAGAAATGGAGGGAACTGAACTCTGCATTGTTGCAATATATTTTTTTTCCACAGACTCAAGTTCTAATTTTATTTATGTTTTCAGTTTAATTTCATTCTTCAAAATATCTTCAAATGTGAAGTACAGTAAAAGTTTAAATATGAAGTAAGAGAACCTGAGGTGTATCAGAAGTCATTGGGTTTTCCATGGATGGTATGAAGCATGCTCTAAAGCCGCACTCCAGCAATTTACTTAAATTAATGCAAAACTGAATAGTCCTCATTGATTTCAATGTTATTCCTATATGTACTTTAACTGCACGAGGCAGGTATGATGTATGGATATTAATGTGATAGTCAGAAGCAGTAGTGAGTAACAGTCACACTCTTCTTTCCATACCAAATCTGGAAGGTCAAAATGATTCTAAAGGAGGATGAAGTATATTGGTTTTAGGCAGGACACTGCAGGACAGTGAAATCTGTCCCAATAGTTTTGATTATGGAGAAAGAAGTTTCTCTCCCCCACAGCACTCAAATGCTTCTGAAACAATTTCATTCAAGCTTCCAACAACAACATTCACTAATAAGCTACTTAAGAATGGCCATACTGGGTGAGACCAAAGGTCCATCTAGCCCAGTATCCTGTTTTCTGACAGTGGACAATGCCAGGTGCCCCAGAAGGATTGAACAGAACAGGTAAACATCAAGTGATCCATCCCCTGTAGCCCGTATGGAAAGTTTTGGCCAGAATTTTCAAAGCAGTCTAAGGGTGTTTATGCATCTAACTCTTGAATATATCAACCTTCAACTCCAAAAGAATTCATTTCAGAAGCTATAGGCAAATAAACATGGAAATTAAAACCCAGCATTTAATTGCACCTACCTTTTCATGTCATAATAAGAGCAGAATAGCTGATCAAAGGCACAATTGCTGGATAAGATGATGCATACTCACCATGAGTAAAGCTGCCATACTGAGCAATAATTTTATGGAGTGTTTATATATTGTAAGTAAGTCTCCTTCACTCAGGAATCGGGGCTTGCAGCAGAGCCATGGGCAACTTACTGAGAGTAGCTGGCTTGTAGTAGGCTGCCTTTTTGGCTGTACCACCAGAGTTGTTGAAAGAGTCTGCAGACCAGCCCTGATGCCCAGCAGCAGCGTAGCAACTGCATAGAATATTTGCCCATGACTGTGATTGCTCTTGTGGCTGCTTGTTCCTAGCCTTGCTCCTGCCTTGCCTCATTCCAAGTAACCTAGTTCTGACCCTTGGCTCTGATTGCTAACCTCCAACTGGCTCTGACCCTTGGCTTCTGACTCCAATTGTGATGCTTAGCTCTGGCACCTGGTCTTTGGCTCTGACTCTAGCTCCCGCCTCCTGTTCTAACCTCTAGGCCTGACTCCTGCTACAACCACTTGGCGGCATGACTGCCCACATTCTGATCATGTGATGCCTGCTTTTCTAAAAATGCATCCTCCAGTATTGCAAAGTTATGTTTTTCTTAAGAGGAGTTAACATGAAACCACAAGTACCACAACAGAACACAAACTGAATTTGGCTCTTACTATAATTAGTGCTTATTAGAGCTGATTGAAGTTTCCAGATTTCAATCTTTATATTTTCAGTTTTGTTTACTTTTCAGAAGCACAATGACATTTTTCAAATTTTGTAAAAAAAAAAAAATAAAATAAAAAAAATAAAGTTTAAAATGTAGATGAGAAAAGCCAAAAAATTTGATGGATTAAATTTTTTGATCAGCTCTGATGCTTATTCATTAGCATATAATCTAGCTCCTCTTAGTAAAGATAAAACAGTTCCTTTTATATATTACACTACTTCTCATTTTATCAATTATAAAGCTCTTACCACACTGGCAGCATTACCACAAACAATGAATTAATAATGATATTTGTAAGTATCATCTTACTATTATCCAGATATACCCCTTCTTATTTAAGGCCAAATTACTTGGGCAAACATGTGATCAACAGGACAGAGTAGTGAAGGTGAGCACCTGAATTCTCCATCTGTCCTTGGCTAGATGTCTGTTCAGTTATGCCATAGAGATACTCCACTGGGAACAGCAGTAGTGGCTCAACAGAACTGCTCCTATTTAATGGCCAACTGCACATATTTACCCAGGACTTTCAGGCCAGAGGATTTGTGTGGTTCACTGGAAATATTGGCACTACCATCCCAGCCTACCCACCAAGACATCCCCCTGCCACACCCCCAGAAAGCTACTACCAAGCTCTGTTCCAAGGCATGCAGATGTATGCGCCAAGCTGCTTTGTCTGCCAAGCATCAAACACAGCAGAAATGTATGACTCCCACTGCATTGGGGTTATGCATTCCTGTATAGGAAGCCACACGATTTGGCCTTTATGTTACATCAGGGGTTGGCAACCTTTCAGAAGTGGTGTGCCGAGTCTTCATTTATTCACTCTTATTTAAGGTTTCGCGTGCCAGTAATACATTTTCATGTTTTTAAGAAGGTCTCTTTCTATAAGTCTATAATATATAACTAAACTATTGTTGTATGTAAAGTAAATAAGGTTTTTAAAGTGTTTAAGAAGCTTCATTTAAAATTAAATTACAATGCAGATCTCCCCGGACCGGTGGCCAGGACCCACGCAGTGTGAATCCCACTGAAAATCAGCTCGCAGGCCGCCTTTGGCACACGTGCCATAGGTTGCCTACCCCATGTTACATTATCACAGACTGCAAGCCTTAGGCTGGCACAGAATTTGCCCCCCACGCAAGGCTCTATTGGCCTGTCTCGAGCTGCCTCCTGAAATATAGAAGTCAAACTTCACCTATGGATAATTTCATTATCTTTAATGGAATTTAAGTGGATTTCCATAAGTGTAAAAGTGGAAGCTGACCCTGTGTGTCATAAGGTTGGTTCATTCTTCTGTCACGATTTTAAATTGTGACTATCCAATTACACTTTGATAAGAGATCAAATTATTTCCCCCTCTTCTTAAAAGATTTAATATTAGATAAGCCTCCATGTGTTGAAAATTGATAATCCTTAATAAAAGATGAAAGGTTCCTGTAACATCTCTGCAGCAAATATTTTGAAGTAGCTGCTAAAGTGGATACCAAGTGAAACATACTTCAGTATAGCCTTAATGAAAATATTAGGTTGAGGGGAATTGTTAGACTGTAGACCATTTTGTCTCATATATATTACATCCTGTATATTTTATGTAACATTTGGCTAGAGGATCCCTTGGAAACCATGGGTTATGGGATACATGCAAAAGGGACACTAACACAAAATGAAAAAGAATAATCTCAGAATGACAGGTATTTCTGGATGCTGCATCTGGGTCACCTACCAGACACCTATAACTTCTTAAACTTCCTCTGTGTTATCATTCAAGTGTGTATAAAGGCAAAGGCTGACCCATTTCACCATTCCACATGCTGATAATTACTGAATTAGCCTTTGATCTTTACTCATGAAGCTCTTAACACAAAATGAAAGAACACATATGCACAAGGCAAAGGCAGCCCCAAAAGGAAATGCAAAAATTCTGCAAATTACTTTTTTAAAACTCAACAATTACACTGAGCTTTTTACTGCACAGCAGTATGTGTCACTTTATGCATTATATTTGATAATGTGCTGACTTTAGCAGAAGTTGCAGATACTCAACATCTTTCATGATCTGCACCAAAAGGCCTAATTCTGTAAGGCACAGAGCATCCACTCAGAGGTACTGTGCTCCCTTTATGTCGCATTAGAATCATGGCCACTTTTGTGTGTTCACTAGCTCTCAGAAGGCATTCAGCACCTTGTAGCATCTGCTGTGAGTAATAACCCAAGTAGTTCTGAGGAAGTCAATAAGATAACTTAAACAAATAAAGGTTTGGAGAAGTAGGCCCCAAGGGCCAAGGCTTGTTATTGCTTTCTACCATACCCACACCAGTAGGGTTGCTCAGTATCCAGAGTGGACATTTCAGTGAATGAGGTGGAAAGGTATACGAATCATGCTTTAGTACCCATCTAGTAATCACAGAAACAAGATGGTTATCATCAGCAGGGCTGGGGGAAACATTTAATGGAAAATTGAGTTTCTTACTAGATTAAAACAGTCACGGGGGTGTCTGCTTTTCCAGAAAATTTTTCTCTTTGCAAAACCAAAAATCCAAAAACGTGGCTGAAGTTTTTAGGTGTCCAGCTTTGACGGAGTGGAAATTTTCCATGCAAAATCTCTTATTTCCTAACCAGCTCTAGTTATTAGCATTACTGACAAAAATGGTCCTGATTCTGCCTCCATCAAAGTCATATTGGGGCAGGAGAAGGCTCAGGGTTACACATCCCTAGCTGGATTAGTTCCTTGAGCAATGTGCTTATTGGTAGGGCTTAATTGTTTATGCTCTCCATAGTGACTAATCCTTCATGGACAAAGTACTGTATAGGACCAATTCCAGACTCTAGCCGTCACAAAGAGTCCCAGAATGTCCATTCAGCAGGCTGGCAGTTTTTTAAAGCATGCAATGTTAAGGAAGTTACAAACAGCACACATATATTGATGTCAAAACTGAGGGAATCCTGCATGCTTTAGTAATCTGGAGACAGTACAGAAAACACATATGCAAGGAGCAGATTTGATAAGAGATTGCAATTCCTAGGAACCCACGCTCAAGCCTTGAAAATGAAAAACTTGCATAATATGCCAGCTGAGGACAGGCTGTATTCACAATTAGGTTTTCTTTTCTGCCATCACTACACAGCAATGGGATTAAAAGATTAAAAAGGGAAAAAAAACACAAACCCATTAGCCTGACAGTTCTGACAAATTAAACAGCCCCTGATGACTTCCAGGCATGTGAGCCATACGTTATCCCTTCAGCTCTTCTTGGAAATAAGCAATTAATTCCTTAAATGCTAGTCACCATGTGACCAACACACACAAAAATCATTTCTTAAATATCGCACACGTCAGAAATAAAGACACATCATTCTACCAAAGTTAGCTCTGCATCACACCATTAAGTCTGAAAATAAACAGCAATTTGTATGTCCCAGACAGACACTTGTTTGTTAAGCACCTTGTTTTCAAAGAAAATATTCTGAAACACCAGTGCCATAATGGTACGGGCTGCTATACTCAGTGAAAGGAAATGATGACTTTTTAGGAGTCAGTGATGCGCTGCTTCCCAATGCTCCCTGGAGGACTATGTGCAGAATTAATAAAACTCTAGTCAAATGGTGTATTTTAGTTGGAGCTGCTGAAGCTTATTGGTTGGTTTTAGGATTTTCTACAATGTTTATCACTGCAGTTCAAAGCAAGGTCCATCTGTTGTGTATCAAAGTGATTTAACTTTTGAAAATATCACACTGTATAACTGCTTTACTAATGTTCCTATTTGATCAGTGTTTGCATGTGACAGATCCAGGATGAATTTCATAAGCTTTCTAAATGTTAGGATTTGACAAGAGCTTTTACTCCAGAGTCAGTAGCTAGATAACCAGAAGGCAGGCTAGTGGCATAGCTGATCTTGCATATTTTGACAATGCAAGAATTGCAGTGGGTGGGAAAGGAACATGCCAGTTCCTCCTGTGTGTGCAGCCTTCTCTAACCCAATTCAACCTGTTTCTCCAACCTTAACCCCCCTTCCCTTCTAGTCCAAATCATTCAGTTATGTTTTCCAGGTCTCCTCCTTAAGTCCCACATCTGATTCATAAGCACATACTGTCAAGATCAATTGTTGCCAATAGCCCAAAATTCTATTAGACATCCCCCTCCTCAGTTTACCAGAATCACAATAGTTGCATGTAATGTACATGAAATACATACTTCAGAAAATTTGGGTCATAATAAAGTACCAGTATATGCGCATAGATGCATAGCTCTGGTAAATTTATGTAAATTGTCAGATAAGCGGTCATTTTGATATTAAATGCAAATTTCTCTCCCCCTTCCTTTGGTGGCTCTTTTCTCCTCGTTACTATTTTCACTCCCTTTTTAATGTTTGCTGTTTTTCCATCTAGGCTTTTTTCATTTTTTCCTCCATAATCTTGACTGTAATATTTAATAAATCCATTGCTTTTTTCCTTTTCTTTTCCTCCTTCAAAAGTTTCATCCCTCCCCATCCCATTCTCCTTTCTTCTGTAATACTAAGGAACAAACTCTGTCCTGTTACTCTTTCCATAAGCAAATAGCTTTTTGTTGCTGTACAACAACTAGTGCTGGATAATTTCCCCTCCCCCCACTCCCCTCAGAAAGAATAGTAAATCTGGGCCAAATTCAGCAAATAGTTTCAGCCAAAAAAACCCTGAAAACAAATTGAAATGGCTGGTTTTGAAAGTGTCAGTTTGACATTTTGTTTTGAAAACATCAGTTTGAAAATGACATTCAAAAGATTGAGTTTCATCCTGAACTAAATGTTTTGGTTTAGTGAGGGGAAAAATTATTTTAGTTAGAAACTAACGGATTTATTTTTTTCTCCATTTGGCCATCAACTCCCCCACACACGCTTATTTGCTCAGTTCTGACCACAACCATAGACAAGGCTTGACCCACATAGACTACACCACAGCCTGTGTTACATAGAGATGTTGCTGGCCCTCTGTCCCATCCTACTGAGCCTCTGGGATCTGCTTTCCTCTGCATTTCAGCTGATATATCTTATGGTAGGACAGGAACTGTTGCTTATGGCTTTACAGGAAACCCAGTGAAATTTCCCCTAGACACAACCAACAGGGTGAAAAAGCAGGTGTTTTCAATCATCTCTGGTGGCTAGAGTGAGTTACTGTGGGCACCAGCTCTAGGGTCTGCTGTTTCTGCTGCCTTCAGTGACGTGGCCATAGTGGGCACCCCACATTGGACACAAGATTGGTATTGGCTAATGGGGCACGTGATGACCTATTGGCAACATTAATGTTTTCCTTGTATGTTTACTCTTGTAATTCTTCACTCTTTTACTCGTCAAATCTATCCAACCACACACACAGCCCAGAAGAAAAGTCTGTCCTATCTCGGGGACTCCTTCTGCCCTGCCACCCCCACAAACATGATACAGTTCTATGGCGATCTGGAAGCCTACTTTTGCCGACTCCGACTCAAAGAATACTTTCAGGATAACAGTGAACCGTACTCATTTACCCTCCCACCAACAGCACAAGAAGAAGAACTCCACATGGACTCCTCCTGAGGGTCGAAATGACAGTCTGGACCTATACATTGACTGTTCCGCAACTATGCCACAGCAATAATGTCGGAAACCCCAACCCGCTTACCTAACTCTAAGTCGTGCAGAAACCCCGGGGAATGCCATCCACAGCCCAGAACACCTTGGGACCCCATATAATCAAAAGAGCTGATATAAAGAAATACTGTTTCATCATGAAAAAGCTGACTACCAAGGAGGCTGCCAGACAACTGATCAATAATCAAATCTACAGCGGCCACTTCCTTCAAAGTACCCACTGAGGACTACACTAAGAACTTGAGCATCCATCTACGTATAGGATACTCCCTACACTAACACCCCGACAATCAACATAACTTAGAGCCCCGACCGCGTTATTTAATCTACTACCAAGATCCACAACCCAGAAATCCGACACTCCTCATCTCAGGCATTGGCACTCTACTGGAAGGACTGTCTCGGATTATGATGACTCTCTACTCAGACCCATCCACAAAGACTCCCAGCCTATCTCTAACCACTGATTTCCTAGAAAACTACAGGCATGGTGACCCTCCAGAAAACACATCCTAAGCACCATGGATGTCGAGGCTCTCTGTACAAACACATCACACACAGATGAAATGACAAGCTGTTCAGGAACAGCTATCCCGATGATGCACGGCAAAGCTGTTGCTGCAGCTCTGTGCCTTTATCGCACACACAAACTATTCAATTGATGAGCAAGTCTAATATCTCCAGATCAATGGCACTGCTATGGTGCCTGCATGGCCCCGCACAATATGCCAACATTTTATGGCGACCTGGAACAACACTTCCTCTGCTCTCATCGCACGTCCTACGCCTCCTTCTCTACCTAATGCTACATTGATAGACATCTTCATCATCCTGACCCAGGAATGAGATCGGCAAAAATTCCACACGGAGATTCTAACAGCTTCCACCCACCTATCAACCTCAGCCTGGACACAATCTACACGGAGGTCCACTTCTAGTCACCAATGGTGTCACATAGTGATGTCCCCAATTAACATCACCCTATAACAATAAACCTACTCGCCGGCTAGCCCCTTCATGCCTCCAGCTCATCCCGGGCACATCACATGATCCATTGCTACAGCCAAGCACGGAAGTAACAAACCGCATCTGTCCAGCCCCTCAAGATAGAGACCAACACCGTAACAAATCTCCACCAAACCATCTAGCCGACCACACATCACATACCGCATGAGGAAATAAGAAACAGATGAACAGAGCCAAACTGTACGCCAGAAGCCTCCTGATTACAAGAGCAAACTCAAGAAAGAAACCAACAGGACTCCACTGGCCATCACATACAGTCCCCAGCTAAAACCCCTCCAGCACATCATCAGGGATCTACAACCCATCCTGGACAATGATCCCACACTTTCACAGGCCTTGGGTGGCAAGCCAGTCCTTGCTCACAGACAACCTGAAGCATATTCTCACCTGATTGAACTAACCTCATTATCTCTAGCTTGCTTGCATACATATACCTGCCCCTGGAAATTTCCACTACATGCATCCAATGAAGTGGGTATTCACCCATGAAAGCTCATGCTCCATAACATCTGTTAGCCTATGAGGTGCCACAGGACTCTTTGCTGCTTTTACAGATCCAGACTAACACGGCTACCCCTTGATACTCTTTTACTTGTAATTTGTGTTACTTATGGGGTTACTTTCCCTCAAAAGGAAAATTGTGACATAGTGTTTGCTTATCTGAGAATTGTATATAAAATCCTGCAAACTGGTGGAAGGCTTTGTGACACTGCATCCCATATTCTCCACAGAGATATTATGATAGAATTATGCCATAGTTATGATGTATTTTTTTGCAAGATAGGTCATGTGAGATATCATTGGAAAGGTTATGATTTACTGAATATGATTATCCTATTTGTATACATGTATCTTTTTTGTATCTAAATTTAGGAATATTGACTATATATCTGTATTACAAGTGTGTTTACACCTGGGGAAATGCCCAGTAGTCAGAATGCTCTCAGTCTAGATGGCTTGCTGGGAAAGACCCATTCAGATTAAAAGGCTATTAGAAAAAACAGTAGACCTTAGAAGAAGTTTATCTCGACTTTTCCCCTCCCCCCGGGGGAGAGGGAGGAAAGAGAGGTTGGGAGCCTTCTTGAGAACACTACAAACAGCCCTTGACTCCTGGCTGCTATGACACTACAGGCACATATGAACAGGTCACCTTGTGCTGGACTCCATCTTGGGACACCAGTGTTTTTCCACTGACTGGTCTGGGAACCAAGCTTTGAAATAAAAGGTTTCCGCCAGATGCAAAAAACTATTTAAGGCAGGAGAGTGATATCATTGTGGTTCTTCACTGACTCCCCACCCAAAGGGACTCTTGGAAACACCTAAGAAACAGAGACTGAACTGGGGTGGGGGGGAGGGGGGAGAAGAGTCCTGGACCCAGGCTAAAGGGATTTTTAAGCTGTGAATGAAACACCTGGGGATTCCAAGCTGTAAGTTAGTGAAGCTTCCCCTTAAGAATCTGCAGTCTGCTAGTATCATTGTTTAGAATGTGCATTTGCTATTCATATCCAATCTATTTAGTATATTAAGCTTAGATTGCATGTATTGTTTATTTGCTAGGTAATCTGCTTTGATCTGTTTGCTATCCCTTATAATCATTTAAAATCTATCTTTTGTAGTTAATAAACTTGTCTTTATTTTGTCTAAAAACCAGTGTGTGGGGGATTCATAACTTGGGGCAGAAAGTGGTTGTATATTCCTCTCCAGATTGAGGTAGAGGATGAATTTCATGAGTTTATGCTGTACAGTTCTCTGTGCAGCACAAGATAATATAATTTTGAGTTTACACTCCGGTGTGGGAGGAGGAGAGCCTGGATTCGTGCCTTAGGACCCCAAAAATGTCCTAGCTGTGCCTTCCCATGCAGGGGCTGGTTAAAGAATCTGTCTGCATATAAACTGCAGCTGGGTTTGTCCCTGACTGTGTGCACACTGGTAAAAGTGCAGGCTGGAGCCCAGGAAAAGGCTTGGCAGGCTGGTCACAGCAGTGTAAAGGGAGCTTAGGCTGGTGGGTCAGGGGGCTCAGTGGTACTCCAGTTTCAGATGGCATCCTGCGGGGAAC
The DNA here is from genome assembly GCF_003597395.2 of Chelonoidis abingdonii. Classification (NCBI taxonomy): domain Eukaryota; kingdom Metazoa; phylum Chordata; order Testudines; family Testudinidae; genus Chelonoidis; species Chelonoidis abingdonii. Next base: position 103,507,920 of record NC_133771.1, read on the forward strand.
CCATCACAGGCTTAATAAAGCTTCCTACTGGAGTTTAAAAAACCATGATAATGTATTATTTGGTGTAAATATTTAAATATTCACTAGATACACACCAATGCCTTTTCTGTCATTCAGCTAAGTAGTTCTGCTACCAAACCAAATTTAGAAAGCAAGATACCTGCAGTACGATGAATAGCATCTGATTATGTCTGAATTATTACAGCTGTGAAGCACTAAGTTATATGGTTATGTTCATGTTAATTAGTTTGCACTACATAGACAGCTGACTCACCTACTTCCGAACAGTCCTTCAAATTAACGCTACAATGCAAGCTGCTTTAATAGCACTGTTGAGCTGTCAGAGGTAAATCTTATTACATAATAAGCCCTTTAAGAAGTCATTTTTTATTTAAAAATTCAATTTAAAATTTCACTGTACATTTCAGACACATTACACAGAATTTCTAACTGTGGCAGAAAGCAAACAAGGATACACTTCACTAACTACCTGAATTACAGACCCGATTACGTCTCCATTGAAAGCAATTGCAAAAAAACTCCCACCTGTGCCAACAGAAAGATTATTATCCAGTAGTCAGAATGAAAAGTATGAAAGCTTACTCTAATAGAGCAGAGTCTTACCTTTGCAATCTCATTTATAGTGTTGGGTAAGAGCAATGCATGCAGACTAAGATCCCCGTTGTGTAACTGCCTCCATGTAAACAGACTACTGTAGTACCTGCATGGCATGACATGGATATTCTGCAAACATGAACACAAGAACTTTACTCAGATGAGTAGTCCCATTAGCTTCATTATGTCACAGGGACTGGTTACTGATTTGCTGTATATATATATATATATATATATATATATATAAAAAAAAAATTCTCCTCTCACTCCTATGGGTGGTATGTGTCTTCCTCAACCTTGGGTCCTCTACCAGAGGCCTGGGAGGTGGCTGTCCGAGGCTTTCTGCACATCCTGCACCTTGGGTCCTTTCCTAGTGTGGTTAGACCCCTTGCTTTCAATGGATCTGGTGCTCAGTTGCCTGTTTCTGTGCTGCATGATCAGTGCCAGTGCTGCTTTTAGTCGCAGCCTTCAGCCACCGGTAGGATTTCCCAATTCAGCCACCTCAGCTATCTGTCGATGGTACATCCCATGAGCAGGGTCTTGTTTGCTCTATTGGCAACACATTACTTCCTTAGGTCTGCTTGAGTCTTCCTCCATGTCTGCTGTCTGGAAAGCTCAGCATTCACTATCATCTACTGTGCTCAATCTTTTGCAGGCCCATTTTTACTTAAGAATGCGTTACAAGCTCCATCATCATAGAGCTTGGTTTTAAGTAAATACAAGTGTGTAACAGACTTCATGATGATCAAGTGATTTTTTTACGCTCCCACAAGCCCCCAGCTTGTCTTATGCACTCCGGCTGGTATCACAGACCCATGAGGTTGCTTAGGACTGTATAGTTGGGTGGCAAAACCCTCTCGAGCAATTATGGTGCAAGTAGTATACTGGGATATACAGACATCGGTCAGCCTTTTATCATACTAACGTTACTCATTGGCAGCTCACATGCCGGCAGGGACTGTGTGCGCAATTGAAGTCCTCAGAATGGGACTCTGTTCTGGGACCTACGAACTGGAGCCTGTAGCTCTACAAGTACTCTGTATAATCAGTGTGTTGTGTATCTCTAGGGAATATTGGCCTAGAGTCTTGCTTCTGATACCTAGTATGCTATCCAATGTATTGATGAGTAGGCGGACGCCGAAGGTACTTGTTAGCTGGTCTGATAAGTTTTCTCTGCTTATGTGGCCCCTGTAGTTTTCCACCCATCAGTCCTCTGACTCACTTCATCTCTCTTCATAACCATCGCGGCCACCTTCTCCATCCGAACTGACACTCCCAATATCCTCACTGTAGATCTCGTCAGGGAATAGCGATCGATGTCTTGTTCATTCTTAGCATACAGCTGATTCATCCCATGGAGAGAGTGTGATGTAGTTTCCACGTCCTGAACTGTTAGCCCGTATCCATCTTGTGATTGTTCTGTGCTGAGGGGGTTTAACCTATGCAGATAACAGCAGCGCGGCGACATGCATACTTGGTATATGCCGCACTTGATGGCCATTGCTGCAAGCTGCTGAACTGACTTGCCAGTGTGTACTTCCATAGTTCCATTGAGTTCTTGGGCAAGTCCATTAGTGTCCTGTTGACTTTGTATAAGTGCCGACACATTCACAGATCCACGTGTGCGGCATTGAGTCGTGGCTTTCCTAGTAGTCAATCCAGGCTGTGCCAGATTGGCTCTGTCAGACTTGTGCGAGCTGCCTAGCTATGATCAACTGGGTAATTGAGCCTCTGTGTTGTTCCAATGCTTGGCTGCTGCTACATGATACTGCCCATATGTCTGTAGCTTGGGCGCTACGATGCCTGATAGACTTTCCATGTGTGGAGAGCAAGGTTATGCCGGTTCTGCTCCTGCAGCGGTCTTTCATGATCCAGTACTGTCCCTTGTTCGTCTACGCACAGTTTGGGTGGGAGCCTGCTGCTAGCGCGTTCCGTCCTGTGTGTAGGCGTCATGCAAACGGCTGTTAGTTTTCTTTAGCCATTAGTGTGGATCATGCTCTGTCCAGGTGTGTTAGCTGCTTCATGTCTTGACCCCTTGCTGAATATCTTCTACACGGATGGGACTGGTTTCTGTTCTGGAGATTGTGTCTCTGTTCTCAGGTGCTGCCAGCACACTTTGCACTGGTGTTTATGAGTCTTCCTCCATATGCTTCTTCAGTATGTTCCATTTCTGTGCTGGTGCGCTCGCTGTTATTGTGCTGTTCCATTGCCAAGTCTGGAGTACACCTTGGATGGTTCTTTGGAGACAGGGCATCTACTTTGTTGGCCTCTGCTTCTCTAGTGTAATCTCCTTAACCTGGCTAGCCAGGCTGGACCTTTGTTAGTCAGTCTCTGAGGGCTTCAATGGAGTCAGGCCATGTATTTTTGCAGTAGCCGAGTCTTATCCTAATCCTACACCCTTCTGTAGTCACCAGCTGACTAACATTCTCTCCGGGTCGCCTTGACCCTTATCTCCAACCTCATTTTCTAGTGGTACATACTGTTGTTCTTCTTGAGTCGTGTAGCAAGGATCTCCAGATACAGAGCTGTAGCGTATACCAATCATTGGTTTGAAGTTATGGTGGTATGAGGATTGTCCATGAGGGCTCTGGCATCTTCTAACATACTATCGAGGTAACTCTCCACTGAGCCTTGGTAATCGGCTCTTGAGATTGAATGTAGACTAGTTCTCCATGATCTTTATGCTCATACCCAGCTGCTGTGCTCTGCCATGAGGGGTGGTAGGTGAAAGTTTCGCTCTCAGGTGTGGGCCCCCACAGTCCACTTGTTCTACAGTCTTTCTAGAGTCTGGATGTAGTGGAGTTGGTCTATCTCAGCCCTGTGAGAGCAGCTTCTCTTTACTATGTTGAAGCA
>NC_133771.1:103511753-103612432 GCF_003597395.2 Chelonoidis abingdonii
GTTGGGTAACTAGCTGTTTCTCAGTAAGTGTGGATGTAGGTCTTTTGTCCATCCATAATCCCCTCATACATTTCATATATCCCCTCTCATTAGGTCTACTGTTGTAGTAGCATTCCATCAGTTCCAGGTTCTTTTCTCTCGTCCATGAATGGTTTGTTCCAGTAGCCCACCTATCGTCAGATTGTCCTGGTTCCTCAACATCTGGCGCGGACCTTGTTAATCCGGGAGACGTCCGAGCCTGCATGACTCTTCTAGTTCGTATCACTCTCATATTTGAGGTAGGCAGGTGAAGCGTTAGGGGGTCTTTTGCCCAAGGACCCCTACTGGAAAGTTGAGTACCAACCGGGATTTGAACCCCGGTCTCTCGTATCAAAGGGCGGTCTCCTGTATCAACGGACGGCGCTCTTAACCACTACGCTATCCAGTCGCCAAACACACGCACGCACACACGAACGCGCGCTTTCCAGGACCCCAATCCAGATTCCATTGAATTGATGGGAATAGATCAGGTTCAGAGAGTTGGCTTCAGTGTAACTATTCGTGTAGGTAAAACTGGATTATGAATCTATAAGAATATGTATGTGTTTACAGATTGGTTGTCTGTATGTGTATAGGTCTGAAGTTGGCCACCAAGATCTCTTCAGGCAGATTTCCCAAAAGGAGGAACAGGGTTTTCTTTAGAATTTCTTGCAAGTCACAGACTGCCTGCAACCATTGCATTTGCTTTAGAAGGCATCCTATTGTGGTGAAATGAACCATAAAAGAGACCACATTCCCAACTAAACAAATCCTAAACTGTAGACAGGTGAAGGAGAACACTAATTTTGGAGAGCCTGAGTCAAATGTTCTTATACTTCAACAGCATTGCCATAAATTGAATTCTGTAGAAATGCTGAGAAAGGTGACTAAGTTTTACTACAGCTGGTAGGATAGGGATCAGAGAAGCACAATGTTCAGCATGCTTTGGAGTTCTGTAACTTACTCTCTCCTCTGATCACTTCCGCTGCTGTTAGAGGATAGTGTCCTAAAAACCTGATCCTAGGAAGTAGTTTTCATCCATAATTCCTACTGACTTCAAAGTGAAAGGCATGCTCAGCACATCTCAGGGTTAAGCCCCATGGTACCAGTACTGTTCTCACTGAAGTCAGTTTGGAGCAAGATAAGAAAGAGAACAATATTTCATACACCATTGAAATGTCGCCAGCAGCAGGGTGAAAATCAGCTGTGAAACAGTGCAGAGATTGCCATGCAATGATTTAGGATGTTTAGGGCCAGATTCTGACACCCTTACCCATGAGCACCTTACTGCATGTCATCCTATCGACTTCATGGAGTCAAAGTTCTGTTCAACACAAGTAAGGTGTCAGAGTCCAAGAGTTACTGAAGATATTCTATTTAAACAGAGAATGGAGGGATTTATTTAGACAGAATGTGAGGAAGATACTTTTGGAAACAATATCCAAAAGAACACAGGTAGTTTGACTGCTATCAAATGGAAATTGCTGCTCAAAGATGAAAGCTCTACATGTCTAGTCTTACTATAGCAGTAATAGATAGTTGTTCTTTAGTTTTCCTCTTTAAGGAAGAATGTAGACACAAATATAGGGGGAAAATGTCAGGATCAATCACACCTACCAGAATACAGAACAAGAAATACAGCCTCCCATGTCAGCTCCACTACACCTTTTAACCAGTAAAAAGAATGGCACAATCATTTATGTGGAGCACAAACGATAGAACAGCAAATAGACATTTCCTGAAGGTGGGGAAAGAATGAGCATAAGGGGGAAAAACATTTCAAAGTGGTTGATTCAGATTGAGGCAGGATCTGACCTTCAGTAAAGGTTTTTATAAATAGATTCTTCTCTTTATAAGAAAAGAAATTAAACTTACCCTGTACTCTATTATATTTGAGATATAGCCTCCAGCAGCAAATAAATAGATGTGTTTACACCTGTAGAGAGTTTGCAATTTGATTGGATTTCCCCCCCACCCCTCTTCCAACCAACACCAGGATCTGACAATTGGGATTTTTTAAGACAATAAATTGAATTTTGTCTTGTCTCTATATTTGGTTTTGAATTAAAACAAAATTCACTTTTTTCTGGGCAAAAAGTTATGGGGGACAATATATGTCAGTTCTTGAAGCTGGAATACGTCAGAGTGAACGTGGAGCTGAAGATCACACGGCGTTTTAAATTTAAGAACATTATAATCTTCCATTCTTCAGGGTTCACAGCAATCCTTTACTTGTACAAGGAGGCCCACTGACTCCCACAGTGTCAGATCCGTACCTCTGGGCTGAGCCCCTGTATGCCAAGCGAATTTCTGAACCCTAAATGTGAGGTCGGTAATGAAAATGCTCTGAAATACTTTACTAGCATTATGCCAGCATTGCTATAATTAGCTCTTCTCTCCTGTCATATTTGAACTTTTGATTTGATAAGGGTTGAGACAGTATCCATTTTCTTTGTAAAGATTATTCCAGTCAAAATGTAAATACTACTTGATTTCATATGCACTTTGCATATTCGAGGTATCCACATTTTATACGGTAATGAGTCAGACACTGGAAAACCAGCCATTATGCACTCAGTCATAGATCACAGACACTCTTGGATATTTTGATAACAAGAGGATTTTCCCATTCATTTTTGAAAAGGGCTACAGAATCCATAATTTGCACCTAGTCATTAAACTAAAATTCTCCAGTTGATGTTTCATCCAAAGGTTAACATGTTCAACAGTTCATCTCTCTTCCTCCCCAATACCATATAAGTCACAATGGGGGACTTAAAACCTAGATCTTTTTAGATTATAAGGCAACTTTTGACCTAATTAAACCCCCCAAAACAGAAGCCTTATTTCTCATTTCAACCTGATTCTGCAGCTCCTGCTGCCCACCATCTTGACTACAAGTAGTGCCCCCATCCATCAGCAATTAAATGCAACTCACAGCAGTGGGAAATAGATCAAGAATATTCAATCACCACCATATCCACAGCGCAATCATTTGCACTGGGTACAGTGTTTTTATCCTGAGGTTAAACCCAATCCATAATCTAATCATCTTAAAAAAAATTAGAGTAACATACCCTACTTTTAATTTAAAAACGATAGAATAATCAATTTATAATTCTAGGAGCACTGCATATTTTTGTCCATTTATATAGTTCTGTAAAGAAAAACATGCAATAACATTGTACAGCGAGAAGCAGATCTGTGACCTGAAAGGCTTAAAATGCAAAGGTATAAGGGAAAACAGAGAACAAATAAGGCAGGACATACACAAAGAGAGGTGTGGCCATAGTTGCTTAAACATGTTGTGAAAGAGGTGAGTGTTCAAAAGTTTCTTGAATGGGCAGATGGAAGAAGATTGGGGTACATTAGTAGTGAGGCTATTCCAGGTATATGAGGCAGTACAGAACAAGGCACACAGGGTGAAGGAGACAAAAATGGAACATGTGGGGGAGAGTTTTAAAGGCACAAAGGGGAGTTAGGAACTCAACTCCCATTGATTTTAAATTAATTCCTTGGGTACCTTTGAAAATCTCCCCCTACATCAAACACAATATTATAGTGGTACTGTTGTGCAAATCTGCCATCTTAGCATCAGTTCCTCAAATGGGCAAGGACAGCATATGTCCTAATAAGAATAAGAATGTATGTCATTACTCTCCACTTGTCAGGATTTTATTATATGGATGAGGATCCTGCTCCCTTTAAGTCAGTGGCAAAACTCCCACTGGCTTCAGTTGGAAAGATGGAGTCTAAAGGGCTTGATGCTGTTCCCATTAAAGACAATGGAAAAAGTCTTACTGATTTTAATGGGAGCTAGATCATGTCTTGAGTAAATACTGATGAAGAGAAGAGAAAAGAAGTGAAAGCAGATGATGGTTGTTCATCAACTCATGGCTGTCACGAGCTCACATATCTGTCAATCCATCAAGCACAATATGCAATACTGGCAGCAGCAAAGTTTCTGCATACAAAAATAGATACTAGGTCGGGGGGTGGGGGGGAGGGAAGAGAAGAGAACACAGGGAGTCCGATTATCTTGTCAGCTACACATGTGATTGGAGTTGGCCATGTGCAACTGATGGGATGATCAGGACCAGGAAATGCAGTAGGAAAAACAAGGTTAGTGGTAGAAGGGTCAAATGACCAGAGCTACCTTGAGAAAGAGACAGAACCAGCAAGGAGCAGGTTAAATGAAGGAGGCAAAGCAAGATGTGGGTAAGACATGAAATTATTCAGTGGATGAGACAAAACAACACTCAGCCAAGCAGAGGAGTATATGTTCTCAAGAATCCAAAATGTTCTTGGCAGGCCTGGAATAAGCCACCTGTTTTCCTCTTCCTTTTATGTCTCCCTTTAACTTTGCCACTCTTCATCTACATAGGGAGATATGCACAGTATTTTACTTCATTGTACAGTTTGGAAAACACATTCAGTCCTAGATGACTCCTTGCAGAAGTAGTCACATCTTGCCAAGAAAGCATCATGCATTTTTTAAAAGTAAGTGCTATTAAAAATAAAGAGACTCTCAGATTAGCAAACAAACTATGGAAATGAAGAAAGAGGATGGGTGGGGGGACCCTTTGATTTATATACTTCAGAGAAGGGCTGATTTCCTCCAGAAAGGCAGTTGGTCTTTAATCATAAAATCTTTTCAAGTCAGGGCAATCAGGTCATGAGCCCTTGGAGTTTTGCAGCAGTAAATATAGTCAATAAAGTCTTTTGGTCAGTTAGGAAGGGAGCTCTAATTTGGTTTCTTTGCTCTTGGTAGGATTGTTCAGTGAAGCATGACGTAGAAACTGAAGGGATCTGTTCAAAAGATTTAATCTCAGATGCAAGAGTTGCAGATGACGACTTACCATAGGCTGTAGTGACAGGAAAACCCAACTAAACTAAATAAAGTTTACTGGGTGCTGATTTTAGAGTCCTTTGGCTTGTCTGATATGACCATTTTATATGAAAAGATTTTCAGATGACTTCACAACATAATGGCAGGTCACTTTTCTTTGATAAATGTTTTGGTCCCAAGAACTTAATTTTTTTTTAAAAAAAGGGAAAAATAATATGCAGGACTAAAGCTTGGGCAATATATTTGAAATTGTGTGATAAGTGAGGTAGAGGCAGAAAATAATGTAGTGGCTTGATTATGAGCCAGATCACCAGGAACTCCTGAGTTCTAATCCCAGATTCATATTTGCCGCAGTCTGTGGCCACTGGAGAGTCCCTTAAATTCTTTAGCCTAGTTCTGTCCTCAGTTACATCACAGTGAAATTACTCCAGATTGCAGAGAGGAAGTCTCCCTTCAGCTATGATCTTTTTACATTGCTGTCCTGTAAGAGACCTGGGTGTGGCCAGAAAAAAAATTCTCCTGGCACAAACTTTGTGCAATGTGGTTTACACTGCCCTACAGGGCCTCCCCTGTGAGTTCAGGGAGAATGTCAAGGCTAGCAGGGCATGTTGAGGATGGGAGAGTGCACTTCACCCCACTCTGGCTTCCAACAGTACTAGTTACAACCAGCAAGGTGACTCCAACACACTCCCCAATTTCCCCAAAGCAGTGTACTCTGCAACATCCAGGCCTCTCTTGGACAGTTCAAAGAAATAATGAGGTTCCTTTGTTCCTCTCAAGACACAAAAACAGATCAGAGCTTAACTTATAAGGGATAAATACACCTTCCCCTGCAAGCACAGCACTAAGTTGGTTTATAGTAAAAATACAAACATGGATTAAGGGATGCCAAGTAAAAAGAATGAAGTTACAAAGCGTTACAAGCAAATAAAAGTGAAAACATACACTGAGAAGTCTAACACAATCTAGCAAGGTACCAGCTTTGTTCAAGATGCTTTTTATCACCTCTATTCAGTCCCCAGAGATTTCAGCCCCCTAGCTCCATCCCCACCAACCGCTTTAGTTGAGCGACACAATTTCTCAGCTTGTAAGAACTCTGTTCTCTTGTGACTGTCTAGTAATTGATGCCAAAGACAGCTTATGTCCTTGCTTATGTCTTCTAAAGTTCAACTACTTTGTTTCAAGAGGCAGGATGACCTCATGCTTTTCTTCTCTTCTTGTGAGCTTCCAACTGTGATGCTGGTAGAGCAAGGGGCAGCTCATGCCAAAGTCCCCATGTCTCAGTTGAACACTTACAAATACATAGCTGGAATCAGTCTGGGTCATCTGTGTGTTAGTATTGTTAAATATTAAAGTCTAAACACATTCTTATAATTCTATCGAATGCTTGTGAGTTGCTGCATTTATTAATCTCACTTATAACATCTGTATCTCATATTGTGAGATAATATTTGGGTGGCTGAATTTTAGGCCTCTGTGACTTTGTAAATCACCAGGCAGGAGAAGAGCATTAATGTGAATTGCTGATCTCCAAGAGAAAAGTGTTACATCCTGAACAACAGGAAAGGTCCAACAACACCAGAGAGACTGTTCTGGGACATTAAAGAGGACAAGAGACATTGGTTGTTCTGCCCTCTCCACCCAATGAAGACCAGTCATGCAAGTGGATTCCTCCCATCAGCTAAGTTTGAAGCTCAGAGCTCAAGAGAGTAGGAGGATACAGTTCCTTCTTATTAGGGGTCTTTATCTCTGTGGTGCTTGGACTCTCAGTGGTGGGAAGGATGGAAGTTTTCTAGGCATAAGCAAGAGATCCCCAACTGTTTTGCGTGAATTAGCCCTGATGGATGCAGAGTTTGCTTATTATAGAAGCTTCTGTTATCTTTTTAAATTTAAGATTGTAACTCATCTGTGTATATGTTTACCTGCTTTAACCTTGTAAAATAATTCTTGATCCATTTTCCTATTTAAAATAAATCTTAATATAATTTATTATAAGAGCGGCTACCAGGTTGGGATCGGTGTGAGATCTAAATTACAATTGACCTTAGGTAAGTGATTGGTCCTTTGAGATGCTGAGTAACCTGTAAATTGCTGTGATTCTTGGTGTAAGAGACCAGCTATCACAAAGGTACACTCACCTGTGTGGCGAGACAGATCAGAGCTCCCCCGAGGACTGTTTCTGATTCCATCTTTATGCTCTCATACTGCATGAAGAGTTTACATTTGATAATTGATCGGTGTAATCTAAGAATAAACCTCACAATCAATTTGGAGTTTGTGCCCTGCTTCCTAACAGTTTGCCCTGAGGCTGGTATTCACACTGTTGAGTCACTGCAGGCCCGATGACACCCCTCTGTATGTAAACAGGGCTCCCATTGTTTTGGTTCCACTATGCTTAATTTACATAGAAGACAGGTAAGTAGCTACCTTCTCTCCTGTATGGCAGGGAGAAACAAGTTCCCTGTTTGCCCAGAGACCATAAAACATCACATTATTAACTACCCATGTTTCTTCACAGTGTTAACACATATTTTACAGATATTAATCATCAGTGTGTCACTAGCTTTCAGAAAAGACTTCACTCTATACACTTTTACAATACATGAATATTGTAAATAGTTGATTCAACTGCTTATCACTTGAGATTCAGCCCTTTCTCCTTCCCGCTCTTTATAGACCAGTAACCGTTTGCAATGTATTCTTTGAAAAGTAAAAACCCAGACCATGCTCCTCTCTCCTGCTGGGGCATAGACACCCTGCTGTTTCCTCCTTCACTTATTGGCTTGATAGCTTTGTTTACTTCATATATAAAAATAGATCTTCATTGTCTTTGCCTGAAGAGCAGGCTGGCCAAAGAATCAAATACACATTCTTTTACTTAAGGCAGACAGTACTTGCGCATTGTTTGCCAAATACATTTTAAGAATATAATTCTAGTCCGTTCATAACTTTTTGGATACACTCCATGTATATATCATGCAAGAATATCGTGATCAGTGAGTTATTAATTTTCCAGTGATGCCTTACATGACACCTTCCAGATACAGATTATATAACCACAGTGAGTTGGGTACACCAGAATGGTCAGGCCAGCTGAAATTCATTACCTGATTCCAATGAGCCCCTTGCTCTCTGGCTCTGGGACACTCTTATGGTCACATCTCTTACCTTACAAAATTACAGGAAGATTTGCCACTGGCTGACCCAGAGGCACCAAGTCAGATCCCCTTTTCCTAGGCAGGGCATCTGCCACCATATTTTCTTCCCCTTTTTTATAGTAGAAAAAAAACTGTTCCGTGACCTTTGTCTGTTTACAGTCTCCAGGACATAATATCAAAGAGTATCCATAATTTCACTTACCAAGTTGTTACAAACACTTCACAATGACATTTATGGCCAGCGTGTTATTAGATTTCAAATTATATATAACATGTCACCTTTTAAATAAATAGTATGACACTGGTATGTTAAGTGTAATGAATACATCAAGCCCGACAAGAGTTGCTGACAAAGTAGTGAACCACAAATGGGGCTCTGTCTCACAGTCTCCCTGCCCCTGCAAAGCCTTCTGCATTGACATCTCTGAGACTACTCATGGGCTTAAAATTAAGCCCGTGTACAAATCTTTGCAGGATGGCAGCCTCACGTTGATGTGAATGAAATTAGAATGTGGCTGTTGATTAATTGTCCCTAATTATGCTATAAGAGTTTACAATCTAAGAAGACAAGAAAGGCAGAGGACAGGCAAGCAGTGGTGCTGATTGGGAATTTTCTGATCAAATGTTTTTTCTTCAGAAAATGTTGATTTGTCAAAAAAATATTTTTTACAGCAGGTTGGTTTTGACGAATATGTGATTTTTTTAATAAAAAAGTCAAAATGTCTCAGAACAAGTTTAGGGTTTTTTTTAATTAATAACATTGTTTTGAAATTTTACTTGATTTATACTAAAAGAGTTAAAAATAAAAAAGGAAGCCAGAGTCTAAACATTTCAATTGGCCTGACCTGAATTCCCCCCTGCCCAATAACCAGTGTCACTGAGCCTGTATTCCTTCTCTATGGTCTCTCTCAAAGTTTCCAGCACCTTTCTTGGGTGAAAACTACATCTCTCTCCCACTTGATTAGGGTATTAAGGCTGCATGGCTCCCTGCCTTTCACTGTAATATCTCCAGAAAGCCAGTCTGCCTAAAGGCCAGCTGCTGAGCTTTTCTCTCAGAGTATGTCTACACTGCAATTAGACAAATCACATGTGGCCCATGCTAGCAGATTCAGGCTAAGAGGCTGTTTAATTGCCATGCAGATGTTTGGGCTTGGGATGTAGCCCAGGCTCTGGGACCCTCCCACCTTGCTGGGTCCCAGAGCCTGGGCTTCAGCCCGAGCATCTGAACATCAATTAAACAGCCCCTTAGCCTGAGTCAACTGGCATGGGCCAGATGTTTGCATCTAATTGCAGTATACACATACCCTCAAGGCTATGAACAGTGTACTGCCAACAGTTATGAATTCCCACACAGCATCCTAGGGGAACCCATGGTTTATTCCCTGGCATTTCCGCCATTTCCTTTCATAATTGTACATTTCAACTATTCATATTATAAAATATTCTGCAAACAAGCCAGCACACATTCAGTTGGTCCTGCCATGAGGGCAGGAGACCGGACTCACTGACCTCTCGAGGTCCCTTCCAGTCCTAGAGTCTATGAATCTATGAATAAATCCATAGTCATTTAACAACTCTTCAGTGTAATTCTCTTTGAAACTTATGGGGTGGATCTGGAGAGGGAACACATGTGCCTCCTCTTATCCCTGTCATCCAGTACCTTTGGGCATGAGTTTGAGATGTTGTCCTCCCACTTCCACCATCCATCTAGTTCTAGGGAGCGTATGTGATGCCTCTTTGTCAGTCCAGGCATTGGCTGTCCTAGCTACAGGCTCCCCACCCCTCTTCGGAATATTCCAGGAAGCAACTCTTGACAAAAAGTGAGAAATAAGGTAGGGCTGGCTCCTTGCAAAGCACCTTTCAATCATGCCCAGAGGAAGGGTAAAGCAAGGGTGATTTTTTCAAACCTCCCCCACAGCCAAGTTCCTTTTTCCTGCCTCACCTTCTTGGAAGTCAGGGCCTAGGGGCCCCTTTGGCCTAACTTCAGTTTCTTTGAGGGGAGCAGGAGGAGTATTGATCCCCCAACCCACTGGGTTGGCCTTTTGATCCACACACATGGAGACAATGTGAGCAGGAGTTCTTCCTCTACCAGGTTCTGAAAATGTAAAGGTCACAAAGACCATCAGGCAGTAATGGGTGGTGGGGGAGTTCCCCTCCTTCCTGGCTGCAGTTACTGCCACTGTCTCCCAAGAGATAGTCATACGCTTGGGCATTTCCTCCACCGGATGTGTGTCATACATTTTGCAGCTCACTGTAGCTGCCTCAATATCCCCACTTTTGGCTACCAAGACGACCACCACCATGCTCTGTACTGCCTCTGGTTCCCTGGTAACGTTCAGGGGAAAACAGAGAATGTATTTCCCTGGCCAGGGCTTCTGGACTTAAAGTTTCCTTTCAAGTCAGTAGGGCCCCATGCCCTCACAAAGTAGGGGGCTGTCTTACCCTATGTAAATAAGCTCACTTGCTGCTAAGCACCCCCCCATGGCCAGGCATTGCATAGCTCTCTCCCTGGGCTATTGCCTTCTGTCAATGGTCACTCTGGGGCCTTGGGGGTTTCTCTGCCAATAAATTAGCCTTCTGGGTGGGCCACTGCTTTAAGTCCACCCTTTCCACAGTCACAACTAGGCAAACTGAAAGTCCACAAAATGTCAAACAAAAATCCTTACCCTGGGCGCTTTTCCTCAGCCTGTCTCCAGCTCAGCCTGTGGCCCCTTGCTGGTCTTGATAAGCCTTGTGGTGGGTCTGAAGGGGAACCCAGTCCCACCCTCTACTCTGGGCTCCAGCCCTGGGCCCTGTACCTATGCTGCAGTTTTCACTAGGCCATTTCCTACCCAGTCTTCTAAGTTCTCCACTGGGTTTCTCTCTCTCTCTCTCTCTTCCATAATCAGGGTCTCTCCCAGGCCCTGAGAGCTTTTCCTACTCTGCTTGGCTGTCTCTCCCGCTTTTCCTAGCTGAGCTCTCTCACCACTTAAGCCTAGCTCTCATTCCCATTATGGCTGCCACCTTCTGCTGTCTGTGGGGAATCTGCCAGAGACCCTCCAGGTGGGGCTCATTCTGTAATCAGCTTTGCTTAGCCCCAGGCTCTACAGCCCAGGGGAGTCACCCTGTTACACCCTCTTTCCCTCACTCTCAAGTATTTGGTTGCATTTGCTGGGAAGGTGATGATCTCAACAGTGATTCCTTTCAGACACCTCCCACTGCCAGCTACCCCATTTTGGCTGTCATAATCCCTTGCAGATTTGGAGTTAACTGAGGGGTCCTGATTTACCTCTGCCTTCAAAGTTAAAATATCATCATTCCCCATTAACAAAGAAAATGGATTTATGCCAACATCTCTACAACCAACACCCATGGCCCTTCCTGCATCTGTACAAAAAAACTATACTAGTGGTAGAGTGAAGGCTTTTAGACTGGGAACTCTGAATGCTCTCAGGGTGTGAAATGTATGGGGTTTCATAACATGGCGTTTAACTATAGTTTTAGCAGTCCCAGTATCTCTCCATCCAATGAATGTTTCCCTATTTACTATGCCTTCCATGCCCATTAGGGATCAGAGGGATGTGCGGCATGACATGTGGGCAGTGGTTTGGGGTGTGAATGGTTTGGCCTGAATGTTATGTGCCATCAACAGACCAGCTGTGTGACTCCCTCCCTCCAGAGATGGTCATGCAGTTAACTCTGAGATTGGGGTACAGCTGGCCTTTCTAGCACTGCACTGGGCCTCAGTTAGTGGAATGGGCAATCCCAGGCAAAGTGATCCAGCTGGCTACAGATGAGACACTACTTTCTCCATCTGCCCCAGGGTTTCTCAGAGTTGGCTTCCGTCCCCATAGGTGTTGGTCTTGGCTTAGCCCAATCCCCATCCTCTGATCCTATTCCATCCCTATTAGGTTTTCTATCAAGCCCAGGCTGACTATCCACATAATGGTCTGCCAATTTCCCAGCTGTGAGCACACCTCTAGGATCTTTGTCTATTAACCTTAGGAGGAGTGAGGTAAGAGTTTGTAGAATTGTTCTAAATCAACCCACCAACCAGCTTCTAACTTTCTTATGTAACCCCTAATTTGTGATGAAACCTCAACAAGTCATAGCCCTCTTTTCTTCTGAATTCTCCTGTAGACTTCAGGGATCAGTTTAAACTTATAAATAAGCTTTGCTGTAGATTGCTCATAATCTTTACAGTCCTTTCTGTCTATAGGGGTGAAAATGTCCAAGATCTTTGTCTGTGACAGTAGTGGAGCCAGATACCTTACCGTATCCTCCTGCTCTACCTGGTTCCATTCACAGTATTTCAAAAGCATTTAGAAACAAATCCATGTCATTTCCTTCCCTAAAATGGGGAAATAATTTGCCACCCACCAGCACAGGTACATGGGGTCTGGCTCTACCTACCAGATTAGGGTTTTGCTCCCACAGTCTCGCCGGCTTGAGCAGATGTCTTTGTCTCTTTCTCTCTCCTCATGCTGGTGCCATTTCTGTCGGTTTGCTCTTTCTTGCTCCTGGTCTGTCAGCAACTGGGCTTCTAGGTGCAGTCTATCCTTCTCCTGCTGAAGCTTCTCTTGGTCTGCCTGTGGATCTGTCCACAATCTCTGCTGAAGTCTGGGTGGTGCATGGTTATTGTCTGTCAGCTTCTGACGTGTCTCTGAGATTTCCCCCACTTGCTGGACTCCCTTCCAGTGGGCTGGATGTTCCCTGTGACTCTGGACCTACTTGCTATATTCTGAGGATCAGAAAAAAGAAGTCAACTGCTGTGCCTTTGTCTGCTCCTCAGTGTTGAGCTGCCTTTCTCTGCGTATTGTGACCAATAGACTTTTTTTCTTCCAGCTGTTTATAACTCTTTTTCCCCTCTCTCTTTGCACTATTCCCTTCCTGGAAAAGCTAGGAGACTTTTCCCTGTGCTTTCCCCTTCTACAGTACTCGCCAATAAAGTGCGAAGAGCAGTAGAAGCAATTCCCCACTGTCATAAAACTGATACCCTGAAACTGTGGCAATGTGTAACTGCCATTGTATTTCCCCTCTATGATTCCTCAAGGGCACCCACTTAAGATTTCTAGGCACCCAACTGTCACTTGTCTTGGGTGAAGACCTGCATCTCTTTCTCCCTCCTGACTAAGGTTTTAAGGCTGCACTGCACCCTGTAATATCTCCAGCAAGTCCATCTCCCTAAAGGCCAGTGCCTGGGCATTGCTTTTTCTATGAGGGCTATGATCAGCATTTTGCCAACTGTTACAAGTTACCACACAGCTTTTTCTAAGTAAGCACCTTTATTATGATGGCAAAAGCATTACAGAGGAAAAAACATATATCTAAAAAAAAAAAAAACACAATGAAAGTTTCTATATGCATGCTAAAAAGCTTACCAGAGGTACCCATTGGTCTTATGGGACCCTAGTAGATCAAAGTGTTTGCAACCCTTCCACAACCTCCACTTGTACAGAAGTTCTTCTATGTTTGTTCGATCAGAAAGAAGGCCCTAATTCAGTTTAAATGCAGCCTTTTTAAGCCAAAAGTCCTTTATTTTCCTAGGTTCTGGAAACTCAGTGTGAAGCAGTATATGCGAACCTCCCTAGGAGGTGGTACCTCTCTGGAGATATTTACAAGGTGAGTAAGGCACTTTAATCACCCCCCCCCCCCCAGTGTTTTAGTTCCTGGAGGAGTAGTGGTAACCTCCCTTATGGAGTAGGACACAAACATACAGTCCCTGACCCACAGTGATACACAGTCTTAATACTATATGTTCCCCCACAGACTGCCATATCTGTCACAATCAGTTCTCAAAAACTGTAAAGATTTTATCTTTAACCAGGGGCCACTAACAGGGAGCTTTGAGAGGGAGCTCTCCAGGTGAAGAAGGAGCAAATATGGGACCCTTGGGGTAAGTGGCTGTCTGTAGTGTGTTTGGGGGTTACTTGCTGTGTGCTGAGTTTGTGTTTGTCTGTCTGAAGGACTGTGTGCTGTGGCTTGCAGTTGGAAGTTGTGAGCTTCTAAACAAGGTTTGAAATCTAGAAGCCTCTGTTCATTGGCTGAGCCTTAGTCAGGGGGCAGGGCTATCAGGAAGGCCAAGGCTTTATAAAGGAGTGAGCAAGCGACCAGGGGTTGCTAAAAGACGGTTACTCACTTTTGTAACTGTTGTTCTTCAAGATGTGTTGCTCATATCCATTCCAGTAGTTGTGCGCGCGCCACGTGCCCGTTCATCGGAGATTTTTTTACCCTAGCAACACTCGGTGGGCCGGCAGGGTGCCCCCTGGAGTGGCGCCGCTATGGTGCTGGATATATACCCCTGCCGGCGCCGCTGCTCCTCAGTTCCTTCTTGCCGGCTACTCCGACAGTGGGGAAGGAGGGCGGGTGTGGAATGGATATGAGCAACACATCTCAAAGAACAACAGTTACAAAGGTGAGTAACCATCTTTTCTTCTTCGAGTGCTTGCTCATATCCATTCCAGTAGGTGATTCCCAAGCCTTACCTAGGCGGTGGGGTCGGAGCAAGACATTGAGGAATGTAAGATCGCTGAGCCAAAGGAGGCATCGTCTCTCGACTGCTCGACCAGCGCATAGTGAGATGCAAAAGTATGCACGGATGACCAGGTAGCCGCACGGCATATTTCCTGGATGGGAACGTGAGCCAGGAAAGCGTCGGACGAGGCTTGAGCCCTAGTAGAGTGGGCTGTAAGATGACCAATCGGGACGCGGGCCAAGTCGTAGCACGTCCGGATACAGGACGTTACCCATGATGAGAGTCTCTGGGAAGAGATAGGCATACCTTTCATACGCTCCGCTACCGCTACAAATAGTTGGGGCGAGCGTCTGAAAGTTTCGTCCTCTGAATGTAAAAGGCGAGGGCCCGGCGGACATCCAGGGTATGTAGCTGTTGGTCCCTGCGCGATGCGTGCGGCTTTTGGAAGAAGACCAGTAGAAAAATGTCATGATTAATGTGGAAGGCGGAAACCACCTTGGGAAGGAAAGCCGGGTGTGGTCGTAGCTGTACCTTGTCCTTGTGGAAGATTGTATACGGGGGGTCTACCATTAAAGCACAGAGATCCGATACTCGTCTGGTCGAGGTGATAGCGATGAGGAAGGCCGTCTTCCAGGACAGGTACAGCAGCAAGCAAGTGGCTAATGGCTCAAAGGGAGGGGCCCTGAGTCTAGTTAGCACAAGGTTGAGATCCCAGGTAGGGGAAGGGGGCTTAACCGGAGGGTAGAGTCGTTCCAAGCCCTTAAGGAACCTCAAAACTATCGGGTGAGAGAAGGTGGAACTGCCCGACTCCCCAGGATGGAAGGTGGATATTGCCGTCAGATGCACCCTTATCGAAGAGAGCGCCAAGCCTTGTTCCTTGAGGTACCATAAGTAGTCTAAGATAATAGGGACCGATACGGCTTCAGGAATAAGGTTACGCTGTGCACATCAAAGGGAGAACCGCTTCCACTTGGCGAGATATGTCGCCCGCGTGGAAGGTTTTCTGCTTCCCAAGAGGACCTGTCGAACCGGGGTGGAGCAGCGCAACTTGGATTGGTTCAGCCAGACAGCAGGCGCGCTGTCAGGTGTAAGGACTGAAGGTCCGGGTGGTGAAGTCTGCCGAAGTCCTGCGTTATAAGATCCGAGCAGAGTGGCAGTGGTATTGGTTCCATCAGGGATAGGTCGAGCAGCATGGTGTACCAGTGTTGCCTCGGCCATGCCGGAGCGATTAGGATCAGCCTGTCCCTGTCCCTGCGGAGCTTGAGCAGGACTCTGTGGACTACGGGAAAGGGTGGAAAGGCATAGAGAAGACGTCCTTTCCAGGGGATTAGGAACGCGTCCGAGAGCGAGCCCGGGGAGCGAGACTGCAGGGAGCAGAACACCTGGCATTTCCTGTTCTCCCTGGAGACAAAGAGGTCTATCTGGGGAAAGCCCCACTTCCGGAATACAGAAAGGAGGATGTCCGGACGGATGGACCATTCGTGGGACAGGAAGGACCTGCTCAGGTGATCCTCGAGAGAATTCCGGACTCCCGGGAGAAAGGAGGCTACCAGGTCTATTGAGTGGGCTATACAGAAGTCCCACAGTAGCATGGCCTCTTGGCAAAGGGGGGGAAGACCGTGTCCCTCCTTGCTTGTTTATGTAATACATGTCTGTTGTGTTGTCCGTGAAAATTGCAACACAACGGCCCTGTAGATGTTGCTGGAAGGTCTGGCACGCCAATTGGACCGCTCTCAGTTCATGGACATTGATGTGAAGTGCCAGCTCCTGAAAGGACCAAAGGCCCTGGGTGCGAAGGTGCCCTAAGTGCGCACCCCAGCCCAGAGAGGAAGCCTCTGTTGTCAGAGACACTGAAGGCTGTGGCAGATGGAACGGGCGACCAGCACACACCAGGGAGGGCATCAGCCACCAGCTGAGGGAGCCCAGCACATTTGCTGGGATCGTGATCATCATGTCCAAGGCATCCCTGCGTGGACAATATACTGAGGCGAGCCAAGTCTGAAGAGGGCGCATGCGGAGTCTTGTATGCTTCGTCACGAAAGTGTACACAGCCATGTGACCGAGTAGGGCGAGGCTGGTGTGGACAGAGTTTGTTGGGAAGGCTTGTAGTCCCTGAATGAGGGAGACTATAGACTGGAACCTCTGTGGAGGTAAACTGGCTGTCACAAGATTGGAGTCCAGCATGGCCCCTATGAACTCTATCCTCTGCGTAGGAAGCAGAATGGATTTGTCTAGATTGATAATCAGACCTAGACGGGAGAACAGGTCCTCGATGACGTTTACGTGTGCGGTAACCTGAGCCTCGGAGGTCCCTCAAATAAGCCAGTCGTCGAGATATGGGAAAACATGTATTCGACAACGACGGAGGTAGGCGGCGACTACCGCCATACATTTCGTGAATACTCGAGGGGCCAAGGAGAGGCCAAAGGGAAGGACTGCAAATTGGTAGTGTTGACGATTTACCACAAAGCGTAGGTACCTTCTGTGCGGAGGGTAAATCGCGATGTGGAAATATGCGTCCTTCATGTCGAGAGCAGCGTACCAATCTCCGGGATCCAGGGAAGGGATGATGTTTCCCAGGGACACCATGCGGAACTTGAACTTCCTGATGAACTTGTTCAGAGCTCGCAGGTCCAGGATGGGCTGGAGGCCCCTTTCGCCTTGGGAATGAGGAAGTATCTGGAATAGAACCCTCCTGCCCCTTAGGTCCTCTGGAACTCCTCTATAGCTCCCATCGCAAGGAGCCTTGAAACCTCCTGCAGAAGGAGTTGCTCGTGAGAGGGGTCCCTGAAGAGGGACGAGGAGGGGGTGGGAAGGAGGAGTCGAAACAAACTGAAGACGGTAGCCACACTCCACCGTGCTGAGGACCCAGCGGTCCGATGTTAGCTGGGACCATGCAGGGAGGAATGCGGCAAGGCGGTTGGCGAACTGAAAAGGATCCTGGGAGGTAATTGGTACAGTGCTCTCGGGCGCACCCTCAAAAGTTTGGCTTCGGTCCCGCCGGTGGTTTGGTGGGGCCGGAGTTGTTACCCCTCCCCCTGAGGGCCAGACTGTCGTCTGCGAGAGGTACGGCCTCTCCTTCTGGAGAAGTCCTGTCTTGGACGAGGTGGGGGGTGGGGCGCTGAGGTTGGGACCGGAAAGATCGTCTCTGAGTCTGCGGCGTATGCATTCCCAGCGAACGCATGATTACGCGGTTGTCCTTCAGACTCTGAAGGTCGAGGGTCCGTCTTCTGGGAAAAGAGACCCTGACCATCAAAGGGTAGGTCCTGTATCGTATACTGCAGTTCAGGAGGTAGACCTGACGCCTGCAGCCACGATATGCCGCCGCATAGCAATCCCAGAGGCGACACGGTTCTAGCTGCCGAATCAGCGGCATCTAGTGAGGCCTGGAGGGAGGTTGCGCAACTTTTTTCCCTTCCTCCAGGAGAGCTGAGAATTCTTGGCGGAGTCCTGCGGGACGAGCTCTATAAATTTCCCTACTGCCTCCCAGGTGTTATAATTGTATCTACTCAGGAGGGCTTGCTGATTCGCCACCCTGAGCTGGAGGCCTCCCGGAGTAGATCTTCCTTCCCAACAAATCCATGTGCCTGGCCTCCCTCGATTTAGGCGCAGGGGCTTGTTGGCCATGGCACTCCCGTTCGTTGACGGATTGGACCACTAACAAACAAGGAGGAGGGTGTACATATAGGTACTCGTACCCCTTGGATGGAACCATATACTTGCGCTCGACCCTTTTGGCTGTAGGTGGTACGGATGCCGGGGTTTGCCAGATTGTATCTGCCCGAGCCTGTATGGAGCGAATGAAAGGGAGGGCCACCCTTGTTGGAGCCTCCGTCGACAGTATGCTGACACCGGGTCGTCCACTTCAGGAACTTCCTCCACGGGTAAGTTGATGTTGAGAGCGACGCGGCGTAGGAGGTCCTGGTGTGACCTGAGGTCGATTGGGGCGGTCCAGATGCCGTCCCCACCACCGCCTCATCCAGGGAAGAGGAGGAAGAGACTCCGGGGACCAGGGGGTCTTGGAGTGACTCCTGGTCCTGTGGAACATCCTGGGGGAGCTCTTGTAGGTCCGTGACCTGGGTTGGGGATTGTTCCGTACCCGCTGGGGGAGGTCTGCTCACCGTGGACTCTGGCGCCCGATGTTCGGAAGGGCCAGAACACGGTGGTAGACGTGGGTCACCTTGGCTCTGGTGGTAGGCCCAAGGTGTCCAAAAAGGCCACTGATGTGGACCTTGCTGGTTGTCCGATTCTCCGTATGATGCCGTCTCTGCATGGGAGGAGATTGACGGCTGATGAGATGGCCATGGTGGGGCGGAGACTGTGTGATGATGGTCCCTACCTCCACTGGAACCATCCCTACACGGTGCCGGGGAGCGGTACCGAGAATCCTGACGGTGCCGAGAATGTGACCGGGACCTGCGACCAGCGCGGTGCCGGGAGGTCGAGCGGTGCCGGGAATTGCCGTGCCGAGATCGGCTGCGAGAAGTACGGCGCCGCGAGTGATGTCGAGATCGGGAGCGGTGCCGGTAGTATCTGGAAGGCGACCGGGACCTTGAGTGGTACCGCGAGTACGACCGGTACCTCAATGGAGAACGGTACTGGGACTGCGAGCGGCCGCGGGACCGGGATCTATGGCGGGACCGGGAGCGCCTATGGGACCTGGACCGGGACTGGGACCGACAAAGTTCTGTGGTACCGGGCGAAGAAGGTCTTATGAGGGCCGGCTTGCCTATGGACTGAGGGACCTGCACCGGCGGTGCCGGGGGTCGAGGCAGCTCAGGCTCCATCAAGGCGATCAGGTCCTGTGCCGCGGAGAACGTCTCTGGAGTGGAGGGCACAATAAGCTCAACCACGGCACACGCTGGGGAGCTGGTAGGCACCGGCCTCAACGGCTTTTGCGAGGCCAGAATCAACGGTGCGGAGGACTTCGGTGCCGCGGCAGATGACAGTGCCGGGCAGTCTGACTTGGCTAAGTGCTCGGACTGCTGTGTAGATATAGCGGCCGCAGGAGGCTTGCGCTTCTTGCTCCGAGGTGAAGCGAGCGGTGCCAGGCGGAAGCTGGTGCCGGTGATGGCTGGTGACTTGGAGCCTTCGCTGCAGGCATGCGCTCTGATGCCGAGGAGGCACCTGTTCCCGGTGCCGAGGACGGGGGAGTCAACGCTGCCTCCATCAGTAGCTGCTTCAGGCGAACGTCCCGCTCTTTTTTAGTCCGGGGCTTGAACGCCTTACAGATGCGGCACTCGTCTGTAAGATGAGACTCACCCATGCACTTAAGGCAGGAGTCGTGCAGGTCTCCTGTGGGCATCAGCCTACGGTTTGAAGCCCGGTACCGGGGAAGGGGAAGGGGCTAACCCTCAATCCCTTTAAACTATCTACAAAAAACTACTACAGAACTAATAACTAACTACTAACTACAGTTGAAGTTCGAACTATATACACAATACAAGAGAAACGAGTGAATCGCTAGGGAGGTGGAGAACAGCTAAGCTGTCCTCCACAGTTCCAACGACCGACACGGGCGGTAAGAAGGAACTGAGGAGTGGCGGGGCCGGCAGGGATATATATCCAGCACCATAGCGGCGCCACTCCAGGGGGTGCCCTGCCGGCCTGCCGAGTGTTGCTAGGGTAAAAAAATCTCCGAGGAAAGTGCACGCGGTGCGCGCACACCTACTGGAATGGATATGAGCAAGCACTCGAAGAAGAACATGGAGTTTCAAGAGCGAAGTGGGAAGGGGAGTGGGCGAGGTACACTTGCCATTCTTAAAAACCTTTAAACTAAGCTATAATCAAAACTTCTTGATTTAAACAAAAACCTTATCATTAACTAGGTAGCTGTAGGAGAGAATGCAGGCAGAAGCCCAGCAACAGAGTGCAGACTATTCTGTTTATTGCGCTCAGTGTAGCATGTATGATTACCTGCCCCGCGGGTAGGTGGCGTATGTGTGCTTTCAGTGCAAGAAGCTCCTGGCCCTCAGACACCGCGTACAGACTTTGGAGGCTAGGGTGGCGGAACTGGAGGAGCTAAGGGAGGCAGAGAGGCAGGGCCAGCTCCAGGTTTTCTGCTTCAAGTGGCAAAAAAGAAAAAACAGCAGCAGCGGCGGCACTGCGATCGTGCCGCTCCACTCTTCAGCAGCAATTCAGCTGCAGGTCCTTCACTCCGAGAGGGACTGAGGGACCCGCCGCTGAATTGCCACCAAAGAACCAGATGTGCCGCTTCAATAGCAGCTGGAGTGCCGCACCTTGGTATTGGCTGCCCTAAGCACCTGCTTCTTTAGCTGGTGCCTGGAGCGGGTCCTGCAGAGAAGTATGTTGATTAGGCTTTCCGGGACACTGTAGATTTGTCCCACCTCCGGTCAGCCAGCCCCTGAGCTGTTAAGGAGGATGAAAGGCTCAGGGAAGCAGAGCAGTCAATGGGAGCAGAGGGAAACCTTTCCATATTTGGGACCCTCCTTCCTGATGGTGCTGGGGTTGCCTCTCTCGCTGAGGTTGCCTCTCTGGGGGAGGAAACTCCAGTCATTAGGAAAAGACAGGTTTTAATGATGGGAGATTCAATCATTAGAAAAGTAGATAGCTGGGTTTGTGATGACCAGGAGAACCGTATGGTGACTTGCCTGCCTGCTGCAAAGGTTGCAGATCTCACAAGGCACCTAGATAGACTTATGTTTCGTTTTTGGGAAGGAGCTGGTGATCGTGGTACATGTAGATACCAATGACATAGGGAAGGGTAGGAGAGATGTCCTGGAGGCCAAATTTAGGCTGCTAGGAGAGAGACTGAAATCCAGGACCTCTATGGTGGCGTTCTCAGAAATGCTTTCTGTTCCACGAGCAGGGTCGGGTAGGCAGGCAGAGCTTGAGAGTTTCAATGCGTGGATGAGACGATGGTGTGGGGGGGGGTTAGATTTATTAGGAACTGGGGAAACTTTTGGGATAGGGGGAGCCTATACAGGAAGGATCGGCTCCACCTAAAGCAAGGTGGATCCAGACCGCTGGCACTTAATATTAAAAAAGGTTGCAGAGCAGTTTTTAAACTAAGGGATGGGGAAAGCCGATTGCTGCAGAGGAGCACGTGGATCAGACAGAGACTTCTCTTAGAGGAGAGTCTGTTGATAGAGATTCTCTAGGTGTTAGTCAGGAGGAGAGGATGGAAGGATAAAGCATGGGCCAGATCAGAGGAGAAACATTCACATAAAAAAGAGTCTGACACATTAGAAAAGGGCATACACATAAACTGTGTCAAGTTTCTAAAGTGCTTGTACATAAATGCTAGAAGTCTAAATAAGATGGGTGAACTAGAATGTCTCGTGTTAAAGGAGGATATTGATATAATAGGCATCACAGAAACCTGGTGGAGTGAGGACAATCAATAAGACACAATGAGTCTGGGGTACAAAATATATCGGAAGGACAGAACAGGTTGTGCGGCGGAGGGATGGGGGGCACTATATGTGAAAGAAAATGTAGAATCAAATGAAGTAAACATCTTAAATGAATCCACATGTTCCATACGCAGAGACAAAATTTCTTTATACTTTAAATGACTGCTTCTTAGAGCAGCTGGTACAGAAACCCACATGGAGAGATGCAATTCTCCATTTAGTCCTGAGAGGAGTGCAGACTCTGGTAACTATAACAGGACCCCTTGGAAACAGTGACCATAATGTAATAACATTTAACATTCCTGTGATGAGAAGAACACCTCAACAGCCCACAGTCTGGCATTTAATTTCAGAAAGGGGAACTATGCAAAAATGAGGAGATTAGCTAGACAGAAATTAAAAGGTGCAGGGATTTCACTCTAGTCACTGTAAGCTGCATGGACACTTTTCAAAGACACCATAATAGAAGACCAACTTAAACGTATGCCCCAAATTAAAAAACACAGTAAACACTAAAAAATTGTGTAAAGGAGGCAGTGAGAGATAAAAAGGCATCTTTTAAAAAGTGGAAGTCAGATCCTAGTGGGGTAAATGGAAAAGAACATAAACACTGCCAAATTAAGTGTAAAAATGTAATAAGAAAAGACAAAAAGGAGTTTGAAGAATGGCTAGCCAAAAACTCAAATGGAAATAACAAAATGTTTTTTAAGTACATCAGAAGCAGGAAGCCTGCTAAACAACCAATGGGGCCCCTGGATGATTGAGATAGAAAAGGAGCACTTAAAGACGATAAAGTCATTGCGGAAAAACTGAATTAATTCTTTGCTTCAGTGTTCACGGCTGAGGATGTTAGGGAGATTCCCAAACCTGAGCCATCCTTTGTAGGTGACAAATCTGAGGAATTGTCACAGATTGACGTGTCATTAGAGGAGGTTTTGGAATTGATAAACTTACCAGTAACAAGTCACCGGGACCAGATGGCAAAGAATTAATTCAGTTTTGAAAGAACTCAAAATTTGTGAAATTGCAGAACTATTAACTAGGGGTTTGTAACCTGTCCTTAAAAAAATCAGCTGTTCTTGTAACGCTCACTGGGAAAGATAGCTAATGTAAACCAATATTTAAAAAGGGCTCTAGAGGTGATCCCGGCAAATTACAGAAGGCTTTAAGTCTAAAGTCAGTACCGGGCAAATTAGTTGAAACAATATTAAAGAATAAAATTGTCAGACACATAGAAGAACATTAAATTGTTTGGGGCGGGGCCAAAAAGTCAACATGATTTCTGTAAAGGAAATCATGTCTTACTAATCTATTAGAGTTCTTGAAGGGGTCAACAGTGAACAGTGGATCCAGGGGACATTAAGTGTACTTAGATTTCCAGAAAGCCTTTTGGCAAGGTCCCACCAAAGGCTCTTATGTAAAATTCAAGTTGTCACTGGGATAAGAGGAAGATCCTTTTCATGGACTGAAGAACTGATTTAAAAGACAGGGAACAAAGGGTAAGGAATAAAATGGTAAATTTTCAGAATGGAGAGAGGTAACTTAGTGGGTTTTCCCCCAAGGGTCAGTCCTAGGACCAATCCTAATTCAACTTATTCATAAATTTGATCTGGAGAAAGGGGTAAACAGTGAGGTGGCAAAGTTTGACAGATGATACTAAACTGCTCAAGATAGTTAAGACCAAAGCAGACTGTGAAGAACTTCAAAAAGATCTCACACAAAACTAAGTGATTGGGCAACAAAATGGCAAATGAAAATGTTAATGTGGATAAATGTAAAGTAATGCACCTTGGAAAAAATAACCCAACTATACATACACTATAAATATAATGGCGGGCTAATTTAGCTACAACTAATCAGGAAAGAGATCTTGGAGTCATTGTGGCTAGTTCTCTGAAGACGTCCATCAATTGTCAAGCAGTGTGCAGCTGCGGTCAAAAAGCTCCAAACAGGATGTTAGGAATCACTCAAAAAAGAGATAGAGAATAGACAGATTTTAAGGTTGTGCGAAGGTGGGAACGGTCGGTATGCCCACATCTTGAATACTGTGTATAGATGTGGCTCCTCAACTCAAAAAAAGATTCTGAACTTTTTCAAATTCCAGTATACGGCAACTAAATGATTGGGTTTGGAACGGGTCCCACATTAGGAGAGATTAAAGAGGCTAGGACTTTTCAGCTTGGAAAAGAGGAAACTAAAGGGGGATATGATAGAGGTATATAAAAATATTGAGTGAATAAGGAAAAGTTATTTACTTGTTCCCACAATATAGGAACTAGGGGCCACCAAATAAAATTAATGGGCAGCAAGTTTAAAACAAATAAAAGGAAGTTCTTCTTCACACAGCGCACAGTCAACCTGTCGGACTCCTTGCCTGAGGAGGTTGTGAAGGCTAGGACTATAATAGGGTTTAAAAGAGCACTAGATAAATTCATGGAGGTTAAATCCATTAATGGCTATTAGCCAAGATGGGTAAGGAATGGCGTCCCTAGCCTCTGTTTGTCAGAGGGTGGAGATGGATGGCAGGAGAGGGATCACGGGATCATTACCGGTTAGGTTCACTCCCTCTGGGGAACCTGGCATTGGTCACTGTCGGTAGACAAGATACTGGGCTGGATGGACCTTGGTCTGACACAGTATGACCTTTCCTTTTGTTCTTATCCTGTTTCAGGAGAGGAAAATATTTCAAAATCTCAAAGGACAGGAAAACCATTTCCCACCCAGCTCAAATGGAATGGGAAACAGAGGCACAAAGGGACTTGCCCAGGGGAATATAGAACTGTATAGATGGGAATAAAAATCAGGTCTCCCAGTACAGTGTTCTCCCCACTAGGCCAACTTCCAATACGTAAATAGCGCTTTCAAGATTATCCACTAATGTTGTGCGTGTACTTACTGGGGACGAGTTAACGCTTAAGTATTTGAAAGCCACAATTCTTTTGATTTCACCATATCTTTTTCATGGTCATTTATGTTATTTTGATCATGTTATTAGGTACCACAGCACTACATTAAATCCATGTAGTTAAATTTGCTTTCAAGCTTCTGTTTTAGTTTGTCAGACAACAATAAATTAGTGCCACTGTTTGATTAAAACCACAAACAACTTGTCTACTTGCCCAAATGTGACCTTGCTGAGATTAAACAAATTAAATGTGTCTGGAAAAATGTCAGGGAGAAAAACAATTAAAAAAAGTACCACATGTTCTAATGCAGCCCCCACCCCCCAGAGTCCTGGAACATAATGCATTATTATTTTTCTCTGCACATTCACAACTGAATTGCTCACAATGGGAAAATTATTAAACAAAATTAAAGAGTCTTCCATTTTTTTTGATAAGTGGGGTAAACGCAACTTTGGAGCCAGATCGGCTCCCCTATCACATGGTCTCTTCTTAATTACTACATTGATACTTTTTATGGCATTGAAGGGCCTGATTCCACATCCATTAGATACCCACTGAGAGTTCTGAGCGCTAAAGGAAGGAAGGATTGGATCTGAAGAGTACTTAAACACTTTGGTTTTTATTGCTTATCAAAGGAGTATGCAGCTGGTGAGGAAATCCATTCAATATTTATTCTCAATAAATTAAAACCCTATCTGTCTAAGGGACTTATCTGACCCCCATGATAGTTGTATCTGACTCCCTCGCAATCTTTTTGAATGTATTCTCACAGCACCCCTGTGAGATAAGGCTGGGCTATTATTCTTATTTTACAGATGAGAAACTGAGGCATAGAGGATAAGTAACTTGCCCAAAGTCACACAAGAAGTCTGTAGTAGAGTAGGGAATTGAACATGGGTCTCTTAAGTCTGAGGCTAGTGTGCTTAAC
The DNA here is from genome assembly GCF_003597395.2 of Chelonoidis abingdonii. Lineage (NCBI taxonomy): Eukaryota > Metazoa > Chordata > Testudines > Testudinidae > Chelonoidis > Chelonoidis abingdonii. Next base: position 103,537,443 of record NC_133771.1, read on the forward strand.
CACTGGACCATCCTCTCTCCATACCACCGTGTTAGACAAAAATGCTGCAAAAGGGTGAGTGCTATTAACACACCTCTACTGTTAAAGGGTATAGCGTTGGAATGTCTTTATACTCCTTCAGTTGTTTCTTGCCTACTTGTTCCTCCAAACTGGGTTATTCCTGGTTTAATGTCATTTAAACAAAAGGGGTTAAAACTGGGGGTGTATTTCACTCATTGGGTGGGATTGGATTTCAGTTACTGTGATGTAAATGCATATTAATGACTTCAGTTGCATTAGAGTTACACAGTATTTACAGTGGTAAAATCAAGTCCAGAGTCTGGTCCATTGACTCTACACCAGATTTCCTCCATTAAATCCTCACCTCAGCTCTGGTCTATTTACACTGGGTTTAAGGACTTTCACTCCGGCCCTTTACAGCAGGTCAGAGAGCTAAAATACCATAAAGGGGCCCTGAAAGCCCCAGTTCCAGCCAGGGGGAAATTGCTGCCTCCCAGGCACTGAAGAAGACAGCAGTAAGGCTTTCACCAAGGATCCCCTTGCAAATTCTAGTGTAAGGGATGTGCTGGGGACATGGCTACGGTGAGAGAGGCATATTGGGGGCATAGCATTGTCATTGTAGATAATCCAGTCAGTGCTGTGGCCCACAGGGCAGCCCAGGAGACTGACAGAATTTAGGTAGGCCCCCAGGACTATTTAAATTATACCCAGGGGCATCTCCAGCTGATGGAATGTGTGTCTGCACTGCCCTGGGTTAGTGGGACTCGAGCCAGCTGACCCATGTTAGGGAACCCTGGGCTTGAGCATCTACATTGTATTTTAACCCTAGGTAAAGAATTTTCTGAGCCATGCTCAAATCTAAGGCTCTGGCATCCACATGGCAGTGCGCAGCACTGAGTCAAAGTAACCTTATCCCAAAATCCCCTCTGCCCGAAATGTGGCTACTCTAGCTCTAGGAACATGATGCATGGCAGGAAAACTTTACTGCATGCCCTGAACATTATCAGGAAGCAGCTTGCTTTGTAAAAGGCTTGATTGGTTCACTCTCTATTGCAAATCCAGGAGGCTCTCTGACAATGTGTTTGCGGATCTGTGATAAGAACAGAATGGGTTACACTGACCTGAGCTGCTGCTGTTTGCCAAAGATGAGAAGGGGCTTCTGTTTGCAAATGAGTGGATTGCAGATTGTTGACATAAAGAAGACTAAGGAAGTTGTCCCATGGAATTGTGGGATACTTCCAGATACCTCCCCAAACCTGAATCAAGCAGGGCTGTGGCTACACTGCAAAGCAATAGAGTTTGGATTCTGAGTCCCAGCTTGACTTGAGCTTGGACTCTCCAGCTCTGCAGGGTCCTGGGACCCTGGGTTAGATCAACTGCCGTGTAGACCCCAGAGGAGTTCCCTCTGAGACTGGGCTCAAGCATGGGTGTAAATTGCAGTTTCGACATACCCAGAGCAGCCCAGGATTGGAAGCATGCAAAGGTGGCTTAAAAGTCACCATGGTGTTGGCCTACAAATTCTGTGCTGCACAGAATCTCACCCTTCATGCTTCAGATTTAACAATCTGGAGAATATATTAAGATGGACTTTGAAGACTGAGAGGGGACATGGTAACAGTTTTCAAGTACATAAAAGATTGTTACAAGGAGGAGGGAGAAAAAATGTTCTCCTTAACCTCCCTAGACAAGAAGCAATGGGCTTAAATTGCAGCAAAGGCAGTTTAGGCTGGACATTAGGAAAAACTTCCCAACTGTCAGGGTGGTTAAGCACTGGAATAAATAGCGTACAGAGGTTGTAAAAAATCTCCAGTGATGGAGATTCAAGAGCAGGTTAGACAAATACCTATCAGGGGTGGTCTAGATAATACTTAGTCCTGCCCTAAGTGCAGGGGGCTGGACTAGATGATCTCTCAAGATCCCTTCCAGTTCTATGATTCTATCTGCGGTCCCATTCTTTTGGAGGACATAAATATGGTGTTCAAAGTAAAGAATAAGAAAATACTGGCAGATCTTATGCAAACTTGTACATACAATACGTAGGCCTGCAGATCAGTACAAATCTTTTGGGAAACACAGTTTTAAAACAATGAACTTTGATCTTGGGCTTCCAGTAAAACTCCTCCTGGGAGATGACAACACTGATCCTAGTAATACATTGTTTCCTTTTGATCCAGGATGAATTCTCTTCTAGGTCCTCATGTTTCCTACATGAATACTTGGCACAACAAAATCCCACGAACAAAAAGATAAAACAAAAATTGGCAATGCCCTGCTCTCTGCACTCTGAATCCAACACTTGTACCATTAGATCCCAGATGCTATTGTCCTTTGACTCTTACTGACAATGTTGCTGGCTAATTTTTTCCCTTTCTCTCTTGTAGCAGCTAGGGATAGCCTTAGATTCTCTTTGCAAATAATGTTTTGTCTTTTCCTTTTCCATAGCAATTGTTCCATATGCTGAATTTATTCCTTATTAGAAGCTAGGTGTCCCCTTTGCTGTGTGTTATTCCATTAGAGCTACCAAGATTTTGGGCCTGGGTTCTGTGACACGCAAGCATGTCTATATGGTTGCTGATCCCTCACCTGGACAAAGAATATCAGGGCTGGAGAGGACATCTAGTCCAACTCCCCGCTTAAAGCAGGACCAATCCCCAACTATTTTTTTTGTGCCAGATCCCTAAATGGCCTCCTCAAAGCTTGAGCTCATAACCTTGGGTTTAGCAAACTAATGCTCAAACCACTGAGCTCTCTTCACCAAGCAACCAGGAAGGGGGTAGGAAATAGTAAAAGCCATGACTTTGACCTCCCACATGCTCACCAGCACAGCTAGCTAGATGTGTGGGAAGTGAGCTACACCTTTGCCACTGCTGCAATTAATTACTTACTATATACCCCAGGTGTCCTAGAGATAGACAATGCACCATGCAGCTCATTCTGGGCAGACAGCAACTCACCATCTCTTAGTGTGTAACCCTATTTTTGTGTTATAATTTCTTCTGTTTACTATCTTCAATTTTTGTTGTTGAATTCAACTGTTGCTCACAATGTGGGACCAATCCTCCCAGGGTCTGACTGCTGTCCACTCCCATTGGAAGTTAAGGATTCTCTATATTCTTTGCATTAGCCATTCAAACCCTTGTAGGGTCAGGAAATACATTTCAGGGCTTTTTTTAAACCAACAGAATTATTGCGAAGTTCAGCCTAGTGTTCCTATAATAATACAGATTTCCATTTGCTTTACTAGTGAACATCAAAGACCCTGATGATCTCAGCTTGCACTGACAAACATTGATTATGCCTCACAAAACACCTGTGAGCTGGTGTGCAAATATTCCTGTGATATTCTTAATAGGCCATATAAATATACCTATACAGTAATTAATAATAATAATACTTCCCAGCTTTTACATAGTGCTTTTCATCTATAGCTCTCAAAGCACTTTACAAAGGAAGTCAGTATTATTTTCCCCATTTTACAGATGGAAAAACTGAGGCACAGGGAAGTTAAATGACATATTATTGGTACCAAATAATAGTCAACTACCCAACAATCGGTTCTAATTCCACAAAGACTTATGCATCAATTGAACTCTAACTTTGACTCACTGGGACTATTCATGTGCTTAAAGTTAAGCAATGTGCATAAGTGTATCCAGGATCAGGGCCATAGTGATCTATATGTGGAACAAGATGTTCTCCAAATAACAGCAAAAAAAAAAAAAAAAAAAAAAAAAAGGAGAGCCAGTTTTAAGCAAGATAGTGCTGGATTCTCTCACCTCAGGGTACAAGTAACTTATGATCATACCAATGGGACTTGTATTATACAGCAGGAGAATTGGTCCCATATAGCATGGCGAGCACTCACTGCCACGGTGCCGCCTTCTGGTTAGTCCAGAAATTAGCTCTTTCCAGCCTCGGAGAACCTCCTGCTGGCTGGTTTCTCTCCCTTGGTTACCAGCCCTGTTGTCTCCACCACCCCTGGCCCCATGTCCATTCTGGACCCCAGTGCCCCTTACCTTGGGGTGCTGCCCAACAGTTGTGCCACCACACACTCCAGGTGTCCCCTCCTCAGGGGAACCTGAAACCCCTATGCCCACTCCAGGGCTAGGGTGAGACTCTCCCAGCTCCTGACTCACAGTCCTCTTATCAGGGCCAGCTGTGCCCTGATTGAGCTGGCCACACCTGTGACCAGCTACTCCCTCAGCTGCTCTCACTCCTTTTATCCCAGGACCAGGGTAACCACCCTGCTACAGCCCTAAATAATTAGCATTAAACAGAGTAGTGCAAAGATAATGGCAAAACAACATAAGTATTTTACTCATGAACAATATTAAACTTTGCTTGGCAAAGAAGCACAGGGATATCATGCTCTCTTTCGAACATCTGACCGTGCCCAAAGGAAAATACATCTCAAAAGTCTGCAGATTAGAGATGGTGAATCAATGTCAGTTCAAATAAAGGAGACAGGGTGAATAATAATTACCTTTTCTGTATTAGAATCAAGGTTAGTCCCACTGATATCCAAAACAGATGAGTCTACACAATGTCTAATGAGCAGCAGCAACTGCAGCCTCAGTGGTATCAAGAGGCAACTTCTGAAACTGAATTATAAAACCCCATTTGCATTCAAGGCAAAATTGCTTACTTTATGTAAACAAGAATTGTAGATCAGTAAATACAGCACACAGTTCCTTGTGAATTTTTTCCCTGCTACCTATGTCAAAACTTAGTTAGTAGACTTAAAACAAACTTACCTATGCAGTGAGGTGAGCTGTACAGTAGCTAAAGAAGAAGGATAACTATCAGGCTTTGCAAGGTGCTTGTGTTGATATGGTGACAGTGCTGACCAGAATGTGCGTGAATACTAAGTGAATATTTCACAAGGGGAAAAACAAGAACAAATGTAATTCAATGAGAAAAATTAAGACAGGTTAGGAAAAAAATGTAGCACTTAAGAAAGCACTTAAACACCACAAGAGCCAGAGATAAGTTTTCACTTCTATAAACACTTCACCTGAAATATCCAAAGACAATGAACATTGATCAATTTATCTTTACAAAACTCCTATGAGATAGTATTATTACTCCCATTTTACAGATGAGGAAATTGAGGTATAGGGAATTTAAGTGATGATATGCCCGAAGTCACACAGTTAGTTGTTGATTCAGTGATAAACCCATCATTAGATTTTGGACTCTGGTACTTTAAACTTGTTTTGACTACAATGGAGGCTTGTGCAGAGGATAAACAAACATTTCGCTGGGGCATATGATGAGCTATGCTTTGTTAAAAGGATCATGAATGAATCTTAGAATAGATGGAACTCAGATGAGGTGTAACATAAATGAATATATTGGACCAGAATGTAAGAATGATTAAGGCGGACACCCTGAAGCCCTTGCTCATATGAGTAGCGCAGTTAACTTCACCTGAGATGCCTCAGATGAGAAAGAGCTGCAGAATCTAGCTCAAAGTGTTAAAATCTTTATTTTTTTAAATAATTTTTTAATCGTGACATAAAGGAATCCAAACACTGTAGCCATTTAGGAGTATTATTGTGCCTCCTCCTCTGAGAGCTTAGAGTGCTAAATATATTTACATTAAAAATATGCCAACGCTATGGGGATTGTTTAATGCTGTGATGGTTTAATATTAATTGGTGTTTAAGCAAAAGGTAAGCTACAAACCAAAAATCAGAGAAATATAGGCTAAATTATTATTGATGTGTATAAATTGAAAGAAACTGTTTAAAGAGAAAGAGATTCCTTCCCCTGGGAGGACAATAGTAAATCGCAGAACAAGATAAACTAAAGGTTAAAGCACACCTGAAGCTGCTGAGTGATTGCTTTTATTTTCACTGCCTATATTTTTCCTCTGTCTGGGGACATAAGTAATTTAATTGGAACAAGAATTTTGATGCTATAAATGGAGAACAAACTCAGTTAAATAAGTCAGTTTTCCCAGTCTGAGCAGCTGGTAGACCAAGAGTTATACTCATAATCAGAAGTAGTAGACCTTCATACTAAGGGTCCAAACCTACAAACATGCATATGCCGAGTAGTCCCACTCAAGACAAAGTTAAAATGAACCATATGCAAGACTATTTACAGGACTGGAGGGAAGGGAGAGAGGAAGATAAGACGACAATGAAAGTAACTGAAGTTGCCCAGAGTCAACAATCTATTAAGACTCAACAAAAACGTCAAAGACGACCCAATGCTTGCATTAGACTGGCAGAACAGTGGTTAGTTTCATAAGGAAGTTCAGGAAAGGAGGCAGAGTGCTCTCTCTGGAGCTTAATTTGTATAGAAGTATTTATTTTCTCTATTTTTAAATTCTTTTTTTATTCTTACAAATACAGAAGAATTCATGGTAAATTCAGACGACACTTCAAGAATGAACAGTTTTCGACATATTAGGCCTGATGCTATGGGTCTGTACAGCCACTTTGTACCATTCCAGCAGCATAAAGAAGCCATAACTCCTGTTTAATTAATCCCCCCTGTATCTGCAACACTTGCCTAAACTTGGTGCAGGTGAAGCAGAAGGTGTGCCCCTATTCCCCAGCAGTCCCCAAATGCGAGAGCAGCCTCTTGAAGGTTGTGGGAAGCTGATGTAAGATAGAACAGCTTGAAGCTTGTGCTCTCTTGTGCTGGGGTGTGGACTGGCAATGATCAGTTGCAAATCACAGAACCACAGAAGTGGCTGAAACCTTAGCCCACTTTTGGCACTCCTATCCCTCTCCAGATTTACACCACACACACAACTCATCTGGCCCAGAGAAACTGGGGCATTATGGTAAAAAACAATGGTAGGGAAAAAATTATTTCTAAAACTCTTTAGGATTCTGTGCACTGAAAACATGCCAGAGAAAATGGTATCGTGGAAGGGAAAGGGACCTGAAGTGTCTAAATTTGCCAGACAAACATGGCCCAAGACATTGCATCTTCAGTCAGAGTTATCAAACTAAAAGACTTCCACTCACCTCCCATCCCATGTCTGCAATCATTGAGAGGAGGGATGGGCTCACATGCGTGCTATCTCTGGCTTCCTTGCATGCAAGTTCCCCCTTCATGTGTGGGGAAGCTGAAGAAGGGAGATACACTGAAACGTTCAGCATTAATTTACACATTTTCCACACAAGATGTATCATTTTCCCTTTGGGAGCAGAATGTTGCCCTGAGCAGCTCTTCCCTCCCCCACTCTGTAGTTCAGGTAGCTATCCAGAGAAGGCAGAGTATGCTACTTGAGCAACTTCATTTTGTGCGCCCTCCTTTGCTTTACCATCAATGCTTCCCTCAACACAATGGGGATTGCTTCATTTCTTAGTGCCATATCTTTCTCAGACATTTGAATGTTTAAAAAATCTGGGTCCAGGGACAAAATGTTGTGGCCCATTTGATAAATGACATTTTCATTTAAAATTAGTGAATAATCTCTGGGTTTCTATAGAAAGTCTCCTTACTGAGGAATTCACTGAATAGACAAGGACTGTCTTAGCCATGCAGAAATCATTCAGTTGCTAGTTTAGTTGGTAGTGGTGAATGATTCTTAAACCTTGAGACCTGAAACAGTGACAAATGGAGAACCCAAGGCATTATTTTTAAATTCAGTAAGAACCTTTAATAAGAGCAAAAAAAGATCAATGTTACTACATTATAAGAACACAGGGTCTTTTTCTATTACTATTTAAATTCCCTTGCTAAGTTCATGAATCCACTTCTGGCAAATTAGCAATTGCTTGTGTTTACCAGACCTGAGAGAACTGAGTGCCTTCTACTCTACTGACACTATACTGTATTGCTCTCATTAGCATTTTGTTAGACCTGTCATTCATCTCATTAGTATCTCAGCTTCATAAAAATTGTGTGTCTCTTTCCTTACAGATGTGAAGGAGTTAAAGAAGTTAAGCATTTTCTCTACTTCCTAAGTACACTTGCTATTGGCACTTGCTGAGCTGTGTCAAGCTGATATTTTTAATAATACACTGTGTTCTTTTTAGCCCATATCTCTGTGAATCACACTGAGCTGAAAGAAATTTCCAGCAGTTTTAGGTTTCATGCACAGCTCAGTAGAACATCTTTAATAAGGGGGTTCTGATGTGACATGGGTTTGTGTAAAATTTATGCCTCTAAATCCTTCCTGACAGTTTGAAATTTTGGTGTCTGTTGCACTCTTAGCAGCAGATGCAAAAATATGTCTATTAGGAATAAATCTGGGGAAATTTATTCAGATTTGCTTACTTTAGCAAAAGAAAAAATGGTTTTGGGGGAATCATGAGACTCCACTATTCCATCCACACCTGTTATATTTGGAATAGGAAACACTACCTAATATATTCTGGGCTAAAGATCTTCTGAAGTCATGAGGACAATTTTGCCTGAAATTCCTCCAGTTAAAACTCCTTTCTCTATATAAAGGACCTAGTTTCAGATAACCATTGAATAACTCCATAGCAGGACGTTCTTCCTGTTTCTAAAACTATTTTCTTCCAATCATCATCACGCTTTCACAATCTCCACTGTGAGATTGTCCAAATGTGAACTCTCTGGGGCAGTCTTTATGTTATTTGTTTGTATAGTGTCTGGTATAACAGGGCCCTAATCCTTAACTGAGGTACATAAGTGCTACCACAATGGGAGTAAAATAATGATATTACTAATAACGAGCATCCCAAAGTTAAGCTTGTAAAATGTTTCAGTATGTATAGAAGGGTGATGCCGAAACAAAAGAAACTGAGTTTAAATAATTCTACAGGTTCAAAATTGGAGAGTTATTTCATTTCAAAATGTTCTGATAATAATGCCAGCTAGCACCATCTCTTGGTGTCTATATTCTAAACTCCAGTTTTCTCAAGTTCACTTGAAAAACAACAGAGTTGTTGCAGATTGCTTCAGGCTAGAACTGGACCTATAAATTGTCAGTACCAAGGCAATGGTGTTTTTAATCAAAAAAGATTAAAGTCAGTTTATGTTGAAAACAGCAAAAGAGATGATTGTAGATTTGGGGTAGCTGTTCCAACATTCTTAAGAAGGTCATTTCCCCGCAGATAAATAAATTTTTAAATTTGAAGACTGCCACTGATTTCAGTGGGAATCTATGCATTCAAAAGACTTCAAATTTGAAGTCGAGATCAAAATAGCGTAGGGAGATCTGAGATGGGATTAGAGCAATACAAAGTTAGTTGACAGAGGAGGATGAAAAAAACATGAATATTTAAAGAAATGACTTCTCCATATCTGGGAAACTGAAGTATTACTAGATTTTTATTAGGAAATATAGCTAAGATGCTTGTACCTTCTGCATAACAGTATAGACGTTTCTTGTCAGTGATTTACTGTGTCACATTGACTATAGATTGGACGTTCAGTGGAGCCAGAACCATCTTTTCACTTGTTTTTATGAGGCTTCTAGCACTTAGTAAATAAATAAATCAAATTGCTAACTAAATATCAGTTGATTTTTCAATAATGTAACATATATTACTTTACAGTATTAATAGCCTCCTTGAATATGTTTCTAAGGCCAGATTATCAGCCACTTTCTTACATTGGTGAGTGGTTACTCATCTGAGTAATCCCATTCACTCTAGCGGGCCTCCTCAGGTGTCTGATCCAATGACCACTGAAGTCAATGGAAAACCTACTACCGGCTATAATGGCATTCAGATCAGGCACTGAGCAAGTAACCACTCCACAATGCAAGTAAGCAGTTCACAATGTGGATCTTAATATTTATTTGGTATTTCATCACCTTAATAAAGTCCATAATTAAGATCTACTAAAGTGTATGACAAGAAATATTTATTGTTAATTGGCTGAGATTATATTTGAAGAAATACAGAGGCTTGATTTGAAGAATACTTTTCAATTGGGTAGTACTGAGCCATAATTAAACTTCCTTTAAAGATCATCCTTTTTCTTGATTTATGCCTAAAATACAGTAAGCCTTGTCAAGCAGGCCAGAAATACTGAGCTACATAAATCTTTTAATGTGGCGTAATTTTTATGACAGATCTCAACAATTTATCATGGGACTTTCAAACTTTGAACAGATGTTCTATGTTAGAGCAAATTAAAGATTTTATTTAAGGAACTTCAACTGTTTTATTTGTTTTAGGTTTTTTACATCCTGTAGAAAGCTTAAGCGTTAACTACAGTAAGATCCCCATCAATTTCAATAGTGAAATATCAGATCCAAGAAGCACACCTGATACAGACCCAATCTGTAGCCCATCTAACATGGAGCCAGCTCCTCTCAACACAGATTGCAGTCCGAGTGTGAAATCAGATTTTGCAACGGGGCTACTTTCTACCGTGATGAGGGAGGCAAGATGGGGTTGAACAAGACAGGGAATGGGAACAGTCTTGGCTGTCCCCACAACGTGCCAGGTAGCGTAGCTTCACTGGCACATCAGGTAATGTGTGTAGTACAGGGTAAAGACTCAGCATGACTCACTGTGTGAGAAATGTTCCGAATTACAATCTCCCTCCTGGGCTGCTCTCAGGGCAGGTCACTATCTTGTGATCTCTGCCATAATAATCACACATTCTTCAATTCAGCTGAGAACCTTAGAGATTTTCTAGGGCTTAGATCAGCAGCCTTCTGCTTGTGAAGATTCTCTTGAAGGTTAAGATAAAATATTGAGGCTGGATTGAAAATTAGGCATCTCATGTGATTGGGATTGGGATGAGAATTCAGTGGAGTGCAAGATTATGGTTCAATTTTCATTTGGTCCAAATTCTGCTCACCTTACTCACTCAAGGAGTCCCAGTGAAGTCAGTGAGCAAGTAAAATCTAGCAGGATTTGGCCCTTTTGGAACCAACTGGCGTTTACCCACTGATTTTAGTGGGAGTGGGTTAAGGTCTTAATATTTTGCTTACTTATTCAGGTTGTTGTTTCTGGGATCTGCCAACTTCAGCTGTGCTTACATTCAAATGACTGTAGTCATTTTATATAGAGAGGGAACGGGAGAGAAATACTCATGGAGGGGAAGTATTACATATAATACAGTGATGTTAACCTCTTTGTTTGGACTGTCTAAGATTGTCAAACAACATGCTTTCCCCATGTTGTATGTCATTCTTCCTCTCCATGAGTATTTTTCAGTTTATAAAATTGTGCTTGGCAAAGCTGATGCAAATCACAAAAGGCAAAAAGCACTGGCTAGCTTGACCTATTAACAAAGGCAGCTTATTGTTTACAATTGGTATTCTATTTAGCACGCACGAATGCAGTTAATTTACAAGACCAGTGTAAGAGATTTTGTTTTCTAATCTTATTCTGCCATATCTTGGAAAGCTAATGTCAAGTGGTAGCCAAGACTAGCAGCCTGAGGAACAATGCTTCTACTTTTGAACATCATTATGATGGCATATATTACTTTGGTGGACGTGCAGGTGAATGAACCGGTGATGGTGTGGCTGATCTCATTAGGTTCTGTGATGGTGTTGCTGGTGTAGATATGTGGGCAGAGTTGGCATCGAGGTTTGTTGCATGCCATCATATGCCAGCAATGCACCTCTGCTATGTACATCGGCCATACTGGACAGTCTCTATGGAAAAGGATAAATGGACACAAATCAGATATTAGGAATGGCATTATACAAAAACCTGTAGGAGAACACTTCAACCTCCCTGGCCACACTATAGCAGATCTTAAGTTGGCCATCCTGCAGCAAAAAATCTTCAGGACCAGACTTCAAAGAGAAACTGCTGAGCTTCAGTTCATCTGCAAATCTGACACCATCAGCTCAGGATTAAACAAAGACTGTGAATGGTTTGTCAACTACAAAACCAGTTTCTCCTCCCTTGGTTTTCACACCTCAGCTGCTAGAACAGGGCCTCATCCTCCCTGATTGAACTAACCTCATTATCTCTAGCCTGCTTACATATATATACCTGCCCCTGGAAATTTCCACTACATGCATCTGACGAAGTGGGTATTCACCCACTAAAGCTCATGCTCCAAAACATCTGTTAGTCTATAAGGTGCCACAGGATTTTTTGCTCCTTTTACAGATCCAGATTAACACAGCTACCCCTCTGATACTTAATATTGAGAAACAGTTGTTTGTTTCTGATAGAATATATTAGCTAATAATACTGATCAAGACTCAGACATTCCAGCAATACAGTGCTAGCAAGTTTTTTGTCACAGTGTAATTCACTTAATCATGACTCGCTTAATTAACTGACCACTTAACTGGGACTTATCTCAGAGAACTGGATTAACCTAATGATAATGAGTGGTAATGAATGCTGCTTAATTAAAACAATATTAGCATAAATTCCACTTAAAGAGAATATATATTCAGAGAGTGTTATACTAAGAAGTGGTGCTTCACCAGGTGTGAAATTCTGAGCTCCAGTCATTTAATACAGAAGTTGCCAAATAATATTTAAGAATAAAAAAAAAGAAGAAGAAGAAAGTTCAGCTATGGATTAATGCAGTGCATATCATTTCTTTTTGTATTCTTAATCCTTATTTTACCATATTAAGGTTTTTCAGATTGTAATTTAGTGACCTCATCTCTTAATAGAGATATCTGCTTACTTCGGACAATAGGGTATCCACTAAAGGTGATTGCATTAAGGGGATTCTGCTATAAAATAGCATTCATAGATAGGGATTGGATCTTACAATGATTACCACCAAAATTGTTTGCTTGTTTATGTCATAAATATAAAGGAAAAGGTAACAACCTTTATGTATGCAGTAATATAAATTCCCTCTTGGCCAGAGGTACAGAACCACTTATCTGTAGGGGGTTAGTCAGCTCAATTAACCTAGTTGGCACCAGACCAGAAGGACCAATGGGGAAAGAAGATTTTCTCAAATCTGGGGGAGGGGGAGAGAAGGCTTTGTTTGTGCTCTTTGTTGTGCTCTCTCGGGACAGAGAGAGGGACCAGGCAGGAAAAAAAAACCTCTCCTAAAACCGTACCTGAAATAAGTATCTAAGATTACAAAAATTGTACGTAAGGCAAGGAAATGCATTTGATTATCTTTTGTTTTAGCTTGTGAATTTTCCCTGTGCTAATATGGAGGTTTATTCCTGTTTTTGTAACTTTAAAGTTTTGTCTAGAGGGGAATCCTCTGTGTTTTAAATCCTATTACCCTGTAAAATTACCTATCATTCTGATTTTACAGAGGTGCTTCTTTTACTTTTTTCTTTATAATAAAGTTCTGCTTTTAAGAATCTAATTGGTTTTTAGTGTCCTAAAAACAAAAGGGTCTGGTCTGTGCTCACCTTGGATATTCTCAAGCCTCCCCAGGAAAGGGGGTGAAGGGGTTTGGGGAGATATTTTGGGGAAACAGAAAGTCCAAGTGGTCCTTTTCCTGAATCTTTGTCTAACTCACTTGGTGGTGGCAGCAATACTGTCCAAGGAGAAGGAAGGATTTGCGCCTTGGGGAAGTTTTTAACCTAAGCTGATAGAAATAAGCTTAGGGGGTCTTTCATGCAGGTCCCCACATCTGTATTCCAGATTTCAGAGTGGGGAGAGAACCCTGACAGCTTAGTTTTTATTTTTAAAAATAAACTTAATTCCAAACACTAGCAGACCTAAATCAAGCCATAAGCTATTATGTATCTCCACCACAGATGGACACACCAAAATCAGTCTGAATGCAAACAAATATATCACTATCTCCAGCCATTTCAGCTTTCTTATGGTAAATAACAGAAAGCATTGAATGAAAAATGAATATCTGACATCCATATTTGCCAGCCACGGAAGAAAAACATTTCAACCCAACAATCCTAAGCAAGGTTAGCCTTGAAACTCTGCATTGCTTGGTATTCCATCAGGGAAGTGGGGTTTTCCCTGCCCCCACAGAATGAGCAGTGGTACCTGTTAGGGTGAAGGAATAAGCCCCCTCTCACTTCCCTGGTCCTTCTTGCATGAACAGAGAGCAACAATACCCGAAGTCCAAAGGAGTAAACAATTTGATGTTTATTGGGGTGAACTTCCAGCAAGCATGATTCCAGTTTCCTTCCTTAGTGTCCCCCTTCCCAGCTCTGACACCACAGAGCCTTATCGGTGTCTCTGGTCCTGTTCCCATTTAGCAAGACATGATTTTAATTCCCCCATCTCCAGTCCCTGTTCCCATCCACCCCCACCCCCACCCCGGCTTACTTCCTGATTGACTGCAGACTATATAGTAAAACCTGAGTTTTGCTTAGCTATTCCTTAACCAATCATTTTACTGAAATTTAACTTACCAGTTCTAACATATTGTAACATGGTTATTTAACCAATTATACCCCACCACCTTGAATGGTTTACACCCAACAAAATTAAATATACAGCAGACAGAAACAATTACAGAAGCAGACAGAGACCGTGCAAATAAACATACAAATCAATACAGAAGTGAGGATTTCACAATTACATTTATACAGACGTAAGGGTTTTCCAGCTGTGTCTATTGATAAGTGAGTTCTTGCCAGACAGGATGCTATCAAACTAAGTTTCCTTTTACATCTTCTAGGCTCTTCCCTTTCTCTGGAGGTGATTGGAATATCAGGATAGGATTGTATTCCTAATAGCCCAATAGCATCTTATTTCAATGTGACTAGTTTGGAATGTGAGGATGTGACCATACACTTCCCAGTTTATGGCTGCCTAACTACATCTTAGCTGAAGGCCTTATCCTGTCACTGTAAGACAAGGCCATTACACAGACAGTGATTTTGATTCTCTCTTTTATACCTCTATAACTAGCTAAGTGATAAGAATACACCTAAATTATTAAAGGATAGACCTTTGCAGACAGACCTGAATATCTATATCCTAACAGCACCTACCCAAAAGCACATGGAACTTGGGAAATTAGAGAGATCCTTTTTGGGGGAAAGGGCTCTGAAAGAATAATAGTATCACTCAAAGTTTGGCATTCTCTATGGGGATGGTGGGACAGATGAAGTCATTTACTTGGCTCCCCCCATTATGAGGCCACTCACTTCACAGACCTATCCAGTTAAATCTCCCTCCCACTGAGTCAGACACCAGCTCTGTGGGGTCTTCTGAAAGGGAAAGATATTCCAGCAGAGACAGCTGCCTCCAATGTTCATGCATCATGGGGGGAAATCTGTGTACAGAGGGGATCTTAGGTGCACAGTCTGGTCCACAATTTGCAGTCCCTTGGGTTAAAAATGGTATATAAATGTAAGGTTCCTGACTATAACTGTCATCATTCCAATTCTCCAATAACCTATTCCTACTGGGAACCCATCTCTCCCAAAGCAGGTTTTTGAGTGTAATAAGAATTGTGCCTAGAAACTCACTTTGAAAATTCTTCCTCTCTTGAAGTGTATTAAAATAGATCAACCTAAGGGATTTCTCAGGGAAATTGTTTTTCACTCCAAACATTTCTTCAGAGATCTAGAATATTACAACTTTTGTTTTGCTGAGTTCTCGTAGAAGTTAGCAGAGCAAAAGGGGTGGAAAGCAAAAGAAAGAAAAAATTGGAAATATGCTGAACTAGTATCTGCAAACTAACTTCAAACACAGCTGAAAAGATAATGCTGATTTTTTAAAAAATGTATTTTTCAAAGGAGGAGGCACTTCAGTGGTGGGCCCTTCACTCACTCCAGGTCTTTGGTGGCGGGTCCTTCAGTGCAGCGGAAGACTTAGAGCGAGTGACGGACCCGCTGCGGAAGCACTGCCAAAGCCTCGGAGCACCGCCCGGTGAGTACAAGCACTGCAAGCAGCGGGGGCCGGGGGGGAAGCCGTGATCGGTGGCACTTAGGCTGCTCTACCACTGCTGCTTCATTCTTCGGTGGTGGGTCCTTCCCTCTGAAGGGACCCGCTGCTGAATTGCCACTGAAGACCCAGCCCTGCCCCATACCCCCTGAATCCTCTGGGTGGCCCTGGGGATAAAATGCTGTAAGTGAAAGTCCTTGCTTTCCATTACATACTGTAGTGATATCAGTTAAAATTTTCTGCCTGTTGAAGCAAGAAGGATGCGTCCAGAGATCCAGACAACTGGGTCAGATCCTCAGCCGGAGTAAATAAGCAGAGTTTCATTGATTTCAATAGATCTATGCTGATTTACACTAGCTGAAGATCTGGCACACACAATTATTGAAACTGTTGATGGTGTCCCTTTAAATGATTTTCAAATGGCAGCTTTTGGCCTGAAATGCTCCACTGTGACCCAGCCAGCACACATCTTTTATGGATCTCTATGATTAGAAAAGTTTAGGTAGGAAGTAGGACTGTCAAGTGATTAAAAAAATTAATCATGATTAGTACCACAATTAAATGCACTGTTAAACTACAATAGAATAGAATATCATTATTTTTTATGTTTTCAAATATATTGATTTCAATTACAACACAGAATACAAAGTGTACAGTGCTCACTTTATATTTATTTTGTTTACAAATATTTTCACTGTAAAATACAAAATCAATAGTATTTTCAATTCACCTAATACAAGTACTGTAGTCACGGCCAACTCCAGGCCCCAGCACGCCAAGCACGCACTTGGGGCAGCATGCCACGGGGGGCACTCTGCCGCTTGGCAGGAGGGTGGCAGGCGGCTCCGGTGGATCTCCCGCAGGCATCCCTGCAGAGGGTCCGCTGGTCCCGCGGCTCTGGTGGAGCAGCCGCAGGCACGTCTGCGGGAGATCCACCAGAGCCGTGGGACCGGCAAGCGGCAGAGCGCCCCCTGCGGCGTGCCACCATGCTTGGGACAGCGAAAAGGCTAGAGCCAGCCCTGACTGTAGTACAATCTCTTTCTCACAAAAGTTAAACTTATAAATGTAGAATTATATACAAAAAATAACTTCATTCAAAAATAAAATGATGTAAAACTTTAGAGCCTACAAGTCCACTCAGTTCTACTTCTTGTTCAGTCAATTGCTCAGATAAACAAGTTTGTTTACATTTAGTTCAACTTTTGTGAGAAAGAGATTGCACTACAGTACTTGGTGGGACTGAGTGGACTTGTAGGCTCTGAAGTTTTACACTGTTTTGTTTTTGAGTTCAGATATGGAACAAAAAATCTACATTTGTGAGTTGGACTTTCACAATAAAGAGATTGCATTACAGTACTTGTATGAGGTGAATTGAAAAATACTATTTCTTTTGTTTGTAACTTTTATAATGCAAATATTTGTAATAAAAAATAATGTAAAGTGAGCACTGTATACTATGACCTGGGCTACACTAGCGGGGGGTTCGAACCAAGATACACAACTTCAGCTACGCTTAGTTCAACTTACCTGGCTGTCCTCACAGTGGCAAGTCTACTGCTGCGGCTCCCCCATTGACTGCGCTTACTCCTCCTGCCGAGGTGGAGTACGGGCATTGATTAGCAGATCGATTTATTGTGTCCAGATGAGACGCGATAAATTGATCCCCGATACATTGAACACTACCCACCGATCCGGCGGGTAGTATAGACTTATTTTGTATTCTGTGTTGTAATTGAAATAAATATGTTTGAAACTGTAGGAAAACATCCAAAAATTATTCTATTGTTTAACTGTTCGATTAATTTTTTTGAGTTAATTGTGAGAGTTAACTGTGATTAATCAACAGCCCTAGTAGGAAACATGAATTCCCATAATACAGTCTTGCTGATCATCTATGAGATGCTTCTGTTTTGACTAATCAGTATTTTCTGACAAAAAAAAGTTTCATCAAACAATTCTCAATCAGCCTGAGCCATAGTTCCTCTCTGTTTCAGCACTGAGCAGCAATGTGGGATGGGCTCAGAGAAAGAAGCAGGCTACACCACCCTGAGGGATGCAACTAGCACACTCCCCTTTGGTGTGGCGAGTTCTAAGAGGCTTTGTGACTCTCTGCGGCACAAATTGTCATAGTTCTCCTGCTGGAATAGTCCAGCTCTGCACCACCCAGAGCATGTACCTGTGCGTTAATAATACAATCATAGAATCTGGCCCCAAACCATTGGTGTTTCTTCCTATTTCCCTTTGGTAAGAAGATAAATTAGGTTTAGACATCAGTGAGTAAGAAAGTGAACTGAACTAATAACCTATTGACTGCTTTAATAATAGAGGCCTAAAAAAAAAAAATTGCTGGCATAGTTCAAAAGAGCTTAGCCTGGATCAGCTCTGCCATCAGCAATGAAGGTCGCTAGAGAAAGGAGATTATTAAAAAGAGAGTATGTAGGCGGTGAAGGAAATAGGACATTCCTTTTTTTAAAATATCACCCTTCTCCTGTTCCCAGGCTCCGCATTTGAAGAGCAGCCGATGGCTAGTTTAAGGAGACTTGGTTAAGTGTGATGATAAATGAAAAATCAATGCTAGAGAAGCAGATATTATTTGTTTTAGTGGAAAACATAAGGCTTTCTGGGACAGTACCATTCTGCTGCAGAACTCAGACTTCTGAAACTTTCTTTTTTCTGAAATAATTTCAAGGCTCGATAGAAAGTTTGTTAACTTTGTCTCCTGGCTCATGATTTAAAAACAGAGAACTTTTTCTGAAATGTGTACAATATTTTAAATAAAAAGGCACTGCAAATATGGGACAGATCCTCAACTGGTGTAAATCAACACAGCTCCATTGACTTCAAATACAAGGCTAGAGCTTATCAGGTGTAAATTGGCATACCTCTGTTGATACTGGTTTACACAAAATAAGAGGCTGCTCTATGGTATTTTATTGGCTACTGAAACCTACTATATAGCTTTGGGCAATGCTCCAGTTCCGCAGAGCATAGATGTTCTAGTATTTGGTATCTTTCTGAACTAGCAGTTCTATGTTACTGTATACAGTACTAGAACTGGCCAAATAGTGAAACACATTTGCTATGAATATTCACTGGTTTACACTGGTTTGCTTTGGCCATGTTTTCCCACTATAGGTGTTCGGTTTCAGTGAGAATGTTTTACTTGCCCAAAAGTTTGTGCAGAAAATGAATATTTAATACTGAGTGATTTATCTGAACAATCACAACAAACTATACCTCAAATAAGCTACAAGCAAGTAGTCTGAGACGTGTCTGCAATGAATTCACAGAGGAAAAGAAGTTGCAAACAATGTATCTAATCATTCTGAATAGTGGAAAAGTGTGAAGGAAATCACATTTTGCTCATTCTTCTTACAGGAGCAGAGAAGGATGCTAAATATGTTAGATGTATTTTGTTAATTATTTGCCCAGGTCTACTGCACAGCCATGAAACCAATAGTGATGTATTCATTACCTTAAGCTGCACTTTCAGCACCATGCCTTTGATTGCTTGCAATTCTAACACAGCATCTTAAGTCACGAAGAAATTTCCTGCACGCTCAAATGCATTACATGAGATTTAAAGCTTCTTCTTAAACATCTGTTATGCCACCCTCAGAGACAGAATATGGACTAGAAGGATCACTGGGCTGATCTGGTTTAGCATGTCTAATGGGTTTATGCATTCGTCCCTCCTGCTATACAGAGTATATGCATTGTGAGTCAAATTCAGGTTTCACTGGAAACAAAGGCAACATTCTCACTGATGTCAACGATGCCAGGTTTTATCATGATATACCTAGAAATACATGTGCAACTCAAAGAGAGCTCCAAATACTGCTAAAGGTGATGAAATACATGAAAACAAGTTTCCTATGTAATTCATTAAGTTTAAGGATGTTGGTGGCAATGGAATGTTTAACTCAATATTTTCATTTCCTTTCTAGGATTTAGTGAACATTTCCTTCTATTCTCCTCCATGTCTATGGGGGTCATAAAAATATATATTTGCAGAGAAGATCATTTGTTATGGATACATTCATTTCTCGGCCTATGATGCTAGCTTACTGACTGGTTTGTTTAAATAATTGTTTCTATGGCATTCTGCATATTATCTGATCCTCCATGTTACAAGCTGTCACTAAAAATGTACAGTGTAATTAAAGTTCCAAGTTAGATCTAAGGTGACAAGCATTTTTATTTATTTAATTAATTATGGAAAAGTAGACTCGTTGCTGGTGTGCCCCTTTGTGGCTGGGTGTAGCACCGTAGGCTCTTCTGCTAGCATCCCCGCCGATTGTCTCTCTCTTCCTGCAACTTGGCCCCCCAACCAGGTCATCTTTTCTTTCATGCCTTCTGGAGTAACAGAAATCCAATACAATAAAAGTCTTATGTCCTTACATCGGGTTTTTGGCCCCTGACTCTGGCCCAGTGGTCTTCACAACCTTCCCTCATGGTTCAGTCATCCTTAATTCCTTCTCTCAGATGGTAGTTCCTCACCACCTTCCCCCACGGCTTGTGAGGGAACCCAGACCCTCCCTCTCTTCTTGGTTCTAGCCCAGTGACTCTGTAGTTAGCAGGCAAGGTTAATCTATATTCAGACCTGCCCCCTGCTATCTCCCTGAGCTTCTTCCTCACCCTGTCAATGTGCCTTTCCGACAGCCTCTTCCTAGGCTCACTACATGCCTGCGTTTCTCAGACTCTCCAAGGTTTCAGCCTTCTCCCCTCCTCCAGGGCCATGAGTGACAGGATTCTTCCCTGGAGTTCTCCAACAAATCCAGCAAACATAAATACAAACCACTTGTATTTAAACCACTCCCGCCATTTCTGGACTCCTTCCCCAGTCTTCCCCAACATTCTGCTCCTTATTTCTCTCAGAACATTCCCAGAGAGCAAGAACTCCCACATTCCTCCCCACTGGGTCATTCTCCATCTGAGCTTTCTTAGTCCTTAGTTCTGCTTGGTCCTAATTTTTAGGCTCAGCCTGGACCTAAATCAGATCCAAAGCTACCTGACACCCCAGTGGGTCAAGTCATTTTCCAGTGCGACCCAACCCCAAGCCTTCCACCCACACCCGAGTCAGCACCAACACCGCCTCCTTCCCATGGGATCGTCTCTCGTACCTGTGGGGGTCAGCGCGACAGTGGCCATGTGACTCACTCCTGCCATCTGCTGCCCACTGCTGCAGAATGCATGCATTGCTGCTGAGTGAGAGGCACTGCGACTCCTTGGCGTACACACTCCACAGCACACACAAAATGTTGTGAGGTGATGGCGGCCAGGAGAAGTGAGGCACCCAGCCACTGCCATGCTGATCCCCTGGGCAGGAGGAGAAGACCCAATTCTGGCCAAGCCCTAGAAGGTCTAGTTGTTTTCCCACCCGACCGGGACCCAACACCCAGTTGGGTCCAGTCAGGTTCAGGTCAGGTTGCAGGACTTTAAACCTGACTCCTTTCCATGTGGCCCTGCTAATTAACCTACTTAACACCCCTCTAGGTGCCAAAAGGTAGTTTAATTGAGTTCTGAAGTTCCCAGTAACCCTCCCAATGCCAATTTGAGGCATACCCACCATCACATTTGCATGTAATTTCATGGATATATCTGCATTACAGAGACTATAGGGTATAGCTATATCGACAGAGACATCTAGTGTAGACACCACCTAAACCAACAGAAGGTGTATTTCTGTCAGTGTACAAACACCTCTCCAAATGACATTAGCTATGTCGACAGAATACTTTTTTTCATCAACATAGCTGCCTCTAAACTGGGAGTTTTGTGGGCATAACTATGTCAGTCAGAGGTGTGAATTTTTCACACCACTGACCAACAGCTATGCTGACATAACTTTTCCATGTAGACCAGGCTTATTTGTTGTAAAAACCTCACTTCTTGATATTGTTATTGCTTAAACAATATGAATATAGCAGTAGGAACATACTACTGATCACCTGACCAGGATGGTGACAGAGACTGTGAAATGATCAGGAAGATTCAAGAGGCTACAAAGGCTGAAAATGTAATAACAATGGGGGATATCTACTATCCTCATATTGACTGGGTACATGTCAGCTCAAGAAGAGATGCAGAGAAAAAAATTCTAGACGTAGTAGGTGATTGCTTCTTAGAGCAGTTATTCCTGAAACTGACAAGAGGAAAGGCAATTCTTGAATTAACCCATAGTGGAACACAGGATCTGGTCCCAAAGATGAAGATAGCTGAACTGCTCAGTAATCCAGACTATAATGCAGGGGTTCTCAATCTGGGGGTTGGGACCCCTCAGAGGGTCACAAGCTGTCAGCCTCCACTCTAAAGCCCGCTTTGCCTCCAGCATTTATAATAGTGTTAAATAAAAAAATGTTTTTAATTTATAAGAGGGGTCACACTCAGAGGCTTGCTATGTGAAAGGGGTCACCAGTAAAAAAGTTTGAGACCCATTGCTATAATATAATTAAATTTAACACCCTTGTGCAGGGAGAAAACAACAAAGAAGCTCACCACCGTAGTATTTAACTTCACAGGGGAACTACACAAAAATAAGGAAGCTAGTTAAACAGAAATTAAAAGGAACAGTTACAAGGTTGAAATGCCAGCAAACCATGGAGACTATTTAAAAACAGCATGATAGAGGCTTAAACTAAATGTATAGCTCAAGTAAAAGAAAAAAACAAACAAACAAAAATGCCACCATGGCTAAACAGCAGAGTAAAAGAGTCAAGTAAAAAGGCACCCTTTAGAAATTCCTACTGAGGAAAATACAAAGGAGCACAAACTCTGCAAGTCAAGTGCTAAAGTATAAGGCAGGCCAAGTAAGAATTTGAAGAGCAACCAGCTAAAGACACAAAAACTAACAGCAATTTATTTTTAAGTACATCAGAAGCAGAAAGCCTGCTGAACAGTCAGTGGGGCTACTAGATGATCAAGGTATTGAAGTACACAAGGAAGACAAGGCTATTGTGGAGAAGTTAGATGAATTGTTTGCATGGTCTTCACTGGAGAGGATGTGGAGGAGATACTTACACCAGAGCCACTGTTTTTAGATCACAGATCTGAGGAACTGTCCCAGATTGAGGTATTTGTAGAAAGAGGTTTCGGAACAAACAGATAAATTAAACAGTAATAAGTCACCAAGAACAGATGGTATTCACCCAAGAGTTCTTAAGGAACTCTGATACAAAATTGCAGAACTACTAACTTTGATATGTATCCTATCTTTTAAATCAACCTCTGTACCAGTGACAGCAGGCTAGCTAATTTAAAGCTGATTTAAAAAAAAAAAAAAAAAAAAAAAAAAACTCTCCAGAGACAATCCTAGCTATTACAGACTGGTAAATCTAAGTTCAATATCATGCAAATTGGTTGAAATGATTGTACAGAACAGAATAATTAGACATATAGATGAACACAATATGTTGGGGAATAGTCAACTTGGCTTTAGTAAAGAGAAATCATGCCTCATCAACCTGTTAGAATTCTCTGAGGGTGTCAACAAGCATGTGGACAAGGTTGATCTTGTTGATAAAATGTACTTTCAGAAAGCCTTTGACAAGATCCTATACCAAAGGCTCTTAAGCAAAGTAAAGAGCCATGGGATAAGAGGGAAGGTCTTCTCCTGGATCAGTAACCAGTTGAAAAATAGAAAACAAAGGGTAGGAATAAAAGATCAGTTTTCACAATGGAGAGAGGTAAATAGCAGGGTCCTCCAAGGATCTGTACTGGGACTGTGCTATTCAACATATTAATAAATGATCTGGAAAATAGAGGTGAACAGTAAGGTGGCAAAATCTGCAGACAATACAAAATTACTCAAGATGATTAAGTCCATAGCTGACTGCAAATTGTTCCAAAGAGATTTCACTAAATGAGGTGACTGGGCAACAAAATGGCCAATGAAATTCAATGTTGATAAGTAAAAAGTAATGAACATCGGAAAAAATAATCCCAGCTATACAAACATACCCCAAAATGTTGGTGTCTGAATTAGCTGAAACCACTCAAGAAAGAGATCTAAGAGTCATTGTGGATAGTTCTCTGAAAACATCTGCTCAATGTGCAGTGGCAGTCAAAAAAGCTAACTATGTTACAAACCATTAGGAAAGGGATAGATAATAAAACAGAAAATATCATGCCACTATATAAATCCATAGTATGTCCACACCTTGAATATTGTGTGCAGTTCTGGCATCCCTATCTCCAAAAGGACATTAGAAATGGAAAAGATGTAGAGAATGGCAACAAAAATGATTAGGGTATGAAACAGCTTCCAAACAAGGAGAGTTTAAAAAGTCTGGGACTGTTCATCTTAGAAAGTAGATAACTAAAGTGGGGATATGATAGAGATCTATAAAATCATGACTGGCATGGAGAAAGTGACTAAGGAGGTGTTATTTACCCTGTCACATAATACAACACAAGAACCAGGGGTTATCCAATGAAATTAGGTAGCAGGTTAAAACAAACATAAAGAAGTACTTCTTCACACAATACACAGTCAACCCGTGGAACTTGTTGCTAGGGGATGCCATGAAGGCCAAACGCATAACTGGGTTCAGAAAGGAACTGGATACGTTCATGGAGGATAGAGCCCTGCAAATCTGCAGATATCAGCTTTATATCCATGGATATCTGCGAACCATGTTTGCGGATTGCCAATTGGATGTGGATACAAATTTTTTAACCGCCCAGGGCTCTAAGGATAGGTCCATGGATGGCTATTAGCCAAGATGATCAGGGATGCAACTCCGTGCCCCAGTTATTGCTAAACCCCCAACTGCCAGAAGTCGGTACTGGACAACAGGAAATGGGTCACTGAAAATTGCCCTGTTCTGTTCATTCCCTCCAACGTGTCTGGCACTGGCCACTATTGGAAGACAGGATACTGGACTAGATGGACCATTGGTCTGATTCATTTTGGCTGTTCTTATGTTCTTACAACACACAATGCAAAACAATAGATTGCTGTTGCAAATGTATGTCAAAGTAAAAGGTTTTCCTGCAGTTTATCATACAGTGGAACCTCAGAGTTACGAACACCTTGGGAATGGAGGTTCTTCATTTACTCTGAAACGTTCATAACACTGAGCAAAACATTATGGTTGTCCTTTCAAAAGTTTACAATTGAACATTGACTTAATACAGCTTTGAAACTTTACTATGCAGAAGAAAAGGCTGCTTTTAACCATCTTAATTTAAATGAAACAAGCACAGAAACAATTTCCTTACCTTCTCAAATCTTTTTCTAAAGCTTTCCCTTTATTATTTCAGTAGTTTACATTTCAAACGGTACTGAACTGTACAATATTTTTATTTTATTTTTTGTCTCTGCTGTTTGATTGCATACTTCTGGTTCCAAATGAGATGTGTGGTTCACCGCTCAGTTCGTAACTCTGGTGTTCATAACTCTCTATTGTAGGTACTTATCAGTCATTTGGTACTGGGCTGCTGGGTGACCTTGGGCAAGTCACTTCCTCTGAATCAGTTTCCCAATATGTAACATCGGAATAATGATAATGACCTTTAAAAAAAGCACTTTGAGATCTTCTGACAAAAAGTACCTTGTAAAATGTTGGTTTTATCATCACCCTCGTGAAAAAACAATTGTTAGTGACACAAGGCCTTTACTTGCTTCTGTATTAAACCATGTTTAATATCAGTAGATCATCATAAGAATTTTCATGTCAGGTTTCAGTTTTAAAATGTAAAGTGTAAAGGTATTTGCTAATCATTCTGCTATCTAATGAGTGTTTAAATGCTTTCCCTTATTCTCAACATTGAAAGTGTACAGGCATTTCCATTTTAAATAGGAGAATGAGTCCTATTCCTAGTCCAGTGTCCATTCAAGTCAACGGACACACCCCTATTGCCTTCAGTGGGCTTTGGATTAGCTTATAAATAGGATTTGGCCTGCAGCCATCGATGCCTCTCCAAGAAATTGGCAATGAAGGTTGCTGTCATCTGGTGGCCTCCGCCCCAAATAATATATGCAATTTCCTTAAGCCAACATATCTGTTCTATCCTGGCACCTCTTACTATCTGTGTTCTTACATGGCTTTATCACTATGGTATCCAAGTACCTATGGCAATATGAAGTGCTGCCATTCAATTATCACACAGATTCTTGCCCCCAAATCATTTCAAGGTCTATTTTAGATTCACAGTGACAAGTGTGGCAAATTGCCGGTACTGTTCTCTGGGTCTCGCGCTTTCTCTTCTCTGGGGTAGGTTCAGGGCGATATTGCTTGCCTCTGAACCAGTTCTTAATCACTCCCCTAGTGTCCTTGGAGGAGGGGAGTGGAGAGGGAGGGACCTGGGCCCGCCCTCTACTCCAGGTCCCAACCCAGGGGCCCTGGGGTTGTGGTGAACCACTTGACTAGCGGTTTCTTCCCCTGGGTTACTTCCCTCTCATACCCGTCCGCTTGTGAAGGGCTTCTCGCCTCTCTTCTATACAAGCCTGGTGCCCCTTACCTAGGGTTTCTGTTGGGCTTCCCAATCCACCGCAGCACTCCTCCAAACCTTCTATTTCTCTCTGGACAAACTCTTCTCTTCTGCAATCTGCACTCTGCTCCAATCCAACCTTTCTCCTTCAACTACCACCCCCTGTCTGACTGAAGCAGGGGTTTATATCCCATGACTGGAGTCAGGTGCTATAACTGGAGTCAGGTGCTCTAACTGGAGTCAGGTGCTCTAATTGGCCACAGCTGTTCTAGTTAATCTAAAGCAAACCTTCCTCCCTTGGCAGGGAATAAGGCCCCCTGCTAACACTCTTATGCTGCCCTCTGGCCATGCTGTATCACACAAGATTTCATAAAATCAAAGAATCTAGGTGGGTTATTGAGTTCCCCTTTTGCATCTTGGCTGAATTTACTTAATTATTCCCAAACCATCCTTAAAGATAGCCTTCATTATTTCTGTTGGTGGTGATTCCATATCTTTCCTGGAAGCTTGATCCATTGCTTAAATTCTCTTAAAGTTTTTCTGAATAGTTAACCTAAACTTTCACTGCAGCAATGTAAGTCCATTAATTTACCTATATTGACTTGTGAGCAAATTGATCCCTGTTCTCATTCCCCATTTACAGAAAGTTATGTCTCCTCTCAATCTTCTTTTCTTCATTCCAGAATGAGCCATTCCCATATGGTTAATCTTCCCTTCAAGCTATGGATCTTATCGAAAACTTTTATAAATTTTTGTTATTTTCCTGTGAGCTCTTTCTACTCTATCTGCTTGTTTAAAAAGAAACAAAGGTGCCTAAAACTCAATGCATTTGGTCCTTTAGTGCCCTAAGTAGTGGGCTGGTTTATTTGCTTTTTTAAAGACATATGACACTACAACTAAAACCTGACCAATACATAAGAACATAAGAACAACCATACTGGGTCAGACCAAAGGTCCATCTAGCCCAGTATCCTGTCTACTAACAGCGGCCAATGCCAGGTGTCCCAGAGGGAGTGAACCTAACAGGTAATGTTCAAGTGATGTCTCTCCTGCCATCGGTCACCGCTCTCTGACAAACAGAGCTAGGGACACCATTCCTTACCCGTCCTGGCTAATAGCCTTTAATGGACTTAACCTCCATGAATTTATCCAGTTCTCTTTTAAACACTGTTATAGTCCTAACCTTCACAACCTCCTCTGGTAAGGAGTTCCACAAGTTGGCTGTGTGCTGCGTAAAGAAAAACTTCCTTTTATATGAAGAAGGTAGCCATTAATATGACAACTTGTGGTGATTTTCATCTATGTTTTTAACACACACTAAATGCCCTTCATTCAGGTGTTGCTTAGGCTGTTGTGTGGGGCCTCTTCACTGTGGTAAATGTTACCGTTAAGGCAGAGGTGGGCAAACATTTTTGGCTCGAGGGCCATATCAGGGCCAGGTAGGAAAGGCTGTGCCTCCCCAAACAGCCTGGCCCCCACCTCCATCCACCCCCCCTCAGAATCCCCGACCCATCCAACCTCCCCTGCTCCCTGTCCCCTGACTGCCCCGACCCCTATCCATATTCCTTCCCCCTGACAGCCCCCCTGAATCCCATGCCTATCCTGCTCCCTGTCCCCTGACCACCCCCCCTGCAATCGCTCCCTGTCCTCTGACTGTCCCCTAGAACTCCCTTCCCCTTATCCAAAACCCCCCTCCGCCATGACACTCAGAGTGGAAGGAGCTTGCAACTGAGTGGCCCTGCCAGAGCCAGACATGCCACCCAGAGCGCTGGCGTCGCGTCATGGTGAGGCTGTGTGGGAGAGGGGACAGCAAGAGAGGGGCCGGGCACTAGCCTTCCTGTCCAGGAGCTCAGGGGCTGAGCAGGATGGTCCCACAGGCCAGATGTGGACCGCGGGCCATAGTTTGCCCACCTCTGCCTTAAGGAATACTTGTGGGTCCATTTTAGATTTTTCCTTCTTAATTTTCTTGTACCTGAATCAGCCCCTTTCTACTCGTCCGCCATGGAATATGATGATCAATGAATTCTTAGGCAAAGACATCTGGGGCCCAGTCCTGCTCCTGTTGATGTCAGCTCTCCCATTAAATTCAATGGCGGCAGGGTAGGGCTTTATGTTCCTAAGTTAGCAATGAGTGTCTCTTAGCTGGAATATTAATGTTATGGGTAGATAATTAAAAGTTCAAAGCATCCAAATAGAAAAAAAAAAAAGGCAGGAATTTGAGAATAAATGATTAGATGATCTGTTAAGAGGCTTGTTTGCATAGCACTGTACTGTATAACTCATATATTCTTAGTTACAAAAGGAAGAATGATAGTTACAGAATTAAATGACACATATAAGGAAGAAAAATAGGTAACTGTGACATGTCATTCCATATTCTTTATGAAAATATGCTTGCGTTAAGAATATGACATAACAGATATACTTTATGCAAGATGGCTCATCTGAGACATCATTGGAAAGGTTATGATTTACTGAATATGATAATCTAATTTGTATGCCTGTATCATTTCTGTATTTGAAGTTAGGAATGTTGACCATGTATCTGTATTTCAATTATGCAACTTCGGGTCACACCCATTGTGAACATTTCAGGTACAACAACGAAAAAGCCAGACAGGGTGGATGGCCCATCAGCGAGGACAATAGACTGAAAAGCTTGGCCTTCCTGTGGATGCTCCATACTGCCACTGGCTCATGGATACTCTGATCCTACAGAGTCAGGTAGTCTTGTCACCTGATACTAAAACATTACCTGGGGACTACTTGTGACATTCCACTGTAAGGGAAGGGGGGTCAAGTTTGGGAAACAAAGAATTCCTGCCTTATGTAAATCCTATTTAAGGGTAGGGAGGAAGGCAAAGAGGACTCCTCCTCTCCATGAACTTTCTGCTCAAGAATGAAAACTGAAGGCAAGGGGGGAGTCCAGACTGAGACAGAGGTCTAGTCTAAAAAGGAATATATCTGGAACTCTGAACTACAGAAGCTTTGCAAACTGCTTGCAACAACACTAGGGTGAGAAATACTATTTGTAACCAATTTCTTTAGTGAAACCAGCTTAATTTGTGTGTTTGATTTTATTTGCTTAGTAATCTGCTTTGTTCTCTTTGTTACCCCTTTTTCCACTTAAAATCTGCCTTTTATATAGTTAATAAAATTTGTTTTATTATTAAATCTAATTTCTGTAATTTCTAACTGGTGACAGGGTAAGAAGTCTGAACACCTCTCTCCACATTGAGGGAGGGGGCAAATTTCATAATATATCTTTCGGTCTGCACTCCAAGGGAGATGGATATCTGAGTGCTGGAGCAAATCTCTTAAGAAGAAGTCCCTTAGAGAAGGTTTTAAGAGCTTGGCTCAGCAAGACAGGTTAAAGGGGGCTCATGCTGGCAGAATGGGTAGACTCAGTGTTATCTCAGCACATCAGGTGGCTTCCCAAGGGGTCCAACCCATCACAGTAATTATTCAGAATCAGAACTATGGAACTATCATGGAAATTAGGAATAGAACTCTCTTGAGATTGTCCTACATTATTATTAGATCTAGCCAGAGAAAGAAAATGCAGTTCGGAGGAAATAATATTATAGCATACATAGGAGTAGCTACTAGGCACTCAATAGCAGTGAACTAGAATAAATCAGATACACCTTGTTTAATTAAGTTAAATAATCGAGTGAGGTAATTGAGAAAATGATCTATTTGTGAAAAATTGAAGCCAAAAGAATTACTTGTGGTGGAATTTGTAGGATAGGACCTACATGAGGAAATAGAGGGCTAATGAACTGGACATCAAGTGAAGATATTTAGCTTTCCAGAAAGACCATACTTTAGAAGATGAAAATCATAAAAGGTTCTTTGTATTTTAAATTGTGGGGGGCCTGATTCAGGAAGTCCATATTTGGATTCAGATTTGAATCTGAACTTCCTCAAAGTTCAGGTTATTTGGATACAGAGTTATAGTTCAGTTTAATTTGTTATGTGATTTGAATGACCTTGCTCATTTGAGAAAATTATTCTCACAATTAATGAGAGGGAGTTGATATTTTAATAGTATATGGGCTAACACTTGGGAGGCATCCCTACTAACAGATCCATAAACTCAGATACATTTTACCACATACAACCCCATTGATGTCAATGGGACTCTAGGAGGGTGTAAGAATATGCATTTGTACAAACCTTTGCCAGGTCAGAGCCTATGTTGTCATCTGTTCCATAAGTTATATGATAAACATTCTCCTAACAGTGGTTCCTAAATTGTGGTCTGTGTAGCATTTGATGATGGTCTGCAGGAAGCTGGCTGGTCACATTGCTGGCTTTCCTCCTTGTTTCCAGCTACTAAATAGCTTTAAAAGGAACTAAAAATATATTAAATACTTTCTAAAATTACTTTATAATGTAAGTAATTGTTGTGGTTCCCCAATGGGATGTTCTGACATCGCAGATAGAGGGCAGGTAGTCTGCACAATCAGGAACAAGGTAGGTGACTGACATGAGACAATCTCTCTGGTAAGAACTGGGGTACAAACTCTGAATGAATTAAAGAACCCTTGGCCTAACACATGGTAGAGAAGTCAGCAAGCATTTGTCAGATTTTCAGAAGTGTGCATATATGATGGCTGCCATTTTGGCCTATACACCAGGGATCCCCAAAGCTAAAAGCATGAGACTATCACTTGAACTAGATAGCCAGGCTCCATTGAGGGGGATGAGGGAAGGCTGTTGAGGGCACAAGGGGAGATATGTAACACACATTGACCAGCGAGCTACACACACACATTTTCACACACACTTTTGAAAACCTGTATTCGTTTCTCTTTCCCTTGTTCCTTCTTCCCTTGCCCTTTGAGGAGAAACAATTAAGCATTGGTATGATGCTGTGTACAAACCCCACACTGAGCAGGAAGAGGTTAAGGGCTCATTTTGGGCTCAGCCAGCCCCACTCCGCCACACCCGCAGCAAATGCTCCATCTGCTGGAGGAATTAAAAGGCAGTGAATTAGCTCAGTTGGCAAGCAGTGTTGAAGATGAGCAGACCTGCAGCCCACAGCTCCAGCAGAGCAGAGCAGAGCAAAACTTAAAGGCTCTGACACAGCTGCCCAAAGGGGCCCTCTGTGAGGAACGGGAGGACCCTCCACAAAGACAATCAGAGAGGGAAGTGTTCTGTGGCCCTGGACAGTAGCAACTCCCTTTTGCTTCCTTGGGATTTGTATTTTCACATCAAGCGAAGGCATTGGACTTAGGTGACTCTGGGGCAGGGGAGATGAGTGGAAGAGGCCCAGAGAGGTCAGCCTTAAGTGTCTTGGTTGCCAGGTTACTGGTTGCTAAAAGGGCCCTGGGTTGGAGCCTAGTAGAGTGGGAGGGCCCAGGCTCCGCTCCCCATAACCCCCTTGGCAGTCTGGGGTTGTGGCTGTGACCGCTAGGCATTGCTTCCCAACCAGACTCTGAGTGGAGACCATTACAATTGGAATAAGAAAATATTTTAAAAACTCTTTCCCAACATTCTTTTTATTGTAAATAATTAAAAGTTGACATCCATGCTGAAAAGTCTTTTGTCTCAGGTTTTCACAAGTAGATCATTTTCTCCATTGCCCTATGTCCTACATTCATATCTCAGTTACTTCAACTAGATGCATCTGATTCATTCCAGTTCATGACTCTTGAGTGTATAGCAACTACTCAGATGTGTGTTACAGTATTTCCCTCCAAGCTTCACTTTCTTTCTGTAGTTAAGTCTAATAACACTAATGGATCATAAAGGAATTTATTTCCATATTAGTTTTGATTTTCATGATACTGGTTTGCACACAGTTCTGATTCTGAATAATATTGTATTTCCACCATACCTTGTGTTGGTAAATGATCCCTCCATGTAAAACTCCCACTAAAATTGGCCATTTCGAGTATCAAACAAGCCTGATTAAAAAAAAAAAAAACTATTAACACAACAGGCCCCATATTCCCTTCTATTGTGGGGTAAAGAAGGAAGCTAAACTACAGTGTTATTGAAGTTACTTTTCAACAGAACACAATATCTCAGACAAAGGAGGAGTGGAGCCTATGCAGTATGTTCCCCCTCCTAACCCCCCCCCATATCCTCCAGCCTGTGAAAGCCCCTTGAAGTGATTTAGGAAGCAGCATCCCTCTAGAAGAACCACAGATTTTCCCATATGTTTCTCCTGAGTGTTAATTCTCTGTCTACAGCTTCTGTCCTCCTTTAGTGCACAGCTGCAGACCAATGGTAGCACCAACACAGAGCCCGCCATGCTGCCGGAGGGTGAGGCGACTAGGGATCAGTACAGCAGAAATGGAACTCCATGTGGCTTTGCCAAGGATTGCAGGCAAGGGGCCAAGATTCCTCATGGATCCTCAGGTTCCATGCCATTAGGAGATCCTGCCCCTACTCTCTCCATGCGACTGTGAACTTTTTCCCTCCTAGCAGATAATGCCTCAGGTTTTGTGTGGCATTAGAGCCGTGGGAATTTTGTATTCATGTTTCCCTCTAATGCACATTTTTCACGGAAAGGAATTGTATTTAAAATCTTTTCCATTTATTTCAATAAAGGCAAATCAGCCCCACTCCATATTTCCCTCCACTGTTTCTGTCACAGTTCAGGGCAGGTCCAGCAACAGTGCCCACTCTAGGCTTCCAGCTCTCCAGCTGTCACTTCTGTTGGGTGGAGACCAGCATCTCTCTCCCTCCTGACCAGGGTATTTCCACACTGCACAGTTCCCTGCCTATCCCCAGCAAAGGACAGGCTTCCTAAATGGCCAGTATCTGCACTATGCTTTCTCTTCAGAGACTAACAATAGCGTAATTGCCCACAGTTATAAGTTACCATACAGCTCTTTCTAAAGAAGCACTTTTATTCTTTAGGTAAAAGTGTTACAGAGAAAACATATTATAAATAAAAGAAGCTACATGCATGCTAATAAGCTTACCAGAGATCACCCCCAAACTCCAACAAGGGAAATGGTTGGTGATTAGTCCTTCAAAGCCCACACAGTGTTTTTTTCTCTGGTCATATGTTCATCACTGTTCCAGTTCAGAACTAGGTCCCAAGTCTTACGGGGCCTCAGTGGGTCAAAGACATTCCAACCCTTCCCTAAGGATTGGGGGCCCGCTTGGAACAGATGTCCTGTTCCATTTGCTGAATCAGAAAGAAGGCCCTAAGTTAGCTTTAACTCAGGCCGTTTAACCAAAAGTCTTCTCTTTGTCTGTTGGTTCCTGGAGAATCCAGTTTGAACCAGTACATACAAGACTCTCCCTCTCCAGGTGATGGTCACTCTCTGGAGGTGTTACAACGTGAGTGGATTTGCCTAACCACGCCGCACTGTTCTTAGTTCCTGGAAGCCTGGGGTTTCCCTCTTCCATGGAAATACATACAATCCCTCAGTAGTATATAAACATCTGCATTTTATTACAATGAACTCCTAAAATATTTAACCCTAATTCTCTAAGGTTTAACTTACTTCCATAAAATTTGTCCAGAATATTGCAGGATATTATCATATCTATAAGGCCTCTGTCACAGTTCTTTGTAAGGTAGCTTCTCTACAGCATTTCGCATTATTCTATAACTGTACAACTTTGACTCTCATGTCATTTTTACTCTTAACTTGAAAAAAATACCACTGGGACTTGGAAAATATTGTGTCATTTATTCTCTATTATTCAGCAGCGAGGACAAAAAGATTGATGTCCTTACAAAAGCCTAAATTTTCTCCTCAGATGCACACACTGAAGAAAGTGAAATCCAAATGAGTATGTCCTAGAACAGAATTGGCTGAAAGTGTCTATGATGCCAGAATTAGAACTGAAAGATTCTGGGACAACTGAGAGTCAATCCTAAATTCCTCCTCCAAACTAGTGATGGGATCTCTGCCCTTTCCCACTGCTGAAATTTCGAAGAGTTTAATGTAGATAAAAAAAAACAACACCATTTCCCATATGCAAGGTTTTTTATATTAATGTTGATTTAGTAAAGACATTTTTAGTTCAGAACTTTCATAATTGCTTTTGTAGACCATCTTTTAAATAGTTACCTTTTGGCAAGAAACAAAGTTCATTTACATTCCTTAGAGAAAGCACTCAATCTTTTAGATAAAAAACATTTCAGTTTAAACAGACCTTTTAGGCTCGACTATTTTTAGTTCCAGGAACATTGTTAAGAAGGCGGGCAGCAGTAATATCATTCCCTTCTGTACAAAAGGTGGTTTATCACTCAGACTCAATCATGCAATAGCCTGAGCAATACTAAAGATGCCACTGCTTAATATTAGAGATCTTGGACTCCAGCTTCCCTTTTTTAAGCAAAGTAACTGAGCAGCTAATAAAATAAAAAAAAAATCAAGTCTCCAGTGCTCCCTACCAACTGCCAGTATTTTGGATGCCTCTCAGTCAGGCTTCAGCCCAGGGCATGGCATTACAGAGGAAGCACTTGTTTCTCTGTGGGATGGTGTGTGCTGGTCTGAAGACAAGAGAAATACATCCCTTGCTAAACCTCTGCAGGGCTGCGCATACAGCTACTTAACCTGTACAAATAATTAACCTCTAAGAAAACTTCAGGGTTCAGTGGAAATGCCCTGAAATGCTTTAAGCCCTTTCAGATCAAACCCAGAGTGTTGTTATGGGCAACTGTTCATCCACCTCCAAAGCCACACAAGGTTTAATTCTCTTCACACAGATGCTGAACAACATGTGGAAGTCATTAGGAGATCAGGCGAACTGCTGAAGTACAAAGATGACACACAGCCCTAAAACTCCTGTATGTCAAATGTAAACTGTATCATCTCCCAGCTTTCTTACTGCCTAGCAAAGATCAGCCCCTGGATGATGAGCAGCTGGCTAAAGCAGAAACCAGGCAAGACAGGTGATTCTGGTAGGAAGGAAAGCACTTGGGATAATTTGCCTCCCACACTACCAGGTACATTTGTCCTCAGATAGTGAAAGAGACATGCAAGTTTCTAGATAGATCCAAAATGTATAGCTTGGACCTGTCTACCCACATGAGAAACATGCTAGTGAGTCACATAATCTACACTAAAAGGATCTTTTAATCTCCTTGTCCACTTCCTGTATTCCTTGGAGGTGGAAACATTATATCAATAACTTTTTTTAAAGCTAGAAACTAATTAAATTAACTGCCCAAATATCCTCTTTACAATGTAATAAAAGCAAAATACAAATCTCAACAAAGCATGTAAAACTCTGGCAGTCAAAGTGCATTAACTATTACAAAACAAAGCACTTGACTATTATAGAGTCATAGGTTTTAAGGCTAGAAGGGTCCATTAGATCATTGTAGTCTGACCTCCTATAGATCACAGACCATTAAATCTCACAGACCCATTTATCCTTGTATTGAACTCAATAACTTGTGGCTAAATCATAATTTGTGTTTGGCCAAGGCATATACAGTACTCCAGAAAGGCAACCAGTCTTGATCTCAAGACATCAAGAGATGGAGAATCCACCACACCTTTCGGTGGTTTGTTCCAGTGATCGGTCACTCTTACTGTTAAAAATGTGTGCCTTATTTCTAATTTGAAATTGTCTGGCTTCAACTTTCAGCCATTGGTTCTTGTTATACTTTTCTCCACTAGAATAAAGAGCCTCCATTCTGCAGATCATTGGCTGTATTAAAATGCATTTTGTTTGAATGAGTCCCCTGCTCCCACCGGCGCATGAGAGAGTTTTGCCCTTCATTGACCTCCATAGAAGTAGGATCAGGTACAAAACTTCATTCATATTTTCTCTAAAAACAAAAAAAATGGTCATTTACAGCTAAGTGTGGTATCCTCCACACTTCACAAGAAAAGACATTACTTTTTCTGGTAAATTGCCATCAGATAGCATTCTATTTTATGAAGTTACAGAAAAATGCAAGTATCTCTCTCAGAAACGTTTCTCTCTCCTCTGCAGACACTTCTAGCATAGTATGCTAGAACCTTTACAATTTTCCACCAATCCTTTCTGCCCTAGGATTTATACAAACTTGTCAATAATTAGGTAAAAAAGGTGATCTGCTGCAGTGAGAGGTGAGCATATTATTCACTTGAATACCCCATCCTCTCCTCTCTCATGATATTATACTTGCTTACCAACTGTTCCATGAGCTTTGAGATCTGATTTGCCAAAGTGCTGCACCGGTTTTACATCAATGTGACTTCACTGAAATCGCAGCATCACATTGATGTAACCCAGTGGAGAATGGAGCCCATAAAATTTAATAAAACAGCACTTTGTAAAATGTGTAAAGCATTTACACAGCAAAATTTTTCCACTAAGTTTGAATAATCAGTTAAGCAAAGTGGAAACTCTCTCTTGCAAACAGGCGCTCAATCTGCCAGGATTACAAACAATCTCACCTTTCAGTAAGATGACAGGCACCAGCAATAAGACTTGGAGATGCTCCAGCATTCAAGCACATATCAGAATCTATATGTGGCAAAAATGTTTCTTTCCAGATGAGCTTTTGGAGTGATAGATGATGGATGCTGATTAGAATGGGCATGACTTTCTTTTAAATTAACATAAAACTTCCCCCACCCGTAGTATTTGCATTAAATTAATGCATTCTACAGGAGATTAAAGAGGTGAAAAGGGGAAAACGGTGAGCTTAAGATGTTTTCAAACTATGGAACAAATATCTGACAGGCTCATTTGAAGTATGTGGAAAAGAAAGGCAGCTTTATAGATACACAGATAAAACTTCTGCATGTTTTAGTTTTTGAAATTGTTTATAAGAAATATGTAACTGCTGGTATTTACAGTATTTCAGTGTGAACTGTCTGGTTCTGAATGCATAATGATTGCCCTCTACTTCTATATAAAAAATCCTCAGGGTCTGATCCTGTGGTCCTTACATGGGCAAAATTCCTGCTATAATCTGTAAGTAGGCAAAGCTCCCACTAATTCCAATGGGAATTTTGCCTGTTTAAGAATACACGCTTGCTCCTCCAAATGAATGTATTCTAGAAGATGAGGGTGGTCCTTTCCTCTATTTATTTCTCTATGCATAGTTTGTTTTGACTAACTTGGGACATTTGCAACACACCAAAGCCAGAGCTGGACAAAATTAAAATGCTGGGAAATGGTTTGTGAGATGGCAATTTCTCTCTCTTAAACACTTTGAATTCCATTTGTGTGGAATACCAGCAGCTGTTATTAATTTTAAGACAGTATGCTAGCCCTGTGTGATTGATTCCATCCTACTGGACTTCTATTCACTGGATTCCACTAATTACATCAAGTAATTTAGTATACACTTCATTGAAAAAAAATCTCCCATTAGATAATATTGTAAAGTCAGGTGCACAAGGAGGATGTGTGTCTTTGTCTGTTATTGGCCTTTGGCAGAAACAGGATATCAAAGCAGATGGACCAATAGCCTGTTTTATGTGGTAATTATCCTGTTCCTAAAAAAAAAACCAAAACCCATAGATTTGATATAAATGTCCTCTGAAATACTGAAATGGTTTCTATGTTGCAAACATTGAAGCACGTGCCTAACTTCAGTCACAAAAGTAGCTCTATTAAGCCATTAAGTAAAGATAAACACAGGTTTAGCGTTTACAGGTTTGGGGCCTAAATCTGATGAAAAGGAAAAATGATAAGTAGTCATAGGAAAAAAAAGTCCATGTTCTAACATTACATTTCTTTTCTCCATTTCACAATGGATTTTTTTCATAAATATTTAGAATTCATTTTTTTCCTTTCCATTTTATCACAGTACATTCCTTCATTAAGCAAGCTGTGTGCTAGGTAAAAATTAATATTGTGATTAGAGAAGGGCACAAATTAACTCAGGTTTCAAATCATTCTACCCCCTTCTGCAGAGTATGAATGTGTGTGGAGTCAGAGTTCTGAGTAGTCTACTATAGAGGGAAGAGCCATCTGAGAAATTCACACCTGCTGGGTTTGGATTTCAAAAGTTCACAGGTATTTAGACTTCTTGTTTTGGTTCAGACCCATTTTCAACTGAAATGAAGGGTAACAAAGAAGAAAACAACACTGGTTTTAGTGCTGTCCTGGAAAATACTAACATTTCAAGTGTTATGGTCTCTCAGTCTCTCTCTCTCACACACACATGCACAAAGAGAGAGAGTTGACAATTATTAAGTGCCAACAATATGCTCAGTGCTGTAAAAGACATAAATAAATAGCCCCTGCCCTGAAGAGTTTACAATGTAACAGACACATGGATTATAGGAGGTATTTATTACCTCGAATCTGGGAGCAACCCTTAAACAGTTGGGGGACAAACAAAAATCTACAGTTTACATGGATTTGTGAATAAGAACAGTTATCTAAAATACGTATGTACTGTAAGTACTGACTTTTTAAATTTTTGACGTATTATGGCCCAGATTTTTAAAGGTATTTGGGCATTGCTGGTCAGAGTTGCAATGCCTAACTGATTTAGGAGCATAAATCTCATTTTCAAAAGAGCTTTAAACACACAGGAGCAAAAATCCCACCAACTATCAATGAAAATGAGATTTAGTCTCCTAAATCAGTTAGGCATTGCAACACTGAGTGCAACACCTAATTAGCTTTAAAAATCTGGGCCTATGTCTGTGTATAGCGGAAATCTGACTTACCATGGACTTGATATCTGTAATATCTGTTGTGTTAGTAACACTTCAATCTAGATCAAATGATCAAAGGACAAAAATTAGAACAATTTGGTTCCCCAAAAACTCTAAAATATAGTAAGTAAGTACCAGTAACCATAGTCCCATGAATCTGTGAATAGTACTGCAGCTCTTTGCAGCTTTCAGTTACACGCTTTTCATAATCAAAGTTCTCTAGACCATACCAGTCCTTGATGGAGAATGGTGTCGCCCATTCACTGATTCTGAGTACAGCTCAGAACTCTCTCTCTGTATTTGGCATATACGGCAACAATCCCCAGTGTATACTTTTTATTTTTGCTGTCACACATATTATAAGTTAGAGTTTGCATAACAGGTATATCAATGTGATTAATATATTTTCTGGTCTGTTCTGAATGGGTTGGTCACAAGATAAAGGGATAAACCACTCAAGCCTATTAACCTTAGAATCATAGGACTGGAAGGTACCTCGAGAAATGTAGCACCCAGAACTGGACACAATACTCCATCTGAGGACTAATGAGCATGCAGTAGAGCAAAAGAATTATTTCTTGTGTCTTCCTTACAACGCTCCTGCTAATACATCCCAGAATTATGGTTGGGTTTTTTTGGCAACAGCATTACACTGTTGACTCATATTTAGCTTGTCATACACTATGATCCCCAGATCCCGTTCTGCAGTACTCCTTCCTAGGCAGTCATTTCCCATTTTGTATGTGTGCAATTGTTTGTTCCTTCCTAAGTGCAGTACTTTGCATTTGTACTTATTGAATTTCATCCTATTTACTTCAGACCATTTCTCCTGTTTGTCCAGATCATTTTGAATTTTAATCCTATCCTCCAAAGCACTTGCAACCCCTTCCAGCTTGCTATCATCTGCAAACTTTTTACGAGTACACTCTGCCATTATTTAATCATTGATGAAGATATTGAAGAGAACTGATCCCTGCAAGACCTCACTTGATATGTTTTTCCAGCTTGACTGTGAATGCCTGATAATTACTGTCTGTGAACAATTTTCCAACCAGTTGTGCATCCTCCATATAGTAGCTCCATCTAAGTTATATTTCCCTAGCTTGTTTATGAGAATTTCATGCGAGGCAGTACCAATGCCTTACTAAAGTCAAGATATACCACATCTACTGCTTCTCCCCTGTCCACAGGCTTGTTACAATAGACTGTAACATGGCCACACATGGGAAGAAAGGGATTAAAATCACAACCCCTCCTCATGTCACTACACCAGTCCAGGTATGGCAGTGGAGAGTAGACAGGGGCATATGTAATCCATGAACAGGTGAGTGGGAAAATGAATGGAGCCTGGGCTCCTCCTCTTCCCGTTCTCCCTACTCCTAGACATGGGACAAGTGGGCGGGGAGGGGGTAAGTTGCATCCTCAGGGTTGCAGTAAATTACTTTCCACCTGGAGCAAGGAAGACATTTGGTCACAATTCCTTCCCGGGGCT
This sequence comes from Chelonoidis abingdonii, assembly GCF_003597395.2. Taxonomy (NCBI): domain Eukaryota; kingdom Metazoa; phylum Chordata; order Testudines; family Testudinidae; genus Chelonoidis; species Chelonoidis abingdonii. The sequence goes on from NC_133771.1 coordinate 103,577,669, forward strand.
CTTCCTGAGGCAGTGTGGTTATACATCACTCCTTACTTAGATCTGAGCCTTCCAGCTCAGGCTACCCCAAAAGCAATGGTGAAGCTATCTTGGGCATACCAAAGGAGATATGTAACTACATATCAGGGCTTAGACATTCTAACTGAAAAGCACATTAAAAAGCCATAGCCCTGGAAACTTCAGATATTGGCGGAGGAAGGTGATAATTACAAAACTGAATAATTCCCATCTCTGAAAATCCTTGGAGCATAGTAACCCATTAACACAGCCTGAGCTTACAAGAGATGAAAACAAATACAGGTTTCATTTCCCTCCAGCCTCTTAGTCTTGAATAACCATTTTCAAGACAGATTCATTGTGTCACCTCCAATCTGCATAGCATGGTTTAGCAGAAAGTGATGCTCCCATACTAACTGCACATACTGGCATGAAATTACAATAGTATCACTTTTGTCTATAGCTAAGACAGTACTAGCCATAGTCACAGCACAACATGAGAGGGCAGAGGCTTGGTGACTACATCCACTGCAGTTAAAGTTATGGTACATGTGCAGTGATCAGAGCGGCGGAATCGGAGCCAGGACTCCTAATTATTCCCAGCTCTTTGGTATGACCATGAATAAATCACAGAGGGCCCAATGAGAGTTTACTGTTGCTTCAATGTGAGCATAATTATGACTTTACTGTATCTGAGTTTTTCATCTGTAAATTGGATTGTATGTGGAAGACGTTGTGGGGTCCAGTTAGTGTCTGTAAATTCCTGAGGGCAGAATAATTATCTATTGCAATTGCTGAGAGCTGATTCTAGCACTGACCTTTAAAGGAGTATCATACATATGAATAAATATAGAATAAACAAAGGAAGCTTTTGTATGAAAAATGGTAAAGAATCACAGACAGAGTTGGAGGTTTAGTACATTTGATTTCCCACCTAAATGAACCCTAAATCAACAGTAAACAAGAGTAAAGACAGTAAACAAGAGGAAAGAGCTGAAGCTGTGTTTTCAGCAAGTGTTAAGTGTTAGAAAGTTTTCAAATGAAAACATTTTTGTACTGATGGTGCAGTGAAACAGCTGCTCATTTGAATAGGGGCCTGTTTTAAAGAGTAATGTGTAGTTTTAATTAAAGCCCGTCTGCTGCTTTACTGTTTTTGATTATTAAACACAGTTTGCATTATTAACATAATGCTTGGAGATGCAATTGCCTTCAGCTTTTGTTTATTATGATGTAAGCCTGCTAGTTTTGGGGAGTTATGGGGAAGAGTGTTCATTTTTTCCCCTTTGCTTTGTGTGAACTCCAGCTGAGTTATGTGGTTCTTTTGCTGTTATTGTTTTTAAAGTGAGTCTTTTTTATGGTAGACTAGTTACTTTTCATAATGTCAGCTGTATTCTTTAGATACATACCAAAATGTTAAGGCTTATTTTGTAAAATGTCAGTTTGTTTTAGTTGCTGTTTATTGCTGACAATTTATCATACAGTAATAAAACCTGTAAATATGATTCCCCTATAATATTTTGGAGACAGACACAGTGATGTTGGAAACATTCATAAGGGTCAGGAATTCATTCCTATTTCTGTGTTATGTGACTTTCTTCACTGCTTGCTGACCTTTCATTTCTTATGAGGGTTAGTGTCTGTCAGTTATTCTGACAGGTTTTAAACCCAAAAATTAATAATGTATTAAACTTTAGATTTACCAGATCTTACACAGATCCATGCAGTCTCATACTCAGATGTTGTTTGTTAGAAGGCAGTGCTGATATTCATTTTAAACACTTAAATTGTGGTGTGATTAAAGGCTATAACTAGTTGTGATCTATTGTGCTAGGTGCTGTACAAACATATCTATGACAGTAGTTCCTACTTCAACAGAAGCTAACTTTGGGTCTAATCAAACCACCTTTGAAGTCAAAGGGAGTCCACTGACTTACACCTTGCCCCTCTATCCAGACTGATAACTCTTCATATCAGCTTGAATGTCCATGCTTAGAAGACCCACCCAACCAAAACAAACCAGGGGTCCACCTTCAAACCTGACAACTCATTCCTTCAATGAGCTATTCAAATGTTAAACCACAGTGCTAGTTAAAGCTGCCTCATGAAGAAAATTATCTCCAATTTAGCTTCATTTTCTGGGTCTTCCATCTATATAGATTGTAACCTCTACAAGGCAGAGATTATATCTTGTATAGCAGCATATACCTTGTTGACATTTAAATTATAATGCAAAACCCCATACGTTTATCAGTAATTCTATCCATCAGTCTTCTTAGGGCTATTTTGATGTCGCTTAATTTTGAGATTTTTTTAAAACAAATAATGTATGCCCATGAAGCCAATGCAATGGGAAATCAAAGTGTACCTATACCACTGTCATGGTTGGCGGGTGTGCATTTTCGACCTCCTCTCAGTCCTTCTTGGATGCATGCCTCATGCTACAGGCTTGGCTTCCTTCACTCTCTCAAGGATGGAACCCCCCTGGTTCAACTATTCTTGGACTCCAGTCAGACTGGTGGCAGCTCCAGTTTCCCAACTCTGTAAATGTCACAGGCCCAACTGTACTTAGCACCTGCAGGAAAACTTCTCTTCAGGAACCTGTGACCAGCAGCTGATTAAATTGACTCAAAATAGTTTTATCAAAACAAACATCTGATTTATTCACTCAAGGTACATAGTGAGCAAAGAAATGGCTTAAAACAACAAAAGGCCTACACACCTAGGCCTGACATTAACCTTATCCTTTCCTTGGAAGTTGTTGTTAACTTCCATTCAGCCCACACCCCCTACCTGTGGTCTGGGAGAAACACCGCGCTGCTGCATTCTCTCAGTGTCTTTCTGTCAGAGTCTTACCTCCAACAGCTGTTGCCTGCTTCTCACTCTTCCTCTCTAGGCAAAGGGTTTTAATGTCCCTTTTGACCTTAAGCACTGGCCTTGGGGAAATAAATCTGTTAAACTGGCTGAAGTCAGGTAGGTAGCAATTTCCGATTAATAGCACCCATGTTCTCCTAACAATGCTTGCTATTCTTTTTGGAGGTCTATTATCTGTGTCATTGTTTCATTTCCTGCTTATTATCCCTAACAGACTACTACTCCCTAGCTGTATAGACAGTTTTTATCCTCCATCTCTTTCCAAATCCTTAATAGATTCCTTTGATTTAACTCAGTGTATTAAAACAGAATAATATCAAGCCTATAAAGTGAGATACGTATGATATTCAGAACAAATAATACAGATATTTCCCCCATTCTTCATACCCACTAATGGTCGTTAATACAGATCTGGATGGAATACCTCAAGAATAGATAAGCAATTGACAACCTATTTCTGTTCAGGTTTTGGCTTCATTAGTGTGAATGCCAGCATAGGTTTCAGCTATGGTCAGTTGTGGTTGTGCTATTTGTCATGTCAGCACCGCTCCCCAGAGAATTGGACTGGGACCACCAACTCATTTTACATAGGCCACTGACTGCCATCAGACAGTAGCAACTTCTAGTCATCTGGGCTGGATTCAAACCAAAGAATTAAGCCTCTGTGATTTATAAATCCCTGAGCATTCCTATTTTGTTATTTCATGTTAATATACTGATATCAGCAATTTACGGTTTCAGTGTCGCCTACAGCAGAAGACCGGCTATGAGGGAATCAGCTAACATCTAAGAATATATCTGAAGTAATAGCAAAGGGAATGCAGAAAATAACCAAGTAAATTGCTTTTGGGGTGTGTGCTCTCTAACTCTAAAAACTACCACCTTTTAAAAAGGTTTGGATTAAACATTATAAACCTTTATTTAAAAAAAAAGATTGGTACCACATGGTACATGTAATAGGGCTTGCATGTACAAACATGTACATGAACAGAAGTGAAATAATCTGAAAGAAAAGTAGGTCTCAGGTGATATAGAACAGCAGCTAGAAAAAAATCTATAGAAAAAAAGAGGGTATGAGAAACAAAAATATTCTTTCAGTGAAAGAAAACTGATCTGAAATAAGAGGTGCATGGAGGGAAAGGCCATTAAAACAGGGCACTTAAATCAGTTATAAGGGTTGAGTCAATGGTCTTTTGTTCAGAGTTGTGGTCTAACATGCAAGAGAAGCAGGACAAATTCTCGGCCTCAATCTCCCACTTCCCATTCTAGCAATTGCTGTGAGAGAAACAGCAGTCAGTAAGCTCAGCCCCAGAGGAGAGTTTATTCCTTTTATTGCCTCTTCTATCCCAGCAAGCAGGGATGTTTACACTGATATGCTCCAGAGGGAGTTCCATTCATCTCTCCTTGGACAAAAGACTTTCATTATGATATGGGTCCTTTAATGGATAGAGTGCAATTTAGGAATGAAAACCTTAGGGTTTGCTCTTCCTAAATTATAGTGGTCATAAAAACCCTCTGAAGAGAATCTGATTCTTTAACAGCTAGCAAATTTGATGAAAATAGAGACCCTATGCCTTAGTAATCATTTCCTTAAGTGGTCAGAGAATATACCCTTGTGCAGACATAACATTCTAACTGACATTCTGTGTGCTTGAAATTTATGAAACATTCAGGTACTGTCCACAATAGACCTATGGGATTGCTGCTAAATTTATTTCTTCCTATTTCAAGGCCATTGATTGGGCTGTAAACTGGATTGTGTTATCACTAGCCACTTTCAAGCATCAGAGGGGTAACCATGTTAATTTGGATCTGTAAAAAATGACAAAGAGTCCTGTGCCACCTTATAGACTAACAGACATATTGGAGTGTAAGCTTTGTTATATTTTGCATTGTTGGTGTCAAGGTCTGGTTGCATTATTTCTTAGTGCCACTAAGCGGCAGAATATAATAGTGCCAATTTAAATTGTTAAAGATTTGAACTAGGGTGTCCCCAGTGTATAAGATGATGATTGAAAACTGAATATATGTGACAGTGATGGATCAAACAAACAAAAGAACCATATCAGTCAATCTAGATCTTGTGGATAAAATCAGTATCAGTTGAATCTCAGTCACTTTTTACAATGCATAAACAATGCATTAAAGAAAAAAGGTCCCAATTCAGCAAAATATTTAAGCTCATGCTTACGTCCATCTCTATTCAGCAAAGCACTTAAGCACATGCTTGGTTTTAATTCTACTAAAACGAGAACAGCTTAAACAAATGCTTAATGTTAGGGAATAGGGACAGATTGCTGAACTGGGGCCAAGGCGAACAACATTTCTCAGGGATAAGCTCAGTGACTGAATGGATGGAAGCTGAAATTCCCAATAGCCCAAGGTTACTTTGCATCAGAATTTAGGTGGGGAAAAGATACTCAGAAGCTGCTCATGCATGATGCAGCTAAAACATGGTGCTAGTCAGCATTTTAAGCAACTACTTAGTGACAATTTCACAAGGAACTGAACAGTTTTTCTAAGCACTTGAAGCTTTACCACGCTACTAGAAAGTCGTTGTTGGAGAAGTTGAAAAGGAGCAGCATAGTCTAGCTGTGTGGGTTAAATACTGTTGTGACTCTTTTTCAGGGTTGTTTATTTTAAACTTGCCTCCAAACACAGAAGCAGCATTAAAGATCCTGGGGCAGCATCAAACACCATTTTCCACGGTGACATACAACTGCTGCTCCTCCACTTCCATCAAGACCGAGACAGAAATAAATAACGAAGAGACATTTCTAGAATACTGATTTAAATTAGGAGTATTTGGTATATAGGGTACATCTACACTGCAATTATAAACCCACAGCTGGCTCACGTTGGTTAAACAATCACAGGGACAGGGACTTGAATTGTTTCGCTCCCATGTGAGTGACTTTACCACTGAGCTATGGAGTCACCTCAATTTTACTGGCCTGATGAATATTTAATTATGCAGACAAGATGGAACAGCTTCAGCAAGACAGCCCGAGAAATCCCTACTCCAGAATGGAGGTCTGCTTGGGCCTAATTTTAAAGCATGACTGGAACCTAACTAGACCACTGCCAAGCCAAACCTGAGACTGTTGAGTTGTTTTCATACCCAACCCAACCCTGACTCTTGTAGTCAGATCCTATTGGGTTTGGATCACGTTGTAAGGGTCTACACTCGAATACCCATAGCCTAATGGTTAAAGCACTCAGCTGCACTGTTGGAGACCTACATTGAAGTCACATCAAGCAGAGTAAGGATTTGAACCTATGCTCTCATAGCCTGTGTAAGTGCTTTAATCACTGGGGTAACAGTTATGGTGTGACGTAACTCCCCCTCCAAATTTTTGTGCATGAAAGGGCTTAGACATCTAACTCAAGAAAAGGGTTCACAGCTGTGACCACCCAAGTAGTGATAGGTGCCTCACTTTCATCTGGATTTAGGCACCTTAGTCCTCTTGGGGAGAGGGGTGATGCTGTATGATTGACTATGAGCATTTGTGTCTTTGATATTGCCACTGTTATACAATTGCAACAAATCCTGTACAAAGTATGTCATGTAGGGTGTCAATGGAAAAGTTATGATTCGCTAAGTATGATTATACTGTTTATATGCATGTATCATCTTTGTATCTGGAGTTATGAATGTTGGCTATGTACTGGCATACTACACATGTGTTGTATCCCTGGGTAAATGCCTCCCTGCCAATAGAAATTACATTAAAGCCAGATAGCAATATATTGATGGCCCATTAAGGACACTTCACTCTAATAATGGGCCATAGAAGAAACTGATCAGTCCCAGTAAGCCTTCACCTCAGCAAGAATATGGGCAATGGCTGCCTCTGTGAGTCATCAAAGCATGTAAGGACATATGATCTGCTCATGTGACCCTGGACTCCATTTTGGGCCAGTAACTTTCCACAAACAGAGACTGTGAGCTTTGTTTGGGACAGTAAAATTCCATGCACATGGCAGAGGATATAAAAGCCCTGAAGATCTTGTCTTAATTTCTTGCTTCATTTCTCGGGACTAGATTTCTAACAAGGAAGCTTTGAACAAGGACTGATGAACCCCTGGTATGCTTGGGTAATTTCTAGAGAGACTTTTGCAAGCTAGCAGTTTATTCCATTGCTGCTACGATCCTGATCTATGAACGCTTTAAAATCACTTGTATGTATATGATCTATTAACCATTAATAACATTCTTCTTTTATTATTAAATCTTTAGTTTTTAGTTATTAAAGGATTGGCGTCAGAGTGATTATTGGGTAAGATCTGAGCTATATATTGTCCTGGTTAAGTGATTGATCTCTTGAGATTGGAAGGACCCTATGTCTGATTAAATTGCTTTTCAATACCCACTCATAAAGTCCAGTGTCTGGGTGGTGAGCCCAGGGCTGGGATGCCTAAGAAGACTGCATTTTTGGCTTCTTGTTAACCAATGTGGTAAGACAGAAGTCCACTTTTGTTTTCAGCTTGATATAGTCTAATAACCACCAGTTTCAGGTGAGTCTGGCCTATTTTGCCTTCACTCGGAGATTTTGACAGCAGTACTCATACTGGTCGTGCACACGCAGAGCCTGCCCCATGCGCTGAGCATGCTTTAATAATACACGTGCGTGACTGGTCTCCTCAGTTCCTTCTCTACGACGGAGGCCACCCCAATTCCGAAGTAGAGGGGAGGAGGGTGAGTAGTGGAGCCCTCACAGGGAAACTCATCTTGAAGAACGTCAGTGACTGCACAGCTGAGTAACCTCTTCTTCTTCAAGAGATGTCCCTGTGGGTGCTCCATTCCAGGTGACTTAAAAGCAGTGCATCTCAAGGAGGTAGGGATTTTGAATCTGGTAGGAATACAGTAGATAATACAGCTCTGCCCAACCATGTATCAGTGAGAGAGCCTTGAGAAAGGGCATAATGCTTAACAAATGTGTGTTCAGAAGTCCAAGTGGCCACTTCACAAATATTTTAGTCTCAGCTCCCTGTCTTTAAATGCTCTGGATTTCAATTAGTTGCAGTGGGCACATTTTGGGGGGATGTGGGATTCCCCCAAACATTTTATACATTTTGAGTGGCCATCTGAGAGAGGAACGGCATCATGGCAGGTAGAGCAGCGCTTAAAGCCCAGGGAGCCAGGCATGTCGGAAATGGCTGCCGCTGACAGGAGCAAGTAGTTTGTTGGGTGTTTTGGGTTTTGTTTTTTCGAGAAAAAGATAGGGGAAATGGTATCTAACAACTCTGGGAAGCTAAACTAACTAGGAAATTATTTTAAACAAAGGGAGAGAAAGTTCTCTAATGAGCCTGCTGAGAGCTCTGTCTCAGGCCAGGGATGGCAGAAAAGGAGCTGAGACCAGTTGTGCACGCATATTATTAAAGCACGCTCAACATGTGGGGCAGGCTCTGTGTGTGTGCAACCGGTATAAGTACTGCTGTCAAAATCTCCGAGTGAAGGCACAAGGATGCACCAGCACCTGGACTGGAGCACCCACAGGGGCATCTTTCTTGAAGAAGATGCATTAAACCTAGCAAGCTAAGAGAACATTTCAAAGAAACCAAGGGAGTTTCTAACATTATAGACACTGATATGAATCCTTCCTTAGCTGGTGGGCCTCGTGCTGTACGAACAAGCAGGGTTCTGCATGACCCACTTCCCTCTGCAAGTGGAAAGTAGTGAGCATAGGCAGTTTGTGTTTGTTCTGAGACAGAGGGAGGGAGAGAGGCTGAGGGAAGCAGTCTCATTTTGTTGAAAGGGAGCCCTTTTCTCAGTTCCACAGAATTTAGTGACTCAGAGTTTGTCTCTGAGTAGGTCCACATTTGGAGTTGGGGGTGTGATTCCCATCTCAAAGTGACCCACGTGGGACAGCTTTCATCAAGCTAGCATGCTAAAATAGAATGCTGCTGTCGCAGCATTAGTAGGCTGAGGGGCTAGCTGTCCTGAGTATGTACCTACCATCTCTGGAGGGAACACACTCGGGACAGCTTGTGCGACTGAGGCTACCACTCTCTTTTTACTGCACTAGCTCAGTAAGAGCCCTTGTGAGTGTGTTTCCTAAGCAGGGTATCACACCCCCAGCTCCAGCTGTAGACATACCAGGACTTCATCTCTGGAGTGTAGGCATAATATATAGATATATTGACTACTTACTCCAGGAGCTTAAAATTGCAATAGCTTTATAAATAATTCAAAATAAAAGTTAAAAATAACTAATTGAACTATCTGCCTCCTACCTAATTTATCAACGAGACCACACCTATCAGATAAAGCAGATCACATGATAACCATTTAATAAGGATGATATAAGCGGTACACCTCTACCTCGATATAACGCTGTCCTTGGGAGCCAAAAAAATCTTACCGCGTTATAGGTGAAACCGTGTTATATCAAACTTGCTTTGATCCTCCGGAGCATGCACCTGCCCCCGGAGCACTGCTTTACCGTATTATATCTGAATTCGTGTTATATCGGGTCCTGTTATATTGGGATAGAGGTGTAGTTCATTACTTTGAGAACAGTCTCACTTTCCCCCCATACCTGCCAATACAAAATGAACATGTCACGACATGGCCAGACTGCTGTGGTATTAATAAGGGTCAAATCCTGGGAGGATGCTAAGCTTCTCTAACTTCAAATGGGAGTTGCAGGTTCTCTGCACTTCTTGTGATTTGGCCTTTAGTGTGGCCAACTAGATCCACTATTTTAGACTCCAATCCTGCACAGGTATGAAATAGTGCAGACCTCCATTCTCACAATGATGTCATTCTGTCTGCTGGAAACATACAAGTATTCATGCAGAGTGGATAACAACAACTGTGTTTTAAGTCAATGGGACTCCACATAGGTCTATGGGTCCATGCTAGCAGATTCCTACGCAGAACTGGCCCTAAAAATGCCAATAATTGTCCTGTCCTGTGCAATGGTAAGTCCCCTCAACCAGCATTAGCATTAGTAGCAACTGAAGGCCTTCATCAACTCCACCACTTTGTAAGACCGGGCTCAAAGAGCCCTTACAAGCCTATTAAATAAATGAAACCATACCGTTAGTATGGAAAATCGATCAAGAAATAAACTGTCAAGATATTTTATTCAAATAAGCATCATATTAATATTAATTTTCAATTACAGTATTAAGGTTTGAGGGTTTTAAAAAAACCTAATACGGACAGTAACTGGCTGACCCCTATTGACACAACCTATTCTCAATGCACTAGCAGTACCACTTTACTTTTCCCTTTCTGTAGCCGTGCGGGACTCACCCCTGCGGCACCTCCTGCTCATACCCTCTGAGAATTAGCTCTCCAGCCATCAGAGCACCCTCTGCAGGTCCATGTCCCACTTTTCCTGGCCCCCATGTCCCTCCTGGGCCTGGTGCCTCTTGCACTCAAGAGTGCTGCCCACCACCCCCCAGCAGTACACTCCTCAGTCTCTGGGTTTCCCCTCCCCAGGGACCTCCACCCACTATCCCCACTTTGCCTCAGTCTATGGCCACTGCCAGCCATCACCTAGCCCCCCTGGGGCAGACTGCAGTGTAAATGCCACTCATCATAGGCAAGGGGGGTTTGGACCCGCTGCCTGTACCTATAGCGGAGCTCCCCTTCTGCAGCCCTAGTATCCTCTAGTGGGCCCTTTCCTCAGCCTGCAGCTTGGGGCTCTGCCAGGTTGGAGCTCCCTGGCCCTTTCCCAGCACCGCTCCACCCTCGATACCTTCCTCAGCTCCCCAGGCAGCCTGGTCCCTCCCTCTCCAAAGGCTAGAGAGAAAGGGTTCCTGCTCCTGGCTTCCCTGGCCTTTGTAGGGCCAGCTAGGTCTGTTTGGGGCATGACCCCAGCTGCGGCTGCTTCCCAGTCAGCCCAGTTTTCCCCCCTGCCCCAGCCCTCTCCAGGGCTGTTTTAAGCCCTTCCAGGCAGGAGTGGGTGACCACACTGCTACACTTTCCTACACTAAGATTTGTTCCAATCATTTTCAGCTCTCTTCCACATTCATGCTGAGGTTGGGGTGCTGGAGCCTGGAGGGTCAAGGGAAGGAAAACTGGAGAATTTCAAATAACAGATGAGAAAAGATTTTTGTTATTGCCTTATCGGGGTTATTAATTGAATCAGACGCTCTTTTGACAGTTACAATTATCAGAGTGGCATAGAAAATGAGCTGAGAGAGAATTGTTTCACACACGTCTCTCTCTTATCAGTAATTCTTCCTTTCCCTTTAGAAAAGGGTGATAACTATTTAACATGGGATATAGCCTCTACCTGGGGAACACCTTATGGCCTGTATTAGACAGGAGGTCAGACTAGATGATCACAGTGGTCCCTTCTGGCCCTTAGAATCTATGGAAGATATGGCCTGTAAGGAGAGAGCTACCTAGGATAGCATACAGCTACACCAGGGGTGAAGGTACTGAAAAAAACTGCAAGTACAGCAACACCTATTCTTACAAAAATAACACTTTTCCATCTCCAGCAGACTCCTATGATTCTAAATCCTCATAGGTGGGATTCTCTGTGCTTTCATGGTGTCTGGAATCTCTGTATCCAACAGCAACAAGTTACATTCCTTGATGCAAATTCTTACAAAGTAACAAAATTATTTACAATCTGATTCCCCCCTCCCATTGTATATATATTTTGAATGCCTTGCAGAAAAGGTGTGTAACTGTAACTTAACTAACAGCATATTAGCCTTGGGAACAGTTCACAATCCTCCTTAGGAGCTCAGGTAAGAACTGTAACACTGACAATCAGTGCATTTATAGACCGAATACTCTAACTGGGGAAAAAATCCAATGCTAATTGGTGGAAACAAGGTCTTCCAGTTTTGAAGCAGAAGCAAGGGATATTGGATGGAGGATGTATCCTCCAGTGCCCACCATAGTGCTGTTATTTCAGTTAATATAAGAAACCTGCCAACTCCACTTTTTCTGATGTGGAAGGAATAAAGAAGAGCTAAAATAAGAGGAGATTAAATAGCAGAAGCCTTCCATAATCTACAGGGAAATGATCCATTAGTGTTTTATCCCCTTTAGGCAATAGATCCCATAGTAAAAGCATTACAGCCTTACAGAATTCTCAGACTAGAGCCTCCCCACTCAGCACCATTTTCTATCAATCAATCATTTACCATAATAAGCTTTGCAAATTTATCTCCAGGAAATTCTTCTATTAAAGTGTAATCTATTCTGCTAAATCTGGGTAAATCTGACAGCTTCTTCCAATTAGCCCTCCTAAATAAGCATATTCTCCGTATGCTACACTGGCATATTGCTTTAAGATGAAGAAAATTAAGGAAGACAAGCTTGACACTAATATAAATAAATGACCATCTTTTCCTTTTGCATAAAGATGTCAGAGCAGCTTTCAGGTCTAGGAGATTTAAGCACAGATGAACCTGCACCACAGCCATCTCTCTTACTGCAATAGAGGAAAGGTGCTCTAACAGAAAGTAGATGAGTCTTTGAACAACGTATACCTTTACATTGACCAATGGAGTAATGAAATAATATGATTTCAATGTCATTTAAGGATCATTGAATATATTAAAATTCATATTAGTTCAGAGACTGATAATTTTCAATTACACAAATGTGGTTTGCCTTCTTACTCATTTTTTAAAACAAAAGTACAACTTTATAGTTAATTCACCTTTCTGCAAAGGGACAAGGTCAGAAAGGAACAGCTCCCTAAATGGTACTTTGCATCAGCCATCTAGGGCTGTGTAAAACAATAAAACTGGCTCTTACATTAAAAAAATATAATTGTAATAGATTTTTCAGAGCTATTTACCATTAATGACTCTCTTATTACATACTTAATTGGTTTTTTGTGACCATTGGGATATCAACGTTTATACAGATGTTAAAATCCACACTCTACCAAAAATTAGCAATATTTAACTAAAACTAGAGATAAACTGTGATATTTATGTTTAAATGTAACCTTCCTACATCAAAGCCCTTGATTTAAACATTGAGTTGAGTTCAGCCCAGATTCTGATCCCTAACACAGCAGTGATTGTAGCAATTTCAGAGGTTACTTCCAACACTTATTGCTCACAATCTAGCCAAAGAGAGTTACATGCATAAAAATCTTGAAAAACTGTGTTCATAATGTAAAATATTATTCTAACTACCGCGATGGGCAACAGCCACAGTGGGAGTCATTCAGAACCCGATCCAGCAAAGCACTCACTTTAAACATGCTCCTAACTTGAAGTAGTTCCATTGATTTCAACAGCACTACTTAACATGCTTAAAGTTAGGGCATATGCTTGTGTTCTTTGCTGAACAGGGGCCTCAATGGGAAAGGCAAATATTAGATTCCTAAGAATATAAAGGGAATATTTTATTTCTTAACCGTTTTATAAAATCACATAATCTAGTACACCTGAGGAAGACATTTAAGAAGCACTGGGAGTCGTAAATAATTTAGGGCTAAAAAAGTATAAGTTAGAAGTGTCTGACAAATAGGCCCTTTCATATTTTTAGAACCATTCATGTGTTTACAGATTTAATTTAAGCATTGACCTGCTTTCTGTAAACAAATGCATCAATTATGCTGATTGCCATATGTGTTCTTAGCCAATAATATGAAGAGCTGTCCACATTTTTACAAAGATATATATTGTAGACTGCTGAGTGTAATGATAATATATACAAGCGGGATAAATCCTGGTATGTCTACTCACCCAAGTGATCAAAAACTTCCTGAAACTCCACAATCAGAATAAAATTTAATTTAGAAAAAGAAAACCCAGAAAAATAATGGTTTGTGCATGAGTGCATTTGGGTTCACAGACAATCCATAGCTGGAAATACGTTTGCCTAAAATGTTGGGAAATTTTCAACAACATACACATTCGTTAAAATTTAAAAATCTCATTGGATTAATTTCTGAGTAGAAAGAAGGACTATATTCATCATTGCAATAAATGTATTTGTTATAAATAGTTTATCAGCAATTGGTCCCAATTCAGCAAAGTACTAAAACTCTTCAACTTTAAGCATGTGCGTTGTCTCACCGATGTCAATGGGGCTACTCTCATTCTTAAAGTTGGTCACATGCTCAAATATGGGCCCTAATCAGCTAGAGTAGTTTCTGAAACATCAATATCTGCAAGAATGTTAAAGTCCTCCATGTGCCAATCAATCCAGGAAATAAATGGCTGGGGGAAAAAAGTGCAATTTTATATATCACGTTTATTTTTTAGGAGTTCATTCATTCAAACATTTTTGCTTTAAAAAGGTATTTATAGCTAGAGGTGGTTGGAAAATGGACCATTGGTTTTTCAAAAACAAAATCTGAGCACTCTATAAGCCAGTTGAAAAACAGCACCAATTTTTCATGAAAATTTCTGAAAAAAAGTTCACCAAAAATTTTCATTGAAATTTCCAAAAAATTTTTTACTAGCTCTATTTACAGCCTGAAATCACCACCAGAGGAAAGCAAAATAATAAAAGTGTTTATGGCCTGCATCCCATGATCCTTCTGCTCACAGAAAAGAACCGTTGTCTTCAATAAAGTTCTTTCACATCAGGCTCAGATTTGCGTACAACAACTAGCAGGGCCAGCTTTAGGACGTGTGGGGCCCAATTCGAACAGTTTCAACGGGGATCCGGCAGGGATGACTAAAAAAAAAAAAAAAACACATGTGAAAAAACACGTGGGGCTTGTACTCACTGGGCGGTGCTCCGAGTCTTCGGCGGCACTTCAGCAGCAGGTCCTTCACTTGCTCCAGGTCTTTGGCAGCACTGAAGGACCCACTGCCAAAGTGCCGCTGAAGACCCAGAGCAAGCAAAGGACCCGCCGCTGAAGTGCTGCTGAAGACCTGAAGCCCGGTGAGTAAAAATTAAAAATGTGCCTCTAGCCAGGGAAGGGACTCTCACTGGGCGAGGGGCCCTCTTAGGCGCAGGGCCTGATTTGGGAGAATTGGTGGAATAGGCCCCAAAACCACATGCATTTCGCCTTGTTTAGGGTTTCACTGCAAACTCAAAACTCAGACCAGATTTGTTATCCAAGTGATGCTGGGCACAGTTTGGCGTGAATTCAGGCAGATCCATGGTTTGAAATCAGAACTATTCTATTTATGATTTCAACAATTGCAAGTGATGCTTGCTTTGAAATTTTAGGCTCATTTGAAATCAGAACTCCAATAGTGAAATTCACCCCTAAGCAGAGGGACAGCAGGAGGACTACATGTAGCTCACTGATAAGTGTGCGTTACAAGTCCTCTTCTGTGCTAAGCTACGGAGGATATGAGTTCTTACAACCCCCAGCTATGTAGCCTTGTCTCTTTAGCTCAAGCTGCAGAAGCTCATACTTTTTGTCCCCAGTGTGTTGCATTGGTGAAGATGGAGGCCATCACATATGCATTACTTAAGGTTTGTTTTGAGGACTTCAGTGTGATGCATAGGCCCAGTGTGGACCCGCTGCAGAGGAGTGAATTTCACCCCAGTGGGTTTGGGGTGGATAGCTGCAAACCCATGCAGATCTAAATCAAAGAAAATGTGACACAAACCTCCCTAAAGTGAAGCCACCAAATTGGTTTCATGACTGATGTTCAGTTTTTATGTCTGAAGCCCAATAAAATTTGGATCGCTGGCTATTTTAGATACTGCACTTCTCTCTTAGGACAGCCCCAGATTGGAACTCTGAAGTTTTGTTGAGGCTTTGACTCTGAAATTGATCTCCGCATTAGTTCAATAGAGCCAGAACCAAGATTCCATGTTGTCAGGTCTCTCTCTCTCTCTCCATTCAGGCTCTTGCTACGGGGAGAGCCTCTTTGGTTGTTTGCATTCTCTTAAGCCAACATTCTGTCTTTTGAGTTGTTTTCATTTGTATATGGGTTTATGTGCTTAGAGGCAACAAGTATACATTCTAAAAGCTTTTAAATAAATACAGTTTTGAAAATTTAAGCTCTGGTTTTAGTTCTTTTGCTCTTCTCTCTCAAAACAAATGCATTAATAGAAGTGACTGACATGAAACTGTATCCATTTATTGTCTAATTAATTTATAGACAGAGACTGAAGGAATGGACTTTTAGTATTTTAAAAGGTCCAGCTATAAACCCTGAGAGAGTGATCAGATACTTCTCACAGACAAAGTGGAAATAGAGCTTTCCTTTAGAACTTATTCGCAAAGACCCGGGAAGAGCAGTTTTACAGCTGCAGTGTTCCTATTAAACATTGCTATTCCATGTAAATACATTTCTGTTTTCAGATGTACAAAACAGCAAGCCCATGACTACCAGGTCCTGTATTAATGAAATGCTTTTTCTATACCTCTTCTGATAGACTTCAGCAGATACTGTACCACACATCAAACACTCCGTATGCTAGGTTTCTATGGCAACAGCAAAATCTTTTACAAAAGTAGCTTTTTCCCAGGTATACTTATCCGTTTGCTGAATTTAAATGAAACTAACTCTACAGAACTGTGCTTATAGCTCCAGAAATCATGATACTGCTGTACTTAAATTATGTTGGCAAGTACAGAGGAGCCAAACCCAATCAGCGAACTGAGAAATTACCACAAGTACATAGCAGGCACAAAGTGGATTAAACAGCATTAAACAAAGACTGTGAATGGCTAGCCAATTATAAAAGCAGTTTCTCCTCCCTTGTGTTCACACCTCAAGAGGGCCTCATCCTCCCTGATTGCACTAACCTCGTTATCTCTAGCCTGATTCTTGCTTGCATATTTATACATGCCTCTGGAAATTTCCACTACATGCATCCGACGAAGTGAGTAATTACCCACGAAAGCTCATGCTCCAATATGTTTGTTAGTCTATAAGGTGCCACAGAACTCTTTGCCACTTTTACAGATCCAGACTAACACAGCTACCCCTCTGATACATAGCAGGCAGGGGCGGCTCTAGGCGCGTGCTTGGGGCGGCATACCGCGGGGGGCGCTCTGCCAGTCGCCGGGAGGCAGCAGGCGGCTCCAGTGGACCTCTCAGAGACCGGCAGAGTGCCCCCCCGCGGCATACCACCCTGCTTGGGGCGATGGAATGTCTAGAGCCACCCCTGATAGCAGGTGCAGTTTCTTTAGATTTCTTCCAACTGATATGACAGATTAGGTGTAGCTAAGACTTGGAATAAGAAAACTGTTAACGGACAAAGCTTAAAGTTTTGCCTCAAACTATTTGGGGGGTTCAGAAATGGTTGCAGGTACATTAGTTACAATATAGTTAAACTTTTTGATAATGAACTCATGGCTCAAACTGGGCTGGAACTGGTTGGAGCAAACACTACAATTATGCGTTTGTTTCTGTATATAATAGAACAGTGGTTTTCAACCAGGGGTATGCATATCCCTGGGAGTACACAGAGGTCTTCCAGTGGTACAGCAACTCATCTAGATATTTGCCTAGTTTTACAACAGGCTACATAAAAAGCACTAATGAAGTCAGCACAAACTAAAATTTCATACAGTGACTTGTTTATACTGCTCTATATACTGTATACTGAACTGTAAATACAATATTTATATTCCAATTGATTTATTTTACACTTATGTGATAAAAATGAAAAAGTAAAGCTATTTCAGAGTAATAGTGTGCTGTGATACACTTGTATTTTTATGTCTGATTTTGTAAGCAGATTGATTTTAAGTGAGGTGTAACTTAGGGGTACACAAGACAAATCAGATTCCGGAAGGGAGTACAGTAGTCTGGAAAGGTTGAATGCCACTGTAATAGACAACAAACAAGCAAAATCAGAGCATTAAAAAAGAAACACAGAAGAAGGACTGAACAAGCCCTATGCCTTCTGTTAGTCTGATGACTTTCAGGTAATTGTGGCTTTGCATAAGTTCCAGGAGCAGTCCAGGGAAGGAACCATCTTTTCCCTGCTCCTCCTTGCTCTGCAGGTGTAGCAATAGTACTCTGGTCCATACCAGCAGCAATCATACAGCTGTGGGTGGGTGGAGCCAAGGCTCTGTCTATTCTTTGCCTGTCCCCAGACCACACTCCTCCCCCCCTGCTCAGTGGGAAGTAATGGGCACACCCAGATTTTAAGGGATGGGCAGCCAAGTAAGGTGGGGTCTTATGCAGTTCAACAGACAATTTTACTTATCTGTTGTATCCCATTCCCCTTTTCATTCTCTGTTTTTTTTATACTTTAAACTATATCTTCCTAGATGTTTATGCAGCACCCAGGACAAATCTATCTCCCATTGCCAGATGATGTGAGCACATGGTGGGTATCCTCACAACACTCCCGTGAGGTGGAAAAGTGCTTTTATCCCCATTTTTCACATAGGGAATTGAGACATAGAGAGAATAAGTGACTTGTTCAAGGTCACCCAGGAAATCTGTGGCTGATCAGAGAATTGAACCAGGGTCTCCTCAATCCTAGGAAAGCACCCCAGCTGCTAGACCATCTTGGATCAGGGTCTTTCATCATTAACAGGATAGAAATAATTATGCACGTGTCATTTATATCTCTTCAAAACAATTCATATTTCTATAGCTAAAATAATCTTCCTCATCGACTCATTTAATTGATGTCCTGTACCTTACTACCTCAGATTCAAACTTTTCATTTTTATCTCACTCTAAAGCTCTTGTCCAACTCTGCCCCTACCACCTATCTGCTGTCATCACTTTTCTTTCCTACATTCTTCTCAGTTCTCACCTCATCAGGAGTTCCCTTTGTCCAGCTTCTCCTGCTCGTAGTGCATTTTTATCTATGCTGCTCCCTAATGTTTGGAACAACGTCTATCTGTCAAGTACATTTGATCTCTTTCTTCATATGCGTCTGTAAAACTCACTTCTTCCAGGATTTCTTTTTCCTTTGCTTTTCCCACCAATAATCCCCCCATGCTATCCCATACCCTAACTGCTGTCTTGCCCTTGTTTGTCTGGTCTGTCTCTTAGGTTGTAAACTCTTCAGGACAGGATTTGGGGCTGGGATTTCATCCTATCAGTTATTAGAGAGTGAAGAGAAAGGGTCCCTGTAAAAGGTTTGGGCTAGCCAGTACTAGATGGTGAACCAAACTCAGGGAGCAGAAACATATAATCACTAATTAAGATTTTTGTTGTTTTTTTGCCTTGAGATTTCCTAGCTTGCTGGTTTCTAATTGATCCTGGGCTGAGTCTACTGTTCATATAGCACAGCACCCAAAAATAGCCCAGATGAAATTTCACAGCAGTATTTGTCTATATTCCCTATGTAGTCCAGCCTCTATAGACCCAGGGACTTTTCATTTATAACATCATGCAAAATCTTAGTGCAGTGATTCCACAAAGTCAGTACACAGTATGCAGATGTAATGGAACCGTTAAGCTATACGAGTTAATGATGGGTAATTTTTCATAGACTGGGAGGCTGAGTTCAGCTAAACCCCACCATCTTGCATAAACCTCCGCAACCCTGCACAGCAGCAAGCACAGCTAGTCCACTATGGAGAGAAAGAGAATCTTTACCCAGGGAGCAGGTGTATTACAATCCCTCCTGGCGTTCAGCCACAGTGGCCCAGTTCTTCTCTTTCCTGCACTGTCCAGCCCAGAATATTAAAACCATTATTTTAACCTTATTTTCAGACTCTTTCAAATGATGTCTCTGTTTAGAACTCCTCATTACAGCGTTGTTTGGTGTAAAGTGTCATAATGCACAATGCCCCCCTCTCTCTAGGCTCCTCTAAGAAGAAAAGGTCCTGCAAAACACCCCAAAAATTTGGATTCTGATCCACAATCCTCCCTCACAAATTTGGATGTGTCCAGGCCTGTGGTTTCAGTGGCGTCTTTTTATGCTCATGCCTGACTCCATAAAGTGCTCTCCATGCTCATTGAAGACAGCAATTCACAGTATCAGACCCAGTGCTGTTATATTCAGCCCAATGAATGAATTTTGGAGTTCAAAGATCTTTCATGCAAACAGCAGCAAGGGATGTGATGATGATGCAAGGGAGGAAGGACGGCTCTTGAAGAATATTGATTTAGCTATATAGTCTAAAGAGCAGCTACTTTCACATTAGCATTTGCACCACAAATGCTCTCTTTAATTTAACTGGGTTGCTCCTCTGTAATTTAATAGATTAGTCACTTAATGGAATGAAGCATTGAAGCAACAAGTAAATAAAGTAGACAGGATCTGCTGCTGCTGCATGACTTCTGTTTTGTCATACTGCATGTGTCAGCAGGGAGCAAGGATTGCTTTAATTACCAGCAGCTTTAGTTTCTGATGATTATTATGGTAAAATGTGAATCACGTTAATTTACTCTGGCAGCAGAACAATGAGATCACTTGCAATCTTTTGTGGGAGAAAAATAAACTTTACACACGGTGATTTCAGATAGGGTATACTCATGGAGTGATATTCATCAAACTGGTGTGGCCTTGGAAATTAGCACAGCCTCCTGATCACCTCACTAAGCCACCAGAATTTGCTATGGCTATCCAACAGTATAAAAACATTGAAGATTCTCTAGTTCACCAGCTTACAATTAATCTGTGAAACTGTAGTGATTGGTGGAAAAGTTGCTCCTATGACTTCTGAGTTTTAAAACTTTACTCAGTACTCTCAAGCTTCCCTGCCCCCCCTAGTTCTGTTTTTCCTCTAGCTTACCCCCATTTAGCATCCTCCCACACTGGCCTGTGTATCTTGCAAAGTCAGATGAGGTTCAGAAATCAACAGGCAGCTGATTTTTACACAGAATGTGAATGAGTGTTCCTGGGGATTGTCTGGTGGCCTCCTTGACAGTTCAGAGAAATGGAAAGCCTGCATGTCCACTGAGTGGTAAAGCCTGGATCTCCCACTTTAATGCATGGACACAGAGGACCACCACGAACATGAAAGAGTCTGGGTTTGTAAAAACAAGTGCTACAGAGATCTAGCTGGGTGAAATACCATGGACTGGATGGCCAAGCCATTGGGTGGAACGGGGTCTATGGGAGCCTGGACTTGTATCTCTGCAGGCATGCTTTACATTTCTAGTTAAGATTGTTAATGTCTTTCAAAGTTCAGCCACCATCATGGTGTCCCAATAAATGTCGAGTCCACATAATGCCAAAGTAGCTACAATGAGCTATTATTAAAGCCAGAGCCTAAGTGCTGGATGCAGTGCAGCCATTAATCCAGCAATATAATGAATCCTTAAATGAAAGTATTGACATTCAATGACTCATTGAGCTGGTGAGGCCAGTCATTGTAGATACAGTCCTTGAGGATCTTGGAGAGATGCTTAATGTAGCACCTCTAGAGATGGCAAATTCTAAGGACATGTTGAGGACTGAAGGAAGAACAGTAGCTAGATATAATCTATGGTTTTTCCTAGCTCCCTTTCTCTACTTCCAGGTTGGAAAAGGGACTATAGGGGAAAGGAGCTGGTTTGATTATGTCTTTGTCAAGACTCATCAGACCAACATAAGTGTAAGCAGGTTCTGACTGAGCTCTCCCCTGACCTCTAGTGATGCACTGGGGGAAAACACTTCAGAAGCAGACTGTTTGCATAGACATGCCTACTCTGGCTAGGTGTGCATCATGATGGAACTGAAGTGCCAAAATGTTCCATTTTGACTGGTGTTGGATTACAAATTGCTCTAGTATTCAAATGCAGGGATAAGGAAATGTTCCTATTCTTATTGTACAAGCAAAGGGCAACAAAATTGTGCTTAGCATACCCTAACCTGAACCTCACTTGCTAAATAGGAGCAGGGATACTTAATGAGTGTGGGTAGGGACAAGTGTTCTTATCATAGATTACTAGGGTTGGAAGGTACCTCAGCAGTTCATGTAGTCCAACCCCCTGCTCAAAGAGGGACCAATCCCCAAATGGCCCCCCTAAGGATTGAACTCACAACCCTGGGTTTAAGCAGGCCAATGCTCAAACCACTGAGCTATCCCTCCCCCTCTAGCAGTCTGAGTGCTGTATAAAGAGTTTGAGATACTCTGTAACCTTTGCCTCTCCATGTTTAAAGGCAGAGCTGATTAGATTCAATTGAGAGTTATTGTTTCTGTTCTGTGATTACCAGAGCCAAATCACCAATAAGCAGTTCTATGGGTTGTGCTTTATACTGGGATAGGGACAGTGGTGAAATGAAAGACAGTGCAGAGGTTTTACTAGTAGTGAGGTTCCTAGTTACCCAGTGAAATCACAAAGAGCTGAAATCACTGAAGACCTGGATTAAGTGGTGGAATTTCAGAACATGGTATTACAGAAGTGGCAGTGAGCATCCAACAGCAGCAGGAGAAAAAAACAACACCAGGGGTGAGCTGCAGAGGCTGGGGCAAACATCCAGTTGCAGAGGCATGCAGTGACAACAGAGACATTGCTTGACAATCCTCCCCCCCATGCCGTTTTGGAGTGGAAAGTTAACCCCTGTGAACACACCTCTGGACTCTGGGTCTTCGCTAACCAAGGACAGACAACTGTGATTGGAGTGCAGCAGAGGAAGAGAAGACTGACATGTTAAAGGGACATTCATTCCTCAGACTTTCCCACCACAAGGTGGGAAACCAAGGCAAAGGACAGTGCCCAATGCACTGTGTGGCTGAGTTTACGTATGGTTGCATTTTTTTGAATGTGGTTGTGATGTTTCCCCAAACCAATGCTTGGGTCTCTTTCCCTTTTAAAAAACAAACATTCTCTTTTGTTACACACAGATGCAGTGCTTTCAAAAGGGGAAGTATTGCCTCTTAGAGGCTCCCAGAGATGGTGTTACATTTTCCCAGATTACTGGTTAGGAGCCCAAGTTGGTTCTGTTCTGTATTGTTAAGAGGAATCCCTACATTTTGAACCTGGCCCTTGTTGCTGCCCACTCCAGCTGGCAGAAGGCTTACATTAGGGAAGTGACAGACAGAAATCCGGTTTATGGACTCTGCCAGTGGATCTAGAAATATCTTTATGTTCACCTCAACAAAGTTTAGTAAGGACACTTGTGGACCAACCCCTCCCCGAAACCAGTTTGGTGGAGAGAGCAGCTGTCCTTGGGGTGATCACTGGGAAAGGAGTGCAGCAGCCAAACAACATTGGAGACTGTAATTAAAGAGCCACCTATAGAGCCCGGATAGTGCTTTCCTCTTGGGCAGGCCAAGAGACACCTTCAACCCTAGCTAGTACCTTTAAGGAGGCACCTGCTCTTTCCTTTAATGCATGCAGTTATTCTCACCAACTCCCCTTCTCTCCATTTCATTTTCCTCCCCTCATTATCACATCCAAGCTACATTTATATTTGGTGTAAGGACTATTTAGAAAAGCTGGACATGCACAAGTCCATAGATCCAGATCTAATGCATCCGAGGGTGCTGAGGGAACTGACTGATGTGTTTGCAGAGCTACTGGCCATTATCTTTGAAAATTCATGGCAACTGGAGGAAGTCCCGGACAATTGGAAAAAAGGCAAATATAGTGCCCATCCTTAAAAAGGGGAAGAAAGAGAATCTCGGGAACTACAGACATGTCATCCTCACCTCTGTCCCTGGAAAAATCATGGAGAGGTCCTCAAGGAATCCATTTTGAAGCAGTTGGAGGAGAGGAAGGTAATCAAGAACAGTTCACATGGATTCACCAAGGACAAGTCATGTCTGACCAACCTGGTTGCCTTCTATGATGAGATAACTGACTCTATGGATATGGGTAAAGCGGTGGATGTGATATATCTTGACATTAGCAAACCTTTTGATATCACGTCTCACAGTATTATTGCCAGCAAGTAAAAAAAAGTATGGATTGGATGAATGGACTATAAAGTGGATAGAAAGCTGGCTAGAGTGTTGGGCTCAACAGGTAGTGATCAATGCCTCGATGTCTAGTTGGCAGCTGGTATCAAGCAGAGTGCCCCAGAGATTGGTCCTGGGGCCGGTTTTGTTCAATATCTTCATTAATGATCTGGATGTTGGAATGGAGTGCACCTTCAGCAAGTTCACGGATGACACTAAGCTGTGGGGGGGAGAGGTAGATATTCTGGACTCTATATCCCTACCCTCCAGTGTGACCTAGACAAATTGGAGGATTGGGCCAAAAGAAAGGTTCAACAAAGTCAAGTGCAGATTCATGAACCTAGGATGGAAAAATCCCATGCACAGCTATAGGCTGGGGACCAATTGGCTAAGCAGCAATTCTGCAGAAAAGGACTTGAGGATTACAGTGAATGAGAAGCTGGATATGAGTCAGCAGTGTGCCTTTGTTGCCAAGAAGGCTAATGGCATATTGGGCTGCATTAGTAGGAGTACTGCCAGCAGAACAAGGGAAGTGATTATTCCCCTCTATTCGACACTGGTGAGGCCACATCTGGAGTATTGCATCCAGTTTTAGGCTCCCCACCTCAGAAAGGATGTGGACAAATTGGAGAGAATCCAGAGAGAGGACAAACAAAAGGTTACGGCTGGGGCCACTATACTTTATGAGAAGAGGCTGAGGGAACTGTGCTTATTTTCGGCCTGTGCATAAACAAGATCAGATTAAGGGTTAATGCCTCTTTTACCTTTGAAAGGGAAAGAGCTTCAGTAAACCTGGCTGACACCTGACAGAGGGGACATAAGGGGACAGATTACTTTCAAATCCTTCGGTGGAGAGAAAGTCTTTGCCTGTGCTCTTTGTTCGTTGTCGGTGTGGGTTCGCTCTTGGACTAGAGGGACCAGACGTGTCCTTCCAGGCGAGAATTTAACGTTCCAGGCCTCCAACGGTAGTCATTGTCTAACAATGCTTCTAGATCCATGCACAGGGCCCATAGTAAGACAGCATAAAACTGCAGGTAGTCTGCATGCCACGGATAAGATGATGGGAAGCCCGATTCGTTCTTCATCTTTTCTCTCCTGTTTTTTATGGTGACTGGCTCTGGAGACAGCAGCAAAACATGCATCATGATCTGCTTCCTCATTCCTTACCTGGAGTTAAACAGCTGCCTGACAGAGTGAGATTAGGGTGCTGGGGGGACGGAGATGGCTCTCTACACCCCTGGCTCGATGCTCACTTTTTTGTGTCCGTACAGCCGAATCTTTTCCTGCATGGCAGGAGGCATGCGCACAACCAGGTGATGTATATGGAATTATTTGATTCGAGTCACTGTCTCGTCTTGTCGGCCTTATTTCATGTATGCCCAGCAAAGCCTGCCATCAATACTCAGTTATCAAAAGTGCCACATCCTTTATAATGGAAGTCAGGTATTCTCACTTACTAAATACTCTGTTTCACCCCTTACCATGTTCACATACGATGAAAAGTTTCGTTTAATTAGAATCGTAGCCATTACCAGTGAAAACTGTCATTCATTTTCATCTTTCCTCTGTGATTGATTTCCTTTACTACGTGATTTCTCAAAACGAGAAAAAGAAAGATCTCCAAGGTTTTCAAAGAAGCACTTCTTCAGTGCAGAAACACCAGTGTCCAGAAGCGCGTTTTACATGTTTAGAGCACTCCGATTCATAAGGTGTAATCCTATTGCCACTGAGTTGCAGCAACAAAGGGGCGGGTTTCATGTAATCAGGGGTTCCATTTCAAACACCATGCATAACAGGCTCGGGCCCCCACCCTGACCGTGCGCACAGGACTACATCACCCTCCCCGGGCCTCTAGGAGGGCAATAGCTTTCCCTCTCGCAAGCACGGAGTCCTTGAGTTGTGCAAAAATCCTTTTAATAAAAGAGGAAACTTCATGTGGCATCACATTGGAGAAATCCCCCAAACAGGGATTTAACAGCACTCAATCTAATCAGCAAAACCCACCTGAAGTACGTTTGAATGTTCTTTCCCCCTTGGGTCTTAAGTCCAATACCCCCATGATAGTCCAACAACCAAAAAGTTCTCATGGTTAACCGGTGTCACACTCCAGAGTTCCAAAGTGTATCGCAGCCAGTTTTACCCCCCTCCTGAGTGGAAATGGGGTGGCGCCCACACAGGATGTTAAGGGACAAACCTCAGCGTGGGCCAGGCCAGAATTCTCTGCCTATTCCGTGGAGTTCTGCTGCAGCCTGTTCACCACACACCAGCTCCACTACACCAGGCTGTGCTGCTCCTACCAGCGTATCCGTAGAGCCACTCCAGCACATCCCCTGATCCAAACCACTTCCACTCCACTCACTGTGTCCATAGGGCTAGTTCACAACATGCTAGCAAACTGCTCTGTCTGCAGCCACTTGAGCAAGTAGTTTCAGGGCTTCAGCCTCACTAGTAAAACACAGTCACTCAGTGATTCTCAGCTCAGCTCTTTTACGTTGGTTTCAGTCTTGAGTAGGGGAGCCCCAGTGCTGGTGCACCATTGGCCCAACGTGAATTCAGCTCAGCAGCCTCTAGATGGACTCCTAATGGAATCAAAATTAGCTCTACTCTTTAACAGTGGAGAGAGGAGGATGTGCAATTGGTGTTCTAGGCCCTCAAAAGGGGCCCATACCATCAGGTACACACATCGGTCCCCAACCTCTCTCAATTCACTGGGTTTTGGAACCCATGTCCCTTGTCTAACAAGTACTACTTAACTGAGGTTGAGTCATCTCTGTCATAAAGCAGTCTCATAGTTCCTCATTCACATAATTAGGGTGACAACACTTTATTCCTCCTGCCCCAACAACAAAGAAATTGGGGCTCCCAGAGTTGTCAAAATAACCATCCCAGGCTGCCGTGCGCTATGCTAGGTGGGGTGGGTGTGCCAATGTAAATACCTGAAATTCCTTTCTACACTCCCTGAAATTCTTTCCACACTCCCCATAATTCACCACCAGATGTCAGGGTAGAGCTCATCCTGACTCTGCTTACATAGGGAAAAGTTTCCTTTACATTTTGAGACCAGAGGCAACAAAAGCTTGATATCTGAAAAGATAATACAAGGTAAGACCCCAGGTATCTGTGTCTTTTTCTGCATTGTTTCTGAGACGGCTCTAGAGACTGATTATACTTCTATCTGAATATCTCAAAATAGCTTCAAGCAGTTAGAAATCTGTACAAGTGTGAACTGAAATATGGCTTTCAAGTACGGTTGTTGATTAATCGCAGTTAACTCATGCGAGTAATTCAAAAAATAATTGTTATTAAAAAAATTAATCACAATTAATTGCACTGTTAAACAGAATACCAACTGAAATTTATTAAATATTTTGATGTTTTTCTACATTTTCAAATATATTTATTTTTATTACAACACAGAATACTAAGTGTACACTGCTCACTTTATATTTTTTATTACAAATATTTGCACTGTAAAAAATAAAAAATAGTATTTTTCAATTCATCTAATACTAGTATGTAGTGCAAACTCTTTATCATGTAAGTTGAACTTACAAATATAGAATTATGTAAAAACAACAACCACCACTCTGCATTTAAAAACAAAACAATGTAAAATTTTAGAGCCTACAAGTCCACTCAGTGCTACTTCAGCCAATCACTCAGACAAACAAGTTTGGTTACAATTTGCAGGAGATAATGCTGCCCACTTCTTGTTTACAATGTCACCTGAAAGTGAACACAGGGATTCGCATGGCACTCTTGTAGCTGGCTTCACAAGATATTTATGTGCCAGATGCACTAAACCTTCATATGCCCCTTCATGCTTCAACCACCACTCCAGAGGACATACTTCCATGGTTATCAGCATGGAAGCATGTCCTCTGGAATGGTGGACAAAGGATGAAGGGGCACATGAAGGTTTAGCATATCTGGCACATAAATACCTTGCAAAAATGTAGAAAACATCCAAAATGTTTAAATAAATGGTATTCTATTATTGTTTAACAGTGCAATTAATCACAATTAATTTTTTTAATCGTGCGATTAATCACGATTTTTTTTAATCGCTTGACAGCCCTGCTTTCAAGAAAAGTAATTAGAATCAGTAATCTGAAAATACGGGATTTATGTCCTCAAGGGTGATTAATTACACAATATATACTGTCTAAACACAGACCAAGTCAGGAAGGATGGTCCAATGGTTAGGGCACTAGCTTATAATGTAAGCAATCTGAGTTCAATGCCTACGGACTTCCTTTGTGACCCTGGGCAAGTCACTTTCTCTCTCCATGCATCAGACCCCCATCTGTAAATCAGCAGTAATAATGCTTTCCTACCTCACAGGGGTGTTGTGAGGACAGACACATTAAAATATTGTGCACTGCTTTGAGATCTAATTATGAAAATAGGCTTTAGTATTTCTGCAGATAGTGCTGTGCATTTCCTGAGACTCCACATAGCCCTGACCTCTGTGGATTTTTGAAGATTTTGTTAACTAGAAATATAACCCTGGGAAGTGTTTATCTTTTAATTAATACTGAGATGTTAGTTTTTTGTTAAGTATCCAGACACTCTTGTATATGAGGGCCATAGAAAAAAACCTATATTATTTAAATAATTTTATGTTCTGAATACTAATTTTCCCAGACACGGCACTAATGGGATCACAACCAGAATAAGTGGCTGTGTGTGTTTAACCCAAATAGCGTAGCTTAGCTCTTAGCTGTGGGATTTGTGCTAGTTTTAAAATTTTGCTTGTTTGCTTCTTCACCAATATTGGTATCTGGGGATTTTTAGAAGATTAATATTCCAGATTCTTCAGACAGTTGCTGTAGAATTATGGTATCTCGATGAACAGGAAAGTAAAGCTTTTAAGACATTGAGTGGTTCCTTGACCAAATTCATCCCTGATGTAATTCCATTGACTTCAATGGTGTTACAGTATAGATGAATTGGGCTCATTGGGCCAGATCCTTTACACCATACTAGCTGATAAGTGCTACTGAGGCAGCTCAAAGCATCCAGAAAGCTGCCGTATCTTTGGGAATAGTCAGCTGGAATGAAGTTAGTATAGCCATCCGCTCCACACTCTCACTCCTATATAGAAGGTGCAGAGGGGAAAAGTATGGAGAGCTCAGCACTTCAGCAGATTCTCAGCATGGTTCCAAATGGTGTAATTTAGAGCAGTCCTTAGACTGCTGGTCTAAGGACTGGTTTGGCTCTGGCATCTCCAGGATTGAGAGAAGAAAAAGATGGCTTAGAACTGAGTGCAGAGGAGGATTTGTCCTGGTACAGATATTCCACTTAGCCTGAAACAATTTCATTTGTAAGTTTTGTAAGGGAGAGATATTATAGGATAATTTTGCAGCATGATGCATAAGGGTTTATGCACATAACTACTAATAACAGGGATGAGCATCATGGATATCCATAGGATACTATACAATTCCTTGGCAAATTCAGTAGGAGTGGTTCTTTCCTACATCACACCAATTTAATTTCACTGAAATCAATATAACACAGCGGAGAGTCAGAGCCAGTGTGATCAGAGAAAAGCGACATTTTCAGAGCAAGTCATTTTAAAATTAAACTTTTAGGAACTGATTATCTGAGTGCACAGTTAGTTTTCTCTTTTTTGGGGAGGGTGAGGAGAAAGGATTTAGTGCTTAAAAAAGGCAACAAATTGACAGCCCTAGAACATATAACCTGTGCTGATAGCAGCACTGCAAGCTTCTCTACACTACCCATGGAATGTGTATCTGAACTCTATTGGTAAATTCAGGCGCCATGTCATTCAGTCTTCCCCGCTGAAACTGCCTATCCATGCCAATTGCAGTGGTGATGGCTTTTTAAATATGGACACCAGTCAGAATTCTCTTCAGTGGGAAAAAAATCTGAATAGCTCTGAAAGTCTGTATGTCATTTTTCAGATCCAACAGTAGCTTTAAAATAATTTTGAGACCACATTTGCTCAGCTACTCATTATAATCTCCCTAATACACTGTATCAATAAAATATCAGAACACTCACACTGCTTTAAGAGTTTACTTTAAATATAATGAATGTTCTTAAAACATTTAAATTTCCATAGATAATAACTTATTTATCTAATTTCAGTATTCCTGAGATTAAATATAGAGACCCTTGCAAATCTAGAGGAAATATTTTATAGGACTTTAAGTCAAAACTGCAAAGTTTTGCAAGGTGATCACTGTAAGGAAAGTAAGAATATTTTAGACATGCTGTAGCTATTTCATTAGAGCACTTAATAGTCACAAATTATACAAAAAACTTCAGGTTACTGTAGCACCACTACTACACTTGGAATATCTGTGAAATGCACTCTATAAAGTATAGCAAAACCTGCTGAGTCCGAACACAAGAAGCACCTCAGAAATGTACAATAGCTTTAAGACATGCCCTCATTCTGTAAGAAAATAGCTGAAAAGAGAGTGTTGTCCTCGTCAGCTCAAATGTCTATTGCTATTTTCAGTACCCGAGGTGAGAGGCAGTAACGTGATGGATTCACCTTCCTTGACCTTCAGAACACAGGATAAAACTCATCTCTTCACTAAGGCATTATCCTAATGGATTGGCAAGATTGTTGTGACATCTAATGGAATCTGATCCTTTTTAACTAAGAGGTGCTAAAAGAGGAGAGTTATTGCTTATATGCGCATGCATGTATGTATGCTTCCACAGGAAATGCCCAGAGACTGGTATAATGGGCTTTTTAGGAGTGTAGATAAAATAAATGATTCAGAGCCTCTCCCTCCCAACACACATACAACCTACCTGCAGTTTGAAGAGAACTCTATTTTAAAAGCTGCTGGTTGGCTGGTGAACCAAAGTAAAACAACAGGTAAATTAAGAGCTGCTATTTCTGTACTAAACTGACATCTCAGTGGTAGCACATGCCCCCCCAAATCACTGACAGTGTTGGCTAGCCTGGTTCAGGTCGGGTCCACACCATCTGGGATGTCTTTCTGGAGGTTTAGGAAACAGATTTAATAAAATACCTGTACCTCTAATTTTACTATTAATTACATGAAGAACTAAACAGTATTTTTTACATTTCAAGGATTACAATGACTTAGAATACAGGGACATTTTCATCTGGCTGATTCTGGGAAGCCTTCCCAGGAAAGTGCGTTAGCCACTTTGTTAGAAGCTTCTAAAATGTGTTGTATTTCAAAATCAAAGTCTTGAAGACCTAAACTCCACTGAAGAAGTTTTTCGTTAATCTCTTTGACTATGTGAAGCCACTTCAGTGCAGCATGGTCAGTCTGCAGGTGGAAATGCTGTACCGAAATATATGCCCGTAGCTTCTCCAGAGTGTACAGAATGGTATAACATTCTTTTTCTGAGACTGACCAGTAGCTTTCCCTCTTAGAAAGTTTTTTGCTGAGGAACACAACAGGATGGAATTGTTAATCTGGTCCTTCCTGCATTAAAACTGCTCCTACACCATGCTCATGATGAAAGATTGGTCGAAGTCAGGGCCCTTAGCGCAGGGTTAGACATAAGGGCTGCCTTAAGCTGATAAAAGGCTTTTGACACTTTTCAGACCACTGAACTGCATTTTGCTGTTTTTTCCTGGTTAGGTCTATCAGTGGGGTAGCAATTTGGCTGTAGTATGGTGTAAATCGTCAGTAATATCTGGCCAACCCCAAGAAGGATTAGACCTGTTTCTTTGATTTAGGGACAGGCCAATTTTGGATAGCATTTACTTTAGCCTGTAGGGGATTGATAGTTCTTTGACCCACCTGGTGTCCAAGATACATTACCCTGTTTAGGCCTATTTGACATTTTTTGGCCTTAATGGTTAATCCTGCCTCCCTTATGTGCTGGAAGACAGATTGGAGGTGTTCTGCCCAGGAATCTGAGACTATAGCCACATTGTCAAAGTAGGCAACTACAAATTCCCCAAATCCAGCCAGAAGGTTATCTACTCGTCTCTGGAAGGTGGCGGGTGCATTTTGCAGTCCAAAAGGGAGCACGTTAAATTCATACAGCCCTACATCTAGTGGCACTTGCCAGCACCCCTTAGTTAAGTCTAAGGTAGAGATGAATTGGGCAAGTCCCAGTCTTTCCAATAGCTCATCCATGAGTGGCATTGGATAGTTCTCTGGGCAAGTTACAGCATTTAGTTTACAGTAGTCCAGGCAAAAGCAGATTTCCCCATCTAGCTTGGGAGCCAGAACCACTGGAGAGGCCCATCACTCTCAGAGGGGTAGATTACACTCATCTGGAATATATGTCCTTGATCTCCCTTTCTATTGCGAATTTGGCTTGTGGAGCCATCAGGTAGGGTTGGGCTCTAATTGGGTGAGCATCAACTGTGTTAATGGAGTGGTACACCCATTCTGTCCGTCCTGGGGTGGCTGAAAACATTGGCATGAAGCTGGTGCACAGCTCCTGGATTTGCTGTTGCTGCTTACACCCAAGGGTTATGGAAAGGCTCATCTCTTCTTTGCCACCATTGCTTTTTCCTTCAAAGTAGACTTCTTCAGGCCACTCAGCATCGTTTATCTCCAGGGCTGTGAAGTGGAAAACCTTGATTTCTCAGGAATAAAAGGGCTTTAGAGAATTAACATGGTATACTTTAGGTTTTAGGGTAGGGTCTAGGAATGCTATGAGGTAATTAACAGCTCCCAGGTGCTCTCAGACCATAAATGGCCTCTCCCATGACGCTTCCATCTCATTGGCCTGGACCTGGAGCACTTTCAGGACCATGACTTGGTCACTGACTTTGAAGGAATGCTCTCTGGCATGTTTATCATTCCAGGCCTTCTACTCTTGTTGAGCTTTCTGTAGGTTTTCTCGAGCAAGGACTAGAGAGTCTTTGAGGATGTTTTGCAGGTTGGTTACAAAGTCCAAAATGTTAATTCCTGGAGAAGATGTAACCGCCTCCCATTGCTGCTTCACCAACTGTAATGGCTCTTAACTTCGTGGCCATAAACAAGTTTAAAGGGTGAAAATTGCAAATGGGGATGTGGTACAGCCCTGTAGGCAAAGAGAAACGGCTGCAACATTAGGTCCCAATTATTGGAGTGCTCATTTATGTATCATGGCCCCCAAAGTCCTATTAAACTTCTCCACTAGGCCACTTGTTTGATGGTGGTAAGGTGTGGCAACCAAGTGGTTGACCCCATGAGCTTCCCAAAGTTGTTTCATGGTCCCTGCCAGAAAGTTAGTTCCCAAATCCATAAGGATGGCTGAGGACCAATCTACTCTGGCAAAAATGTCTGCCAATGCTTGGCTCACGCTTTTAGCCTTGGTGTTGCTTAGACCTACTGCTTCCTCCCATTAGGTGGCAAAATCCATGAAAGTCAGCATATATAGCTTTCCTCTGGGTGTCTTCTTAGGGAAAGGACCCAGATTATCCACAGCTACGTGCTGAAATGGAACCTCAATTATAGGGATTGTGGGGATATGTGGCAATTATGCGCAATGATCTGGCATACCTCACAAGACCAGACATAGGTAGAAATGTCCTTCCCATTCCCTTCCAGTGGAATGACTTCCCCAAATAGTCCTTGGTCCAGTTCACCCCAGCATGGCCACTAGGGTGATCTTGGGCTAAGCTCAAGAGCTTTTCCCTATACTTAGTTGGAACTATCAACTGTCTCTGAGGATGTCAGTCCTCCTTGTGCCCCCCAGAAAGGTCTCCTTGTATAAGAGCCCTCCTTCTACAACAAACCTGGACCTATTGGAAGAGCTGAGAGGCGGTGGGTCACTTGTGCCACAATCCAAGCTCCCTTGAGGCTCTAGTCTGCTTCCTGTTCTGCCTGGAACTGCTCCCTTGATGCTGGAGACATTAGTTCCTTGCTGGGTTGTGGACTTGGGCTTGGTCCCACTGGAAGCTATGCAGGTGATGGGGGTGTCTCCGTCGATTGTGAACCGCTCTCTGCTGGTACACTAGGTTATATTTCAGACTCCAGTTGAGCTTTTTGTGCTGGGTTAGCTGCTGCTGCAGGCGCAGGCTCTGTGGCGCTCATTGGTAATGGGCACCCCTGACTCTGCTGGGGTTGCGAGGACAGGCTCTGGTGCTGACTGCTCCACCAGTTCTGATCCTTGGGCTGGTTCTGGCTGGGTCCCAGGAACTGGATCTACAACCGCTGCCATAGACTTTGGTCTGGGGTCTGGTTCCACCACCTCAGGCTGGGTCCCCAAGCCTGTGGTACCAGGAGGCATAGAATGGGTCCTTGTACGGGGCTCAGGAATGGAGTTAGGTGTGGAAGCCTGTTTAACCTGGCAGTGGGTGACCATCCCTACCTTTCTTGTTAGCCTCACATGGTTGGCTAAGTCATCTCCCAGCAGCATGGGAATGGGATACTCAGACTGCAAAAATCCATATTCATGACCAGCCCTTTTACTGGAAAGGCAACTTGGCTGTAGGCAAGTTAAAAGAGTTGGCCTTAAAGGGTTGCACCATCACTTGGGCCTCTGGGTCGATGAATTTGGCATTCACCAGGGATTGGTGGATAGTCGACTCCTGTGATACAGTGTGTCTCCATGCAGTAATCTTCCTGTCATCCACAATCACTGTTTCTCTTTGGCCTGGGGGTATTTGCGAGACATCTGGGCCTGAAGGCTCTCAGTGGGACCCCAGGGTGAAGAGTTACGGTAAGCTAGTGCTCTTGGGGCAGTTGACTTTCACATGCCCCAGCTCATTACATTTAAAGTATTGCCCAGCTGACTGTGGTCTGGGCAAGGTAGGTGGTTGGAGAGTAGGGTGATGGGACAAGATGGCATCTTGCAATCACAGAGTTTTCAAGATGGCATTATGAAATCATAGAGTTTGCAATTCTAAGGAAGGGTAGAAGGGAGTACAGCAAAATAGAGACAATGGATTTCAGGAAGGCGTATTTTGGTAAGCTCAGAGAGCTGATAGGTAAGGTCCCAGGGGAATAAGACTGAGGGGAAAAACAACTGAGGTGAGTTGGCAGTTTTTCAAAGGGACACTATTAAGGGCCCAAAAGCAAGCTATTCCGCTGGGTAGGAAAGATAGAAAATGTGGCAAAAGACCACCTTGACTTCACCATGAGATCTTGCATGATCTAAGAAATAAAAAGAAGTTATATATATAAAATGGAAACTAGGTCAGATTACAAAGGATGAATATAGGCAAACAACACAGGAATGCAGGGGCAAGATGAGAAAGGCAAAGGCACAAAATGAGCTCAAACTAGCTATGGGAATAAAGGGAAACAAGAAGACTTTTTATCAATAC
>NC_133771.1:103614034-103615115 GCF_003597395.2 Chelonoidis abingdonii
TGGAATAAATTGCCTAGGAAGGTTGTGGAATCTCCATCTCTGGAGATATTTAAGAGTAGGTTAGATAAATGTCTATCAGGGATGGTCTAGACAGTATTTGGTCCTGCCATGAGGGCAGGGGACTGGATTGATGACCTCTCGAGATCCCTTCCAGTCCTAGAGCCTATGAATCTATGAATCTGGGGTTTCTCTGGCTATGTGGAGGGCTCCTCCTTGCCAAGTGGGCCTTGGGCTGACCCTGATGACGGGGTGTCATCTCAGGTTGCACCGTCTAGTACCCGCACCAACTGCTACTAGCTTTCTTCTCCACCACCTCTACCCATTTGGCTCCAGTCTCCCCCAGTTTAATTACAGTTTTGGGTTTCCCATCTAGGATGTACCTTCCTAATTCCTTAGAAAGTCCCTCTAAGAACTGCTCCATTTGTATTAGGAGAGACAGATCTTCCAGAGACATAACATTTGCTCCTGATATCCAGGTATCCCAATTTTTTACAACGTGGTAAGCTTGTCAGGAAAATGTCATGTCTGATTTCCACCTTAAGGCTCTGAACCGCTGACAGGCATGCTCGGGTGTTAGCCCTATCCTAATTCTGGCCTTTTGTTTAAAAAGTTTGTACTCATTCATGTGTTCTTTAGACATTTCAGCTGCCGCCTCTGCTAAGGGTCCACTGAGTTGCTGCCTCAGCTCCACCGTATACTGGTCTGGAGGGATGTTGTACCCAAGGCAGGCCTTTTCAAAATTTTGTAAGAAGGTCTATGTATCATCGCCACCTTGTGGGGAATTTCTTGGAATGGGGAGCGGTACCTGGAGGAGGACTGTTAGGACTACCTAATTGATCCAGCTTAGCCTTTTCCAGCTCTCAGCGCTTCAGCTCCATTTCCGCCTCCAAGCACTTCACCTTTCTCCTCTCCTCTGCCTCCACGCGCTTCATTTCTGCTTCCAAGCACTTTGCCTCCACTTCCACCTCCAAGCACTTCATCTCTAAGGGTACGTCTACACTACGGGATTAGTCCGATTTTACATAAACTGGTTTTATAAAACAGATTGTATAAAGTCAGGTGCACGTGGCCACACTAAGCA
>NC_133771.1:103616843-103629209 GCF_003597395.2 Chelonoidis abingdonii
GCATCTGAGTTTGGATTGCTGTCCAGAGCGGTCACAATGGTGCACTGTGGGATACCACCCGGAGGCCAATACTGTCGATTTACGGCCACACTAACCCTAATCCTATATGGTAATACCGATTTTAGCGCTACTCCTCTCATTGGGGAGGAGTACAGAAACCGATTTAAAGAGCCCTTTATATCGATATAAAGGGCCTCATAGTGTGGACGGGTGCGCTGTTAAATCGGTTTAATGCTGCTAAAATCAGTTTAAACGCATAGTGTAGACCAGGCCTAAGAAGAAATTCCTTTCTTCTGCAGTTAGAACTTGGCCTGGGTTAAGGGCATTCCTCCATCCTGACACCTGGATCGAGGAGGGCCAACCCTTCCGTCCTGGGAAATCTCTGGTCCCCCGTCCCCTCCCTGCATTTCTGTCATGGAGCTGGATGTCTGGGCTTGATCTTCTCCAGGGTCTTCTCCGTGGCATGCCACCTTGGGAAAGCTGGTTGCTCTAGGGTTTCAGTGCCCTACCGCAATCTCATGCTCAAGGCTGCCCTACTCTAGCCTAGTTATTTCGTTGCCATGAAGAAAAAAAAATAAACTGCTTGTTGGACTCCCTGGCTTTGCATGCCTGTTTCCCCTTGGGCAGCAAAGTAAAGAAAAAGAAAAAGGAAAAAGTCTTCTCTGGCTTTGCAGGCTGCCAAAAGGAAAAATGTGTCCTTTTAAAATCCTGGAGTCTGTGCTTCTGGGTCAAAATGATCCCACTGCGCTGCCACTTTGTCAAGTTGGATTCCCCACACTGGCACTTTGAGGGCAGAAGGTGGGGCCCACAAGGATTCTAAAAATTAATACTGGCCACTCCAGACTTGTATTAAACTTCCAAGGTTACAGTTTTTTTCTGACTTTGGATGGGTAGATGCTGCCACCACCCAAGTGCAAAACCCCTTTGAGGACCCAGGAAGGTGCACTTGGAAATTCCTTTCTGTGGGGTAACCTCAAGCCCTTCCCCCTGCCACACACACACACACCCCCTCCAGGGAAGAGCTGAGAAAGAAAAACAAAGGAAATCAGCTGTTGCCACCAGCTAATTAAACATGTGCACAAACCTCTTGGGACACAAAAATCCAATCTTGTTCTTTAAAAAGGTAAATTTTATTAAAAACAAAAAGAAAGAAAATACATCTGAAAACTCAGGCTATTGCTAGATTTAAACAAAAAAATACAAGGATTAAGCATAAAGAATAACGTTCTTGAGGTCCATTTTAAAGGTTACAAGCAAAACAAAAGCATTTGGGGTTAGCACAGAGGAATCCACAAGGTATAAAAAAAAGATAAACCTAATCATGTCTTCCTAGACATTTCCTGATCTGCTTACATATCTGGGGGTTTCACATGAGTAGTTTCTAGGTATGATTCAGATGATTTTTCATACCTAGCCCAAAGCTTCTTACAGCATAGTTGCAGTCCTGTCTGCTTCTCCCCAAGAACAACAAACAAACAAACAAACGGGGAGTCTTGTTTCAATTTTAAAAAGTTCTAGCCTTCTCATTGACTCTTTTGGTCTAGTGCCCAATCCCTTCCTTTTATCTATGCATTGCAGGGAGGCTCTATTTGCTTTTACCTTTACAGGTAAAGCAAATAGAGAACAGCTACTAAGAGGAATTTTATAGCTAACTGTCTGGCTGGGTGTCCATAAAAGGAAGCTACTCCCCCCCGCCGCCCCCCCCACACACACTTTCATTTATCACAGAAGGCTTGGCATGGGGCTCAGCGATCATTAGTGTGGTAAGTGGGAGAGGCATTTTTCATGTTAAAGTCTACTTTTTTTAGTCCATTATTCTATTCTGCTGCTTTCACCCCTTCCTTTTGTTAGAAGCACAAAATCTATCATTTCATGATCATTTTCATCCAAATTGCCTTCTTTCTTCAGATATAGGGCACTAACTTAACTACCCATACCTTTGTATGCAGTGTTGTAGCCGTATTGGTCCCAGGATATTAGAGAGACAAAGTGGGTGACACTGAGTAGCAGTGATACTTTGAGTTAGTTTCCCAGACCTGAAGAAGAGCTCTGTGTAAGCTTGAAATCTTGTCTCTCTCACCAACAGAAGTTGGTCCAATAAAATATATTACCTCAGCCACCTTGTCTCTACACACACCTTTGCCATACAGTGTTGATGTATATTTGTAATGTACTTAAAAAGTGGTAATATGAATTTAATTAAAATGATCTAAATATGAAAATCATATTTACTCTTCACAGCACATAACTCATTAGACAAACTTGTTCCATGATGTCATCCCAAAAGTTTATTTGATCTTGTACAGAATATTTATCCAGAATTTTTATCAGAATGCATTTCACATATTGATGAAATTTCCAAAAGGACTATCCGGAAATGTGGGCCATGTATTACTATGGCAGACACGGACACAGCAAACCACTCACTGATAACTTAGTTTTAAAAACTTTACCGCATTTGTATCAGAAAGACCTACCAAAGCACCAGATTTCACAAACAAAGATTTACTTTTGGAAGAGCTCAAATGGCAGCTCTTAGATCAAAGAATGGAGAGAGTTTCTCTCTTGGATAAGACACTTGTAGAGGTAGATCTCCCCAAAGGAACTTTATATTTTAATTTCAGACTTTTTACTTGAACAGATCTCTGTAGGCCTATTGCGTATCTAGCGCTGATGGGCTTCAGCTTTAGCTGCCGTCAAAAGCAAAGGGACTATTTACCAATTCATAAAGCTGCTTAAATACCTTTATAAAGCAAACTTTAGTCCTTGACAATTCAATTGTAAGTGAATAATCTTACCTGTTCTCCAGAAGATTTACTAGAAAATGAGATATGCTATTTGCATAAAATCTAGATAGTCTGTAGTAAAGAACTTTAATTAAGCAATAAAAATATAATCTTTTGTGTGTTAAAAAGCAGTTATGAAGTCTCCCTGAAGGACAAGAAAGAAAAATTCAGCAGCAATCAGAGTTGTGTTTTTATTTCATCTGTGAATAACATGTCTATATAGTACCACTTATCTGTATGGCATTTTACAACCAAAGAAAGAGTGCGCTTCCCTGAGAAGCTTCCAACACAGCAAGGAAAAGAACCCATGGCAGAGGGTAGAAGGCTATGGTAATGGTGAGAGTGTGTGTGTAAAGATATGAGAGAAATGCTTTTTTCATTTAATTGAATATTTTATAGAGTATTAAGATACTGTGCTGCATCAATAATAATGCTTAGGTTTAACATTTTTTTCATTCATAGAAGCTCAAATGGCTTCATAGAAGAGGGTATTTTTGTTCTTGTTTTACTGATGGGGAAACTGAGACACAGAGAAGTGAAGTGACTTGCCAAGGTCACAAAAAAGTCAAAGCCAGGGCTGGGAAGAAAACCCAGGTCACCTGAGTCCCAGGCTAGCGCCCTCCCTGTCCAGGGAACCATGCTGCCTCCGTTATCTGTCACAGGACACAAATAGACACAAAACATTTGGGGTTGGTGGGAAAAGAGCTGTAAATGTCAGAAGGAAATAGGCTATTTTCACCCACAACACCACAAAGAAATGCAGACTGTCACTGGTGTTGTTTATTTTCCCTGGGAGAAGGTGATTCCATCAGCTCTGGCTGTAGCATGGAAGTGCCAAATCAGCTAAAGGGGATTGAATTGGAAAAGTCAATGAAGAGCAGACATGAGGCTGTAACCTTTCACAATTGATCCCAGGCACACAATGGCTCATCTGTGCAATGTTGATCATAATTGGCTCTTTCCCCTTCATCTGATTCCCCCCCAGGAAAGCAACCTTTGCTTTTGCATTAGCATCCAGAATTGCTAGCACCGCATTTCTAATTCTCAGCAGGCTGGTGAGGATATGGGGGAGGGGAGTGGCTAAAGCTCTTGCACATGTTAGGAATTACAAATTAGCCCGCCAGTGAATGGAGCTTTCCCCCCTGCAGTTTTTTAAATAGCAAAATGAACGTATCACTTGAAAACAAATAGCTTCTGACTGTTACATCTTACAGAAAGGGTCTAGTTACTAGCTCTCAGAATTGCCTGTCTGAGTTTTCACTGGAAGGAATGATAAAAAAAAAAAACCTGACAAGCCATCTTGGATGCGAGCAATCAGCCCATTTCTACTCTAGTACATGTTACACAAAGCCACTCAATGTCTCTTTGGTGTAAGACACATCTGAAATAGCAAACCCCAAAAGGAAGAAGGATTTGGTTGCTCAAAAGAACTGACAAAAGACAGGGTTATTTTCTCTTGCACTGTCTCATTATGCGACAGTCTGGCGTGGATTGGCCTGAATAGGAATGACTACCTTGTCAAAACTAAATTGGATTTTCTAGGCTTGACTCCCTCCAATCCAGAGCTAAAGTGTGCCTCCTAGGCACAGCTTGTAAAGAGGCATGACACAAGGAGTGGGGGAGCAGGAGCTCGCCAGCTACTCTAACGGGGAATATTACTATTTAATACATTGCTTCAATGAGTGTAGCACAATCCCCATTCCCCACCAGCCGAATGCTTTTCTGGCCATGGCTCCACCTACTTAGCTGCTCTTGTGGGCAGCAGTTTGATAGCAGCCCCAGCACAAGGGCTGTGATTCAGGTTAGTCCTTATGTCGCCTGGAGCAGTGGGGAGGGTAAGTCACTATTCCTTCCTCCTGTACACTGGTTTAAGGACTAGCCACCACAACCCAAGGTGAATACCTAGAAGTGCTAAAAAAAAGATAGGAATCGAATGGGTTAAAGATTTGGGGTTAGGGTTTTGTTTGTTTTTAATACTACTGGTTACTAGCCCTTAGAAGGGTATCAGAGAGGTAGCCATGTTAGTCTGGATCTGTAAAAGCAGCAGAGAATCCTGTGGCACCTTATAGACTAACAGACATTTTAGGAGTGTGAGCTTTCGTGGGTGAATATGAAGCGTCTGACGAAGTGGGTATTCACCCACGAAAGCTCACGCTCCTAAAACGTCTGTTAGTCTATAAGGTGCCACAGGATTCTCTGTAGCCCTTAGAAAAGGCACAAGTCCTTTGGTCACATAGATTGTTCTTGAATACAGTGAGTGTATTCAGCAGTAAATGCTTTGAGTGAAATTTCTCTCCTCAATCACACACACATGCAAATGAAACTTTCTTCAAGGATTTCCAGGCACATGCATCAGCCTGTAAAGTACAACAAATACTTTCCAGGTGAACTTAAATTGGAATAAGTTTTCCCTCTAATTTATGCATTCGTCTTCCTTAACATTATGTTAAGTTGTGGTCTTTGCCAGCCTCACTAATTTTTGTAGTTGTCCAAACCATTTTAGATGCACCAAAAAAGCTTCAGAAATGTTTAAAGGTTTCTAATTAATCAATCTTCTGAAGAATGACAGCTAATTAAACATCAGCATGGCTTTCTTTTTCGTGATGAAATACATCCAATCCTTTAGAAGCCAAACATCGGTGTGGGGTGGGAGGAACTATTACTGTAGAAACTTGAGGGCAGGTCTACACGAGAGAGTTTACTGCGATGCACCACTGTAAGCTCTCTAATGTAGCTGCTCTAAGCCAATAGGAGAGAGCTCTCCCATTGGCTTAACTACTCAAACCCCTATGAGCGGCAGAAGCTATGTCGGGAGAAGCTATCCTGACAAAATAGCACTGTCCACACCAGAACTTATGTCTGTGTAATTTATGTCACTCGGGGGGTGATTTATTCACATCCAGGAGTGACATAAGTTTTACTGCAGTAAGTACTAGTGTAGGCATAGCGTAAGACACAGCTAAACTTTTAGACTGATCCAAACACTTGTTTTTTCCCTATCTCTCACTCTCTCTCTCACACACACACTTTTATAATGGAACTCTTTTTGTAGCCCTGGCAATACCTCTTTGGGAGAAATAGCTTAAACAGGCCAAAAACTATTTCTAAAGTTCTGCAAAATATTCAAACACTCAGAATCAAAGAAGTTAACATTATCTGTCTCTTTTGGTTGGTTTTACAGGACACACAGAGATTCTTTGAATGTTACACTGTGAGCAATCCCACCTCATTAAGTTAAATGGCTTTGAGTTCCTCCAGTCTATTGTGGCATTATATGCTCCCTCATTGAAAAGGCAAACTCTGTTCTTCATAGAAATGGAGGTGCGCTACTATGTAAGATCTGTGAGTGTTGAATAGCTAGAGGATTAATCATCCTGCAGCCATATATTCAGGAAGAGACTGTACTGTATGTTAGATATCTCTCTCTCTTACGCACTCTAAGGCCATCTCTACACTACAGCATTAAGTTGACGTAAGTTATGTTGATGCTCATAAATTGCTTTAATGACATTGCTTGTGCATGTTCACACAATGCTCCTTGTGTCAGTGGAGCACGTCCACAGTTGGTGCTCTAGTGCCGACAGAGAGAACAGTGGGTAAATATTGTACTGTGCATATGGCCACCTCTCCCACTAGGAGCTCTGGGACTGGATTACTTTTTTTGTCAAGTATCAGAGGGGTAGCCGTGTTAGTCTGGATCTGTAAAAGCAACAAAGAATCCTGTGGCACCTTATAGACTAACAGACATTTTGGAGCGTGAGCTTTCGTGGGTGAATACCCACTTCGTCAGATGCTTCGTATTCACCCACGAAAGCTCACACTCCTAAAACGCCTTGAAAATCATTGAGAAATACCCCTTCCGATTAATGTACGCGGTGGCTAGGTGTTCTGGTGCCAGAATTGGAATATGCATGCTATCTATTGCCTCTCACAGTTAAGAAAGCCCATTTGTGCAAACCCCTCCACAATGTCACACACACTGCCCAGAGTCACTAAAAATGCAATAATTTAAATGAGAGCTTTTGCTAGTTGGAACTATATGGTTAAATTTTGCTTTCAGTCACTAATTTCACCGGGAGCAGAATGGCTCATGTTTTCAGAGAAAAAGAAACCCTCAAATCTGTTTTTTTCAGAAGGTGGCAATTTTGGATTACAAGGGCAGTACATAAAATAATGTATTTAGTTTTGAAACAGAGAGAAAACTGCAGTGGGCATCTACATCTGCATTAAGATACAATTTTAGCATAAACTGAATAGCCTATATGTTATACTTATAATACGAATAAAGAATACTCTGGAAAGAGACCTTTAAAATATATTTCATAGCTTTTGCATTAAAATATTCTACAATGTTGGAAAAAGCCCAATAAATTGAAATGACTTTTTCCTAAAATAAAAAATGAGGCTGTTTTAGTTTATTATACCATTCATGGGCAAACTATTTTCAATGCCATGTGTAGTACAGTTGAATCAATGGAAAATGAACCTGCACATAGTGAAAATCTTATTACAGAGAAGTGAAATGAAATTCCTAAATTGCTTCAATGCAATTGAAGGGAACTCATTCTGCTTACAGTGAAGCTATTTTATTGCTCAAAGTGAGCAAGTACGGTGACGTATCCAATATTTGTGTTTTGTAATGACTTGCCACATATCAGACCTGCAACTCCTCACTCTCATCCTAGATTCCAGGCATGGAGACAGCTTCTTAGGGTGTACAGAACATGCTCACCACAACCTTCCTGTGGGGGGTTGGGGTTGGAGAGGGTCTTTGTCCAGCTAGCTATAAGAAAAGGGGCATGGCCCCTTAAAGGGCTCCCTTACTACAGGTGGGGCAGGGGTGAAAGTAAAAATACAGCTCTTACCAGTACGGGTCCCACTCCCCACTCCTTACAAATCAAA
This sequence comes from Chelonoidis abingdonii, assembly GCF_003597395.2. Classification (NCBI taxonomy): domain Eukaryota; kingdom Metazoa; phylum Chordata; order Testudines; family Testudinidae; genus Chelonoidis; species Chelonoidis abingdonii. The sequence goes on from NC_133771.1 coordinate 103,624,532, forward strand.
GGATACTCATCAAGAGAGTTTCACAGATCTCAAAGTGTTTCACTACTAGTAAGTATGATAACAATTATATATATGTATATATATGTATGTTGATACAAAGCAGGAACATGTGTTTAAACTCCTAAAATAGGTTATTATACCTCCTCTTATTCAAAATCTGACACAGGTATATATGCATGCCAAAAATTCAAAGTCAGAAAAGATTAAATCAATGCAAGACTAGAGGAAAAGATTTATTTTTTAAAAAAGCCTAAGCCTTAAAACAATTTTTTTTAAAATAGAATTTCCCAGATAAAAAAATAGATTTCAAACAAAATTTCCCAGATCTGGTTACCAATTGCACATGCCAAAACTAATTTCTACATTAGCCATGGTGCATTTTCCATTTTGAGAACTAATGAAGCAGGATGCTGAAGGCGCTGATAATAAAGAAAAGGACATGTTGTCTGAGACTTGTAGTTTATTGCCAACTACCCTGAATTGCAACGATGGAAATCTGTGCTGTTACCACTCAAGAAAGATCTTGGAGTCATTGCGGATAGTTCTGTGAAATCTGCTGCACGTGCAGCAGCAATCAAAAAAGCAAACAGGATGCTGTGAATCATTAAGGAAGGGATAGATAAGACCGAAAATATCATATTGCCTCTATATAAATCCATGGTACACCCACTTTTTGAATATTGCATGCAGATCGGGTCACCTCATCTCAAAAAAGATATATTGGAATTGGAAAAGGTTCAGAAAAGGGCAACAAAAATGATTGGGGTATGGAATGGCTTCCGTATGGTGAGAGATTAATAAGAGTGGGACTTTTCAGCTTGGAAAAGAGATGACTAAGAAGGGATATGATTGAGGTCTATAAAATCACTATTGATGTGGAGAAAGTAAATAAGCAAGTGTTATTTAATCAATCATTCTCATAACACAAGAACTAGGGGTCACCAAATGAAATTAATAGGCAGCTGGTTTAAAACATACAAAAGGAAGCATTTCTTCACACAATACACAGTCAGACTGTGGAACTCTTTGCCAGAGGATGTTGTGACAGTCAAGACTATAATAGGGTTCAGAAAAGAACTAGATAAATTTATGGAGGATAGGTCCATCAATAGCTATTAGCCAGGATGGGCAGGGATGGTGTTCCTAGCCTCTGTTTGCCAGAAGCTGGGAATGGTTGATAGGGAATGGACTACTTGATGATTACCTGTTCTGTTCATTCCCTCTGGGGCACCTGGCATTGGTCATTGTCAGAAGACAGGATACTGGGCAAGATGGACATTTGTTCTGACTCAGTACGGCCATTCTTATATGCTGATGGTTGAAAAGAAAGTATACTTTACATGGGTCCTGGCAAAAATATTAAAATAATAATGAGATGGACTGTTGTCATATAAAGAATCTAAGGGTCAAATTTTCAAATGTATGTAATTTAGGAGCCTAGAGACATTTTCAAAAATGGCAGGCCCTTAAGACTTAGGTTCCCAAGTGCCTAAATCACTTTTGAAAATTTTGTCTTAAGTCAATAGAGATATTCAGGACACTTAATGAATGTAGTGTAATAAGAATGAGTAGAAGATGCTACATGCTACAAGTCTAAGCTTGCAGACATCATTGTGTGAGGTAATATTTCGTTATTTGAGAAATAATAGGAAAATATTAAAGATTATAATATACAGACCCAAGGAAATGGAGCTAAAGTTGTATGTGCCATTTTCACTATCAATTTTTGACATTTGAGTTTTTAGGCTTGCAACAGTGCCCTTAACTTGCTCTTAAGAGTAGTTTTGATATAATTTGCCATTAGGACCGGCCAGAAATATGGGAGTTTCCTGTCAGAATTTCTCACAGGAACAATCTCCATATGAAATTTCCCCATCAGGAAATCACAGTTTTTCCACAGCAAAAGCCAGAAAAAAATTTAGACAGTAAAGAAAAAACTCCACATTTCCTTATTTTGATTGTTTTCTAATATTTGCCAATAAGAAAATACTATAAAAGTTACCTTCAGAAAAAAAATAACAATTTCACTTTTACTCGGGAACCTAGAAAATGGGGACACTTCCTTACAATATCAAAATTAAAAATATCAAAAATGCAAAAAACAAAACAAAACTCACCACCCCAAAAATTCCTTTGTTGTTCCAAAAAATCAAAACATTGCCAAAAATGAGATTTTCTGTAAAAAAAAAAAAAAATTTGCTTTTGACAAAACCCCGTATTTCAACCAACCCTCCCTCCAACTTTTTGTTGACAGTTTTTTGACCAGTTCTATTTATAGTGATGTTGACAGCAAACCAGGTTAGGATTAAAGGGGAAGTATAAAACCCCCTTTAAAACTAGAAAGGATCAGCCTGTTTATGCTTTGAGAGCAAATTGTAAACCTAACACTGTGAGCTCTTCCTGCCCTTAATGCACTTTCCAGTGACAGCAATTTAAACCATAGAAGATTACTTAGACAGCTGAAATCTGCACTTTAAGCCAGGAAAATCTAACAAGGAAACCATCAATGTATATGCAGTATTAGAGTGAAAGGGGACATGATGTTTTCAGCTAACAAAATGTACTGAATTTTATAGGATTTGGTATGGGAAAATAGTGTCTTCTAGTCACAAAATCTTACAGAAACTAAGAGCTTTGTTATTTTTCAGCAGTTTATCACTTTGTCATTTAGTGATCAGCACCACATACTCCATTTCCCATAAAGAACACATTCAACATTTCAAGTTAGGATGTGAATGAGGGGAAAGGGGTAGAGACTTCATGCTAGAGAAAGGAACCAACTATAAAAAAAAGAGAACCAAAATGGGAGAGTTACTTACTGACAAATTTATCTCATGCCAGACATCATGGCCATGACTCAGGTCACAGTTTTTCTCATATTGGTTTCTTAATAAAAAGAAAAACAGGTAATTTGTCCCTTTTGCAGCACTTGATGGATCCTCAATTTGCTATGAAAATCCAGATGGTACTAGTAATTTTTAGAGACACTGAACTTAAAAAAATTACACAAGTAGCTTTACTATTGTACTTGCAAATTTGTCTATATGTAGACTTTGTGACAGTACATGCATATGAATAAGAGGAGCACTGGGGCATAGGAAAAAGCTTAAAAACTAGAGTACTGCAGGGTTAGATGAATATTTACATTTAATTAAAGACAGCCATATGTGCCATCAAAAATATTGTCTTCTGGGCAATGTCCTTTCTAACAGATATGATTACAGATGCAGAATAAATATTTTGCAGAAAGGCATAATGGCTGCACAACCCATTAGGAGAGGAGAAAAATAGTAACATGAAAAAGATACCTTAAGCAGTTACGTGCTGTTTACCAGGATGTAGATCTACTATGGACAATATCTTCCTTTAAATCTTGCCTGGAAAATCTCACAAGCTTCCTGACATTTACTTCTTAGACTCAGGATGAAATTAGATGTCAGATACACACATAGTGAGATTTGTGTTTTATCTCAGAATGAGACCAGGTAGCAGAAAAACCAACCTCAGGGCAAAATTGCATATTTTAGATACTTCTAGTCTGCTTGGTTGCACGTTTGTCTATTGCACAGATGTAGTTTAAGCTCTCCCTAGCAATCACAGGATAGACCTTGGTGCCTACCCTATACCCTTTGGAAAACTGACTGCACCTGCTCAGCAGGTAAGCAACTGGCATACTGGCTCCTGCCCCAGTCTCACACAGCCCCCCATGCAAGGAATATGTCAAGGGTAATGTGCTATGCTCTGGGCCTCCCCAGCTGGCACAGTTTAGAGCAGCTTCCAGGCTTCTCTAAACTCTGTTGGGGATGACAGGATCAGGGAGCCATTCATTTGATTCCTGATGCCCACCATCCCCACTGTGCCAAGCAGAGGATCTGGGTCACAAGCCAAAAAAATGTATTAAGAAATGAGGGGAAAAAAAAGAAGAAAGTGCAATGAAAAAGGTGAAATTAAAAAGTGATAATGAAAGTGAGATGGATAGTTGACTGGGAGTTCTGAGCGCTGACAAGTTCCACCATATGCTTTATACAGAAAGAGCTATTGTGCATCAATCTACGTCCCCATTGTTACTACTGTTAAAATGTCATGGATAAGATTTCTGTAAATCCACTCCAGTTGCTGTAAGTTATAATAATTACTAATGACTTAATACAAGCTACATATGGAAACTTGAGCTATAAGGTTCAGAGATTGTAGATTATTAAATCATAATATAACAGTTGTTGAGCTGAATTATTCTTCCCTGCTGACATGGAAACGTACTTTCAAACTCCTTTGGTTATGGGCATTTAGGTTCCTCTCCAACTCCAGTTAAAGGCAATACCACCACCACTTAGATCTCATATAGCACTTTTCATCAGCAGATCTCAAAGTGCTTTACTCTCCCACTGATTTCAGTGGCATATGTTTCAGGCCTTCAGAAAATACACCTCTACCTCGATATAACATGACCTGATATAACACGAATTCAGATATAACGGGGTAAAGCAGTGCTCTGGGGGGGCGGAGCTGCAGACTCCAGTGGATCAAAGCAAGTTCAATATAACACGATTTCACCTATAATGCAGTAAGATTTTTTGGCTCCTGAGCAGGGCCGGTGCAACCATTTAGGCGAACTAGGCGGTTGCCTAGGGCGCCAAGATTTGGGGGCACCAAAAAGCGGCGCCCCCCCAAAATTTTT
>NC_133771.1:103632816-103735578 GCF_003597395.2 Chelonoidis abingdonii
AAAAAGAGAGAGATGCTAATCAGATTGGTTTGGAATGATTTGTTCTTTACAAATCCATGCTGGCTATTCCCTATCACCTTAACCACCTTCCAAGTGGTTTGCAGATGATTTTTTAATTATTGTGCTCCAATTACTTTCCCTGGACAGAAGTAAACTAACTGGTCTGTAGTTTCATGAGTTTTTTATTTCCCTTTCTTATCAGGATTGACACTAATTTGCCCTTTTTCCAAGTCTTCTGGAATCTCTCCGTCCCCAGACTTTCCAAAGATAGTAGCTAGAGTTCACGAGATACTCCTCTATTAGCATCCTTGAGTTTCTAGGATGTTCATCAGGGCCCAGCCTTGCAGGCATCTCATTTTCTAAGTGGATTTTTAACTTTGCCTTTTTATTTATTTCTAAACCTACCCCCTTCGCCATAAGCATTCAACTATGTAGACATTCCTTTCAGACTTCTCAGTGAAGACCGAAACAAGAAGTCATTAAGCATCTCTGCCATTTCCAGTTTCCTGTTTACTTTTCTCCTCCTCCCTAAGCAATGTGAGGAGGGAGGATGAGCCCTGTTCTTAGCCAGTTGAGGTGTGAAACCAAGGGAGGAGAAACTGGTTTGTAGTTGGCCAAGCCATTCAAGTCTTTGTTTATCCTAAACTGATGGTGTCAAATTTGCAGATAGAGCTGAAGCTCAGCATTTCTCATTTAAAGTCATGGTCTCTGAAGCTTTTTTGCTGCAGGATGCCACCTAAGTCTGCTATAGTGTGGCCAGGAGGTTGAAGTGTTCTCCGACAGGTTTTTGTAATTATTGCCGATCTAATATCTGATTTGTGTCATTTATCCTTTCGTAGAAGACCTCCGTTTGGCCGAGTACATAGCAAGAGGGCATTTGCTGGCGATTATGATGGCATAATTACATTGGTGGAACGTTGCAGGTGATGATGGTGATGGTGTGGCCTGATCTGGTTAGGTCGCCTGTCATGGTGTCGGCCTGGTATAGATATTTGGGCAGAGTTGGCATCAAGGTTTGTTGCATGGATTTTTCCTGAGCTAGAGTTACTATGGTGGCAGTGTGCAGTTACTGGTGAGAATACGTTTCAGGTTGGGCAGGTTGTCTGTGGGCGAGGACTGGCCTGCCACCAAGCCTGTGAAAGTGTGAGGTCCATTGTCCACGATTGGTGTAGATCCCTGTGATCGTGGAGGGGGTTTAGCCTAGGGACTGTATGTGGATGGCCAGGGAGTCTGTTGATTTCTTTCATGGGTTTGGTCTTGCAGTAGGAGGCTTCTGGTACACGTCTGGCTCTGTTGATCCTGTTTCTTTTATTTCCTCATGCAAGTAGTGTAGTTTTGAGAATGCTTTGGTGGAGATTTTGTAGCGTGTTGGTCTCTGTCTGAAGGTAGGCAGAGGCGGTTGTACCATCAGTGCTTGGGCTGTAGACAATGGAGTCGTGTGATGTGCCAGGATGGAAGCTGGAGGCAGAAGGAGGCAAAGCGATCAGTAGGTTTTCGGTATAGGATATGTTAATGTGACCATCACTTATTTGCAACGTGGTTTCTAGAGTGGACCTCCTGTGTAGTGGTCCAGGCTGGAGGTTGATGGGTGGGTGGAAGCTGTTGAAACATGGTGGAATTTTCCAGAGTCGTCCTCCCATGGGTCCAGATGATGAAGAATGTCATTCAATGTAGCATAGGTACAGAAGGGGTCTGAGTGGACGAAAGCTAAGGAAGGGTGTTCCAGGTCGGCCAGAAAATATGGCAATATTGTGGGGGCCATGTGGGTGCCATAGCGAGTGCCACTGATCTGGAGATATATATTGTATCAAATTTGAAATAGTTGGTGTGTGAGGATAAAGCCACGAAGCTCAGCACCAGTGGCTGTATCTCGGGATACTGTATTCCATTGTGTGTGGGATGTTCTGTGTAAAGACCTCTACATCATGTGTGGTAGGAGGGTTTTCTGGAAAGGTCATCAATGCATTGTAGTTTCCTCAGGACAACAGTGGTGTCCGGAGATAGCTGGATGTGCTGGTGCATAGGTCTGAGTTAGAGAGTCCACTTATCCAGAACAGTCTTCAGTGGCCGATGTACATAGCAGAGGGCATATGCCAGCAATGCCCTCTGCTTGTACACGGGCAACTGGAGATGCCTACGGAAAAGGATAAATGGGAACACCAAATCAGATATAGAATGGCAATATACCAAAACTGTAGTGAGAACACTAAGCCCTCCTGGCCACAACTAATAGCAGACCTTAAGATGGCCCCCTGCAGCAAAAAACTTCAGGACCAGACTTCTAAAGAGAAACTGCTGACTTATGTTCATCTGCAAATTTGAACCGATCAAGCTCAGGATTAAACAAAGACTGTGAATGGCTTGCCAACTACAAAACCAGTTTCTCCTCCCTTGGTTTTCACACCTCAACTGCTAGAACAGGGCCTCATCCTCCCTGATTGAACTAACCTCATTATCTCTAGCTTGCTTGCATATATATACCTGCCCCTGGAAATTTCCACTACATGCATCTGACGAAGTGGGTATTCACCCACGAAAGCTCATGCTCCAAAATGTCTGTTAGTCTATAAGGTGCCACAGGATTCTTTGCTGCTTTTACAGATCCAGACTAACACGGCTACCCCTCTTATACTTGACAAAAAAAGTAGTCTTTTAAGAACATTTGGTAGATTTGCTTTTTTCCTAATAAGATGTTGCCATAAAATATATAGTTTGAATTGAAGCCTCATAACATAGCTATGATTATTGTTGTTTTAGGAACAGCTAATTACTTAAATTAGGTCTTTTTTGACATTAGGGATGCTAATTTGATTTTTTACAACACAAAACAATCCATACAAACAGAAAACTTTCCGGCCAGGCTGTTTTTACTAGGTACTAGAAGATACAGCTTATATTAGGGAAATAGTAGTAGCCCCTTACAGTATTTTCAATGTTATTTGTCCTAGTCACATCAATTCATATATAGAATAACGCAGAATGTGTATTTGAAACTTGCAACAGTAATTAATGTTAATCTCATCAATAAGTTAAGGTATTTAAATTTGGGATTTTTTATTAACTCAGACAAGGAAATTTAGTACCGGCAGCTCTGGTGCTCTTTACCACAAACTACCCAACCTGGGGAATCATATAGGTAGCCCTTTAAGCCCAATGGTTAGCCAATATTTGGGGCCTTGCAGGTTGTTTCTGTTAGGGAAAGAAAATAATGATAGTGTCAGATGTTTCTTTGATGCAAGCCTGTTGCTGTTTTTGACAAGGAAGTTACACAATGTTTGGTCTCCCTGAACACAGCAGGGACCAAAGAAAAGGAGACAGTTTCTTTGCTCACAGGTCCAAGCCTCTTTCCAGTCAACACTCAGCCCCAAAAGCTCTCTCTCTCGGCTCTCTCTTAGAGCCATATAAGCACCGCTTTTCTTGTTGCCTACTTGGCTTTCCTGCTGCCTTCTCTTTCTGCATCTCATTCAGACACACCTAGCTCCAAATCATACCCATTTGAATTTGAATTCAGAACCCAGAGAAAGCCCACTGGACTGTATGGCTCAGTTCCTACTCCAGCTTCATTATATTAGTCTGTGGTATGGGTGGTGGCTTCTGTTGCTTAGCTATTACTTAAAGGGATATTTAATCGCTCTCTCATTCAGATTCAAAGGAAGGTCGCTATCATCCCCACCAGCTTCAGTGAGGTTGTGACTGTCCATAGATCAAATCATGCATGTTGGGAACCACCCATCTCCAACATAATAGTATAATTTGGATGGCTCAGAAATGAATTTTGTAATTAATGTAAGGAAGCCAGAAGATAGGGGTTCTGTTTTCTGTTCTGGTATAGGCTTGCTGTGTTAACTTGGATAGGACACAATATCAAAGTGTCCCCATGCCAGGAAAAAACACTTCAGTTTCTCAGTCCCTTATCTGTAAAATGAAGAGAAATAGGTTCTCTCTCCGGAGTGTGGTGGCTTAATTCCCAAAGAGTGCTGAGGGGCTTAATTCATTAATTTGTTTGGAGATCCTTGAATGGAAGGCACCGTTAAAATGTGAAATTTTAGCATTATTATGAAACTCTTTTTCTTTAAAGCCAGCTGCACGAACACACATCACAAAAATATTGCAGAGCAGCGCTTTCTAATGTCTTTGCTTGTAACCCATTATCTAAGCACCCCTGAGCGCATTGCGCCTCTGAAGCGCCACTGATTGAAGAAGAGTGCTGGATAAGAAATGCTGTTGGAAGCCATTGAAAAAATCAGCAGGTTGCTACTGTGCAATGCTACAATAAGAAGACAGACAATGCTACAAAAAAGAAAAAGCAGCAGGAAGGAAAAGAATCAGGAACAGTACGTGGGAAGAGAGACCAGCACAGGTTCTGAGGGAAACATGGCTCATAAACCCATCACAATTTAGAAGAGTTAAAAAAAACAAACGAAACTTAAAAATTACATTTTGTGTTATTTTCCTTCTTGCTGTTAAATCTACAATTAAGAACATGCAGTAATTATCCTTGTTACTAATTTTAGGTCTACAGGTACCTTGTAGTTTGCTTTTGTAAACAACAGAAGTGCCTAGTCATACTAGATTGATAAACAATAGTCTCAGAACACAGCAACTAACGTTTATTGTTGACAAGAGGATTCTGAGCCATCCATCTGTTCACGTAACAGACTCAAAGTAGTGTGTGTTGTACTCATTTCTGCAGCCTCTTCACAACATGTCTTTTGTTTGGCCTTGCTGACACCTGTGACATTTATACCATCTTCAGGAGCCAAAGCAGTCAGATTTGTCAGTCTCCTGTTATTGAGCAGCAGACACTGACCCACATTGGTAGCTAGGATATATATGTATTTCTTGTGCTGGTAATGCTGGTGCCCACTCTCCAATTAAGTATTATTTGGTTCTTATCCTACTGAAACATGCGACTAAGCCACAGCACAACAGCAATGGTTATCCTAGACCCTGGCAACTCTCACCTAGGCCACTTCAGACAAAAATCTCTCATTTATGTGTGCACCTCTTTTTCATGCTATTTCTCCCTGCGGCCACATGAGTTACATTGACTTAACACAACATTCCTCAACAGGAAATTCAAATGTACTTGACAGCAGGCAGTCAGGCACCTGTATAAGGTCTGGATGACCACATACTTCAATATGTGCTTCAGCTATAGGTAGGGTGACCAGGTATCTGGTTTTTCGACCGGGGGACCCTGGTAACTCCGGTCAGCACTGCTGACCAGGCCATTAAAAGTCAGGCTGGTGGTGCTGTGGAGCTAAGATAGGCTAGTCCTTACCTGTCCTGGCTCTGTGCTGCACCCTGGAAGCAGCCAGCAGGTCTGGCTCATAGGCAGGGAGGTCACAGGGCTCCACGCACTGCCCCCGCCCCGAGCACCGGCTCCACACTCCCTTAGGATGAGAACTGGCCAATGGATTGGGGGTGATAGTGCCTGAGGGTGAGAGCAGCATGTGGAGCTTCCTCCCCCCACCCCACATAGGACCCGGACCTGCTGGCTTTTTCCGGGACACAGCTCAGTGCCAGGACAGGCAAGGAGCCTGCCTTAGTCCTACTGCACCACTGACCGAGAGCTATTTGAGGTAAGCCCAGGCCCCAACCCTGAGCCCTGCCCAAACCCAGAGCACCCTACTGCACTCCAAAACCCTCACTCCTGACCCCACCCCACAGCACACACCTCCAGCTCAGAACCTTCAACCGCCTCCACTCTAACCCCTGCCCAGGCCCAGAGCCCCCTCCCACACCCTGAATGCCTCATCCCCAGCCTCATCCCCCTCCAGCACCCCAACCCCCTGCCTCAACCCGCAGCCCCCTCCCACACTCTAAATCCCTCAGCCCCACCCCTGAGCCTGGAGCCTCCTCCTGCACCCCAACCCCCTCATCCCCAGCTCTATCCAAGATCACGCACCCCCTTTACCCCCTCCTGCACCCAAACTCCTTGTCCTAACCTAGAGCTCCCTCCCACATTCAGAACCCCTCATATCTGGCACCACCCAGAGCCCACACCCCCAGTTAGAGCCCTCACCCTTTCCCGCACCTCAGGCCCCTGCCCCAGCCCAGTAAGTGAGGGTGGGGGAGAGTGAGCCACTGAGGGATGGGGAATGTAGTGAGTGGGGGGGAGGGGCTTGGGAAAGGGGCAAGGCTAGGGTGTTCGGTTTTGTGCAATTAAAAAGTTGGCAACTCTACCTACAGGCAGAAATAACTCCACACAAGTTAATTCACACATTGACAGAAACCATAGACACCCATTAAAAGGCATTGTCAAGAAGAAGTAGGTTTCCTAGGACAGTGAGAAAGAACTACTTCAACATCTGCTCTGTTTGCAGTTGATGCTACTTTTACCCATATGTATCCAGGCTTTGAATCAGAGGCGAGTCATTCTTATTTTATTAAAATTAGCAAATATAGTAATAAGTGCTGGATTAACAATGCTGGAAACTGAATCCTATGTACAACATCAGAAGCTTCCCTATCCTGACCATGATGGTCCACATTCAGGGGGCTGAAAGTAGAGTTTAGTTTCTATGCTCAGACAGTGCTTGTTTGCTGAGATGCCAACAAAGGTGCTAATCACAGTGATTGGGATGTATTTGGGAGATAGGGGCACATGTTCACTGAGAATTGGACTAAGACCAAAGATCTTAACAATTTAGCTAGGGGGTGTGGTGAATTCTCCATCACTTCGTGTCTTTAAGTCAAGACTGGATGTCTTCCTAAAAGATCTGCTCTAATTCATCCACAAAATACGGGTTTGATGCAACAGTTACTGAGAGAAATTCTATTACTGGTATTATGCAGGAAGTCAGATTCGATCATCATAATGGGCCCTTCTAGCCTTAATAATCTATTATTCATTTCATACAGACCACTCAAAAGCAGATGTTCATTTCCATGTTGTTCTCGCATTAACTAGGTCTAAGAAACAGAGCTATAGTGTGCATAAAATTATAGAAAATCAGAATTTGCTTAGCATTACTGGTGTAAAAGCAATCCTTCAAGTACATGATCCAAAGTCCATTAAAGTCAAAGAAAAGTCTTCCCTGTCTTCAATGGACTTTGGAACAGATCCCAGACAGACAACACATCCCTTCGCTGGGATGCATCCTTCACAATGTGTTCCTTTTAAAAATGACACCACTGAATTTTGAAACCTTTTACTGGGATGACATATTCCAGAAAACCTAGTGCTAGTGACATTTACATGAAAACAAAAAAACTTAAGGCAAAAAGTTTTTGTACTGAGTCTGAGAGAAGGAACACTCTCAAGGGGGAAAGAGGAGGAACAGAAGAAAAAGAAATAAATGAAATTCTGTAAAATCCTACCTTCCTCTGGACAGGAGAATATACTGTTTCTGAGTAGGCTGTTCACAGATTATTTAAATATCTGTAAGGCGATTAGATACTATGATGATGGGCATGATATTAAAAACTAAACAGATGTTCTAGCAGACACCTGCTTACCCCTTAACATGTGAACAAATAAAGGAATTGTTTGAAATAACGAGCTATGATTCATCACATCAGTATTTGATGAGGTTAGTAGAGACTGAAGCCCAGAGCATGTTTTTGTTCAAAGGACATGCTGGGTTTTGAGAAGGATTTACGAAACCAGATGCAGTAAGTCAATGTTTCTTATTCAGAGGGACATGATCCTGGGGAGGGCCGGGGAGCATCTTGAATGGCAATGGGGGAAGGGGGCAGAGTCTTGAGGGATTGAAAATTGTATTACAATCTAATGCAAAGAAAATCTCACTCCCCCACTCCTTGCACACCCTTATAGATTTTACAGTCAGAAGGGATGATCACAATCATCTATTCTAGTCTGATCTCCTTCAGGGTCAAGTATTCTTGGCCAACCTATTGAAACACGCACAAATTAAATAGGTCTATCATTGTCACTTTTATTAATGAATGTTACTATACTTTTATTTACCCATAAGAGGGGTTGTGAAAATTTTTCATTTCGAATAAGGGGTCACAAACCTCAAAATGTTGAAAAACCATGCTGTAAGTGACGCACGTTGTAGCATTGTGTTTTCAAATAGAAATTTTTCTTTTCTGAGTTCCCCTCCCCCTCAGTCTGTGCCCTCTCCCCTTTGGAGTTGTACCTCCATTGTGCCACAATCACACATGTATCCTAAGCTGCCATGCACCAAGAAACCCATGGCAGAGAACTTGTTGCTTATTAACACAGTTTTTGGACTGCTTACTAATGTGTTCCATTTTAATTAAATTTTGATTGCATTTGCTTTAACACTTTAATTGATAAAAAGTCTTACACTGCATACATCATTCAGGAAAAGCTACAACCATGGCCCTACATGCTGAATCATAGTCACAGAAAGAATCTAGAATTAATAAATGCCAAGTTATAAGAGAGAAGCACAGGAGTGCGATTATTGTTTTTTTGGATAGGTTATCGCATCAAGGATGGCATGAAGGTCTGCATTTCTCATTCCTTTCAGGATAAGAGAGAAGAAAAATATTGAACTGGCAGATGGCTGCAACTCATTACTGTGTGGAACTACAGCACTGAGGGTAAAATGATGGCAAATTAATCATCATTCACTAAGAATGAATGGCAGGGAACGATGTGTGCTGTTGCTCTTTTATTTCATGTCATATTAAACCTGTACTGGATAACTGACAAAATGTGTTAAACTCACTGTGACCTGTGCTAACATCAACAGATGAGCTAAGCTCTTCTCGCATAAACAGCTATTTATTATTTCTTGCAAATACTGTACGAAAAGTTACAGTTATAGACTGAACGTAATCACGGATGAACATAGACCCTTGAATGTTGATATATAATTACTTCTGATGGAAATTACTTTATTTTATTGTAAATTATATCTTAATTTTAAATTATATTATGCCTCAACCTGATTAATTTCAATTTAAACCAGATACCAATTGCCTATGCAGTCAGGATTAAACACTTTTTTTGAACCCTAATATAGTTCTCTTTAGCTTGTGATATCACTTAAGGCAGAAACAAAAATGTTTAATGCCCGGCTGCTTTCTAGATTTTACTAAAGACCGACTTCCTTCCCTGATGCCTGGCTGCTTAAAAGAAAAATTATTTACAAAGGGGATATCAGACTGCATCTAACTTGTTAATAAAGGTTCTTACAGAAGATGTTGCATTCAGTCTGCTGCTCAATTCACCTGCTCTTGGACTTTTTCAATTGGACAGTTACTTCTCAGGTAAAAGCTATCTAAAATGCCATGCACGCTTCAGGTACTGCACAATTAATGGTCTATATTTTTTAAGTGACTAGTGATTGAGATGCCTTAATAGCTGATTTTTCAGAAGTGATGAGCCCCCACTGTATGAAAGTCAGGCCCCTTTAAAGGTGTTAAGCTGAACACCCAAAAACTTAGGCACCCCAAAAATCACCAATCATTTTTGAAAGTAAGGCCAATAATGATTTGTACTTTTTAAATGGCTTGTACTGTAAATAGATTTTAAAGGGCACTTCCATGGCCTGTGAGGGACTGTGATTTGTAATGTCTTACAGTGAAGGACTTGAAAAGCTTAATCTGTTTAGTTTACTAAAAAAACATTGAGCAATGACTTGATTACAGTGTATAAGTGCCTCTACAGTGAGAAAATGCCAGGTACTAAAGGGCTTTCTTATCTTGTGGAGAAACTCATAACAAGAATCAATGGCTGGAAGCTGAAGCCAGACAAATTCAAATTAGACACATTTTTAACAGTGGAAGAAACTACTAAGGGAAGTGGTGGATTCTCCTTCTCTTGACGTCTTCAAGTCAAGATTGGATGTCTTTCTGGAAGATATGGTTTAGCCTAACACAAATTATTGGGCTCAATACAGGAGTAACTGAGTGAACTTTAATGGACTGTGATATACAGGAGATCAGACTAGATGATTTAATGGCCCCTGGCCCTAATCTATGAATAAAAATGCCAAGGTTGTTGTGTTCCAGTAGAAAGGCATGGGTGGGCATCAGTATGTGTAACATTTTTATAGTGTCCAAACTTAAACTTCAGTTTTAATAAAATTATGCAGTGTTCCAGACATGTACTAGCTTGACAGTCCAGGAGACTCAGGTCCTTTGTCCATCCATACAAAGAGATGAATCCTCAGTGATAGACCCAGTTTAGCTACACCGCAGTGCTGACTGGCAGGGAGTTGGACTAGATGATCTCCTGAGGTCCCTTCCAACCCTGATATTCTATGATATGCCTCAATTGAGAGCTTAGGTGAAATCTTGGCCACATTTTCTTCCTTTATTTCAATGGGGCCAGGATCTCATCCCATGTTCAAGAGCATGCTTATTTAGTCCTTGGTCTCACTGCTGAGACTGACATCGTGAGGGCTAGCTGTGACATGGTCACTTGTCCACCAGAACTTGGACACCAACTTCATAATCACATAACTCCCTGGAAGCTGAGAAATGATTAATTTTGGCCACTTCCAAATTTGAGCCAACGATCTAAAGCTGAAAGGCTCTGTCATTACCAAGCTCCTGAGCAAGCCTCCTCTTTCCACTATAATTACAGTAAAATTGATTTTAACAAGTAAGCCAAATTAAAGTAGTCCAGTCCCAATCACATAGCAGATTTACTTCAGCATTTGCTCTGAGCAAGAGCAATCCAGACTGTCAGTTCAGCTGTCATTTGGCTGACTCACACTTGGGCATGTCATATTAAGAGATTGTTATGTTTTGATTACTATCCAAAATGCTCTCAAACACCTGAAATAACTCTCTTGTTTACTCTGCATCAATAAGCTTGTTTTGATATTTCCAAAACTTTTTAAAAATTTTGTCTGACAGGATATTGTAATATTTTGACTTTGTTCTGATGCCGGACAAAGGGGAGTTTTAAAACATTGGCATTTCCTGCAAATCCCCTACTTCCTGTCCTGATTTTTCACGCTTGCTATCTGGTCACCCCAGAGAGCTGTAACAACGCTTTTTAAAAAACAAAATGTCATTGCTCTGGCAGAGTACCTTTTCCCTTTGTCACCCATACTGCAAAGACAGCCATGTGCCCCAAACAACTGATCTGAGATCAGTACAATTTTTGAAGCAGGGTTGTTGATTTTACAGATACAGAGTAATTGCTGTTTAGACAAACAGATGGAACTGACGGGATAATTCTGAACAATATTGACAGCAACTTGTCTTCCAAATGTGTCACTTTTTATTTGGCAACCAGATCATACCAGTGTGGAGGATGGAGAATTTTCTTAATTCCTTTCCAGGCAGAAACCAACCGGTCAACAACTAACTGTCTATCCCTAAAATTATGAAGTGTGACAAGGGAAGATAAAGATGTACGTTATCCTCTTCTGTACATAATTTCTCAGCTAACCATATCTCAAATACATGAGCAAATCAAACCAAAAAATCTACGTGATTGTTTTGTACATAGATGCATGTTATGATCATCTAGTCTAACCTCCAGTATAACTCAGGCCATAGAACTTCTCCAAAATAAATTCCTAGAGCAGATTTTTCAGAAAAACCTCCATTTTTGATTTAAAAATTGCCAATGACGGAGAATCCACCACAACACTTGGTAAATTGTTCCAATGGCTAATTACTCCCACTGTTAAAAATGTATGCCTTATTTCCAGTCTGAATTTGTCCATCTTCAATTTCCAGTCATTGGATCACATTATACCTCTCTCTGCTAGACTGAAAAACCTGTTACAGTACCAAGTACTTGCTCCCCATGTAGATATTTCTAGATGGCAATCAAATTAACCCTTAAACTTCTCTTGGTTAAACTAAACAGAGCTCCCTGAGTTTGTCACTATAGGGCATGTTTTCTAAACCTTTACTCACACTTGTGGCTCTTCTCTGAAACGTCTCCAATTTATCAACCTCTTTCTTGAATTGTGGACCCCAGAACTGGGCACTGTATTCCAGCAACAGTCACACCAGTGCCAAACAGAGAGGTAAAATAACCTATTCACTTGTAGCTGAGAGTTCCATTTATGCATCTAAGGATTACATTAACCCTTTTGGCCACAGTGTTGCACTGGGATCTCATGTTCAGCTGATTATCCACCATAAGCTGCAAATCTTTTTCAGAGTCACTGCTTCCCACAATAGAGTTCCCCCATCCTGCAAGTGTGACCTACCTTCTTTGTTTTTAGGTGTTCATTGTGACTGATACAGCTATATAGGGTGACCAGTTGTCCTGATTTATAGGGACAGTTGATATTTGGGGCTCTTTCTTATATAGGCTCTTATTACCCACCAGCCCCTGTCCTGATTTTTCACACTTTCTATCTGGTCACCCTACAGCTATTTCCTGCATATCCTCGGAAGACCTGATTGAATTATGTTTAAGTACATTTGGGTCCATTGCATTACATGAAAAGTTTATGTATTATTATGGATAGTATGTGACCTCTCTAGGAGGGAGGAGGTGCTTGCTGTGAGGCTTGGGAGTTCAAGGACTGAACTGAAAATGTGTCAGACAAGAATGGACTTTTGAACAATTAAATGTGAAGTGGATTTCCTGGGGAATACCTAGGGAGAGGTTAATGCAAATTCCCCACAACTGATTATGCAAAACCCCAGCCTTTTGAAGCTATGCCTGAGCAGTGGGTTAGTCTACTAATTACCTGTTCCCAGAAACTTGAGACCAAAGGCCTCAGCTGTGTAAAGAAATTGCTGAACTGCCCAGCTGGCCCTCTGGTTGTGAATCTGAGCCAGCTATGAACTTGTAACCAAGGGGAAAACCCAGTTGTGGGTTTTGAATGACTGACACCTACCAGAGCCCAAGGTTGGCATCTGGTAAACTTCTTAGCATGTTTGTAAGTTATTTTATTGTTTTTAATACATTTTCATTGCAATGCTGTCACCTTAAGAATAAATACGCTTGTTTATAAAGAGCTGTGTGGTAATTTATAACTGCAGGCCATTTTACTGTTCATAACCACTGGAGAGAAAGTAAAGCACACACTAGCCTGTTAAGGCAGTCTGGCTATCACAGCTGTTGGGGAAAAGAAGACCACCTCTGTACTTTGATCAGACAGCCTGAGGCACCTTTATTGAGTATACACCTGTGCACAAGTGGAGGTCAGCGTTCTCCCATGCAAGGGATGGGCTGGCCTCCTGAGCATGCTTCTGCTCCAGCTTATATAGCTACAAACCGCAAATTAGCATATTTCATTAAATCATTTGTTATACCTTTTATGGTTCTATATTTCATAAACAATTAGGTAATTGCCTTATTTGATGCATAAACTCCTATAACCTCTAAAAATGCAAGCGTACTGTGTTTCATTTCCGTATAGACAGTCCCCTGACAGTCAGGCGGCCTTGACTGTTCAGATACCCCTACTTGCGGTTTTTGTTTGGCAAGCTATGTGGGCCTATTTGGGGTCCTTGTGACCTGTGTCTAGTTCCCCAATTCCGGCCAGATGGCTTATATGCTGATAAATCGTCTTCTCTATCCTTATTAATATGTCGTTAGTACATGCATCTATTTTTATCAAATAGTGATTGAAGCAGGCTGTCTGCGTTTAGTCGGGTTGTTAGGAAACTTCCATTAGGCCTCCTGTTAATGCTAGTAGTCGTTAGGAGTTCTAAGAGACTAGGGGCCTTTTTCCCTGACACAGCATAGGCAGAGAAATATGCAGTCTTAAAACCCATGGTCAGAAGGGAGTGAGAAATGGGTCTCTGTCCAGAAGAGATGATGGGTGGGAGCTACAAACCTTTCAGTGGGTCCCTGAGGGACCAGAAGGGGGTATATATTTACATTTAACCATATTAAAATTCATATTATTTGCTTGCACCCAGCTTACCAAGCAATTCAGATTGATGTCAGTAACCTGTCCTCATTGTTATTTACTATTTCCCAATTTTTATGTCATCTGCAAATTTTATCAATGACGATTTTGTGTTTTCTTCCAAGTCATTGATAAAAATGTTAACTAGTCTAGGGCCAAGAACCAATCCCTACAGGATGCCTCCTAGAAACAAAAACTCTATAATGATTTTCCTGTTTTCCATTTTGAGACCTACCCCAGTTAGCCAGCTTTTTATCCATTTAATGTGTGCTATGCTAATTTTATATTGTTCTACCTTTCTAATCACAACGTTGTGCAGTACCAAGTCAAACACTTTGCTAAAGTCTAACTATATTACAACAACATAAACGTCTGTTAGTCTATAAGGTGCCACAAGATTCTCTGCTGCTTTTACTATTACCTTTATCTATCAAATTTGCAATCTCATCAAAAAAAGGTACCAAGTTAGACAAGTTCTATTTTCCATTAACCAATGTTGATTGCAATTAATTATAATTAATTACCCTACTCTTGTTCTTTATTAATCAAATCCTATATCAGCTGCTTCATTATCTTGCCTAGGAACAATGTCAAACTGACAGGTCTATAATTACCTATTTCTCCTTTTTAAGTATTGGCACAAGATTAGCTTCCTTCCAGATTCATAGAATTTTTCTGGTATTACAAAGCTTATTGAAAAACAACATTTATGGTCCAGCAAGAGCCTCAGCCAGCTCTTTTAAAACTCTTGAATGCAAGTTATCTGGACCTGCTATTAAAAGGTTTAACTTCAGTAACTGCTGTTTTTTGGATGAACTTTAGTTCTATAAGACATGAAGCGTTTAGTTAAGTGTGTCTAGATTCTAGAATGTGTATTATGTTTTTATACGTAACCACTTATTGCTAATATTTCTACTTGCTATTAGAATCTCTACACTGTGTTAAATAAACTTGTCTAAGTGCTGTGGTATGTGAAGCTGAGCACTGATCTGAGGTATAACTGGTAAGTCTGGGTGTGCTGATCTGTGAATATTGCAAGTGTCCACTAGAACAGGGGCTGCACACGCCAGGGAGACCCTCAGAAGGTTTGGGGTGTGCCTATCACTAACTGTAGAGAGAAAGCAGGTCCTGAGTAGGCCTGGAGAGCAGTGCTGGTGTTGCCAGTGACTGCTAGAGACAGGGAGCTGACCCACAGCAAGCACAGACAAGCTTCCTCATGTAGAGGCAGATGGTAACGAGGTGCCTCACAAACCTGGGTACACCCTGAGAAGCCTCACACCCATCCTGTGGGTATTAAGACAGCTTAAAAGTTGCCAAGTCTGTCAGTCTGACACCTTTAAATGATTTCTAGTACTGCAGAAACTTTGGGAAAAGTCTCTAGAGATATATAATGTGACAAAGTTCCTCCTCCACCTTGGTGGGTCCTGTGCTTATTGGCGGATTTGTTCACCTCAGTGATCTTCCCTTCTTGTGGAACCCACAGTCTGAGTCAGCTCCTCCTGTGTCTGATCAGGAGTTGGGAGGTTTGGGGGGAACCCAGGCCCGCCCTCTACTCCGGGTTCCAGCCCAGGGCCCTGTGGATCGCAGCTGTCTATAGTGCCTCCTGTAACAGTTGCAGGACAGCTACAACTCCCTGGGCTACTTCCCCATGGCCTCCTCCAAACACCTTCTTTATCCTCACCACAGGACCTTCCTCCTGGTGTCTGACAATGCTTGTCCTCCTCAATCCTCCAGCAGTACACTCTCTCACTCTCAGCTCCTTGCCTTCTTGCTCCCAGCTCCTCACACACGCTCCTTCTCCTCTGGCTCCTCCCTGCCTGACTGGAGTGAGCTCCTTTTTAAACCCAGGTGCCCTGATTAGCCTGCCTTGATTGGCTGCAGGTGTTCTAATTAAAGTAGCTATCTCTACTGCCTTCTAGAAAGATCTTAATTGGCTCCAGGTGCCTTGATTAACCTGGAGCAACTGCCATTTGGTTACCAGGGTACTAGGGATTTGTTTAGCCTGGGGCTAACATACCTGTTTCTCAGTACTTTACTGTAGCCATCTGGCCTTGCCCCATCACAATAAGAATGAAGGCCTTTTGCTTAAAGCCCTGGTCTTGTACTCAGGATCAGTGTTCTATTTATATTCTGACACAGACTTCCGGTGTGACCTGGGGCCAGATTTTCCAAAGAGCTCAGCACACTGCATGCTGAGCTGTTGAAATCTAGCCACTTATTTGGGTGCTTAAATGGGAGTTGAGATCTTTGGAAAGTCTGGGCCCAATGGTGGGTTCTGAGCCCTGTTGAAAAACTGGCCCTAGATCTCTGTGCCTCGATTCCTCATCTGTAAAATGGGGAGAATAATATTTCCTCTCTCTCATCTTTGGTCTGTCTTGTCCATTTAGACTGCAAGCTCTTTGCGGGCAGGGACTGTCTTTGTCTGTGTCTGTGTGTGTAGTGCTTAGCACAATGATCTTAGGTAGGGCCTTTAGGTGCTAGTGTAGTGCAAATAATGAATAAATAATACTGAGAATAAAGACGCTAACTATTCAAAAACACACTGATTTTCCTGCTAAAAGCTGTCTCAAAGAGAACTGCTAAAAATGCAAGTGAACAAAACCCACCAAATCCAACCCTTCCAGTCACAAGGCGGATTGTGTCATGCCAAGGTCCACTTTAGGAACTTTGTAACCCTGTTACAATCCTATTAGAAATCACAGGCCTGAACAAACAGAGCAAAGTCCAGACAAAGCAATAATGCTCCGAGCAAAGGGCAGAAAGTGTGTGTGTGGGGAGGGGGAGGAACAGAGGGAAAGGCCCAGAGCGTCTCTTTCAGCAAGAATGTTGCCGATGAGACTGGCCATGGGTAACACGCTGTCAGCATTTGCAAAGGAGCTGCCTGCCTGGATTGTCTTCACTGGGATCTTCCTGCCAGTGGTTTTGCTCCTATTGTTGCTCATTGCCTACTTCAGGATCAAGCTGATAGAGGGTAAGTGAGACCCCTGGGGATGACACAGGGTGGAAAGACAAACCTCCTTGTATAATCAAATACAATTTACATATACTAAATAACTAACCTGCAGCGAATAGTGGAAGCTGGGAACGGGAGACAGGGGATGGATCACCTGTTCTGTTCATTCCCTCTGGGGCACCTAGCATTGCCCACTGTCAGAAGACAGGATACTGGGCTAGATGGACCTTTGGTCTGACCCAGTATGGCCATTCTTATGTAAATCGCAAAACCTGTCAAGACTCCTGAAGCTGTTGTGCCACATTTAAACTATTTCTCCAATCAGAAGATGGCTTACAGTCACAGTTCAGGACTTGCACTGAAACTACATTTAAGCCCCACAATTTTACTGACAGCGTGAACTGAAGCAGAAAAGAGCCACACTCATTTGTATTACAAGTAACCATAAAGAAGAAAATATAGTGCAGCTAAATTACAAATCAGGTTCCTCTGCACCTCTGCTGCTCAAGCCTTCAGTGGGAGGTTAATAGTGATTGAGTCATGTCTATTTGCTCATTAAGTTGAATGTCTGCACTCCTGAAATAAAATTAAGAGCACTGTACCTTCCCTTTTTACTGAATGCATTGGTCAAGCTCCCTGTCTGGCGTGTCACAGCTTTAGCTGGTCCGTAATCAACTACAGATCTACATTCAGATTTTTTTTTAACCCCTATGTCAGATACCACAGACTGCATGTGTGAGAGTGCGCCCACAAACGTGTGATTACCCACATATTGAACATTACGCTCCAGAGTGCTAGAACAATCAAATGGCCCTTGTGCAAGAAAGGCCGTGGGATAGCAGAACTGTTGCAGTAAAAGCTTGAATGATAAACATTTCAAAAAGGGACCTCCCATACTCTCGTGAGAGATTCCGACAAATTATCCATACAAGGAGACCTGTGCTGCATTCCGTCTCAGCTCATGTCATGGCTGCAGGTCAAGACTGAGCTGTAGTGGCAGACTGGCGCAGTGCTGCTTGCACTTCAGACTGCCAGGCTCAAGCCAAAGCTGTTTGGGCCTGACCCAAAGCACATTCAGGCCAATGGACAGAAACTCCTTGATTTCTGTGGGTTTTGGATCAGGCCCTTAGCAAACAGAAAAGAGTAAACTTCTTGGGTGCTCCATAGTGAGTTCTCAGAGACCACAGATTCCATTGGATTCCAGTGTCTGGACTCTATAGGATGCAGTGTTTATTGGGTACAATGTACATCAATACTTACTCATCAAAGTTGTCCGATAACACTTTTGCTGCTGCTATCAAGCTGACAGCCTGTTTTGCATTGGTTCTTCCTCTGTATACAGCATGTTAGAATTCAGCTACTGCTGTACTTGAGAAGTCTGTATTCATTATCTGAGCGAGAATGAGAGAGCACCTTGAATCTGATCAGGAGGATGTGTGAATTGTAAAGGGTGGCTAAGTACAATTTAAAGAGAAACACTGAAGCAGTCAAAATAGCAATGCCAGATTAGAAACCCCCTCCACACAGTCTTAGACATGCCAGTTATCAGTCAAACCTACCACAGGCGGTGCTCACTTTTCTAATCAACACTGACTGTGCATAGAACAACACTAGAGGAATTATCCAGACAGTCACCGGCACTGCACAGTTTGCTTTGAACACATGTTAATCCCATTATCACATGCACAATTCCACATTCAACAGATCAAATCTTCTTGACAAAGCACTAAAATCATCACTTTGGAGTAATTGTATCTGATGCCGTCTTCTGCCTAGAATGGTTTTGTTGTTTTTTTTTTTAATTGAGTTTTGGTGTAACTGAGATCAGCTGCCTTTGACTGTATCTGAGATGCCAGGTGGCACCATCACAAAGAGTGCTGTCAATTCTGTGTATCTGAATGAATTAGGAATTAGCACTCAAAGAAAAGCTAGTTTGTCTGCTGTGGCAGAGTCCTTCTCAGACCTCTTCATGAGGCTGTTGTGCCAGGAGGTTCCTCATTTTAGCTGCTTTCAGCACCACTCCTCCAGAGAAGTGTAACCCTAGTCCTCACGTGGAGAGCTGTGATGATACTCTAGGCCTCACCTGTCAGGATAGGGTCTTCTAGGCAGACTCAGTACAATTAGAGTCCTCTTTAGGGCACTCCGTGTCAACAGCCATGAGGACTCTAACCACAGAGCTGCAGCTCAGAGCATAGTACCCGCTACCCCCCAGCCCACCCATGGCCATAGACTCAGAGCTATGGCTAGTGTGACATTGGGCAGTGTCCTGGCTAGCACCTTTGACCACAAGGCTCTGGGGGCTATAACTAGGGTGCTGCACTCAGAGCCCCATATCCTCGCCTCCCCTTCCAACTGCCAGAGCTGGGCACCCCATTAGAGACCATGGGCAAGAGCCACAAAAGGGCTTAGGTGCCTGACTGCCATGATAGGCACTTGGGGGAGGGATAGCTCAGTGGTTTGAGCATTGGCCTGCTAAACCCAGGGTTGTGAGCTCAATCCTTGAGGGGGCCATTTGGGGATCTGGGGCAAAAATCTGTCTGGGGATTGGTCCTGCCTTGATCAGCAGGTTGGATTAGATGGCCTCCTGAGGTCCCTTCCAACCCTGGTATTCTATGAAATCCCTGAAAGTCCAACATTTTTGGTGCCACTGAGATTCTCAAAATCTTTGCTCAGCTGCCACCCTACCTCGCTGGTGCCTAAAGTCCCCTTGAGTCTATATTTTGGTACTGACCTGCCCAAGGTGCTTATGTCTTGCTGGCTGGGCATGTGCATAGCTGCCTCAATCCTGACCCCTCCCAGCTCAATGCCTAACTCACCTCAAAGCACCAGCCAGATGCTCAGACGAGGTGAGCCACCAGCTCTCTCACGTGTGGGGCTTTGAGCATGCCTAACTCCCCACAAAATGGCTGGGAGGGAGTGAAGTGGTGGCCTCCTTTATAACCTTTAGCCCAGGGGTCCAGCTGCTCATCCATGATGAGGAAGACCTTGACTGAATTCCTCCGTCTGCCTGATGTGAAGAAGGGATTTGAACTGGGGTTTCTTACCTCCCAGGTGGATCTCTAACTATTGGGCTAGAGAGTCATTCTTGCGGGTCTCTCTGGCCCAATACTTAATTGTTTAAGTATTTCATACCCAGTAGAACCGCTTTAACAGGAGATATTGAAAGTGAGCCATGCCAGAATACCCCATAGCTCTGTTGTTAAGGCACTCCCATGAGAGCAGGGAGATCCCCAGCTAAATCCCTGCTCTATATCAGGCAGATGGGGGAACTGAACCAGGGCCTGTCTCACGTGAACCCCCTAACCAATGGGCTAAATGTTATAATGGAGGGTCATTTCCTCCCTCTTGGCCCTTTTGTGTGGAATTAAGCTGGAGTGCTGCCACTTTACTTGCAAGGAAGGGTTTCAATGCCAGACTCCAGCAGAGGATTCACAGCACCTCCCTCTATCCTGGACTCAGGTACCTAACTCCTTGATGGGGCAGAGCTTAGGACGCACCCTATCCTCCGCATCTGTGCCTGGCTAACTTATGCACCTGCCCACTAAGTATACTGGCTTCTGTGGATCCCATTCACCTGTCTTGCCACATGCATTGTACAGGAAGCCTAGGCACCTCACTCAGGGTTTGTGGATTCCACTGAGTGACTAGCTACTGCAATGTTGAGCAGTGCAACCCTAAGTCCCTTTACGAATTTAGCCTTATCGACCCAGAGCAGCCCCAGCAGGAAGCAGCCAGATTTCCCAGTCAGCAGCCACAATTCCCCAACCAGTTCAGGACAAGGCGCAGCCTGGGTAGAGTCTCCTGAATTATCTGGATGCCAGTCCAAGTAGATGCCAGAGCCCACTGGGGCATAGCAATTCCTCTGTTTCCAAAGCTAGTTCCATGCTCTAGCTGTGTTTCAGGCTTAAGTTCTGGTAATCAGGATGTTTGTTGTAGTCATTATGTAAATAAGGTAATACATATTCAGAGATGCAAAATAGGGAAATATACTATTTGCATAACATCTCCAGGTTTCTGAACTTTCGGCCTTAACAAGTGGTGTGTGTGTGTGTGTGTGTGTGTGTGTGTGTGTGTGTGTGTGTGTGTGTGTGTGTGTGTGTGAATGCACAAACTATGTTACCTGCCAAGCTGCTAAAAGTTATTCAAGCAGCCCCTTGCTCGACACGCACTTTTCAGACCCTGACCATATCAGTGAAGCCCATTCTCTTTGCTTCAGTCAGTTCTGTCTTTGTCTCTCTGACTAAAAATAATTTGTAGCTACTGACAACAGAAAACCGACCACACGCTGTGGTACCAAAACATGACACTATACAGCATCTGTCAAATGTGAGGAAGCTGAAGTGTTGAGGTGCTACTAGAAATACCCAATATTACCACAGAGAAGTGGTGTAATGGGAGAACAGGGGATGGCCAGTGAAGTCCAATTATCATGGAAGTGAACATTTATATTCGACTTTTCTTAAAATACAAACAAAGGCTCTCTCTTTTAGTAAAGAGCCATCTCGGTGACTGACTGTGTATTAAATATACCTCAGTATTAAGATAAACCCAGTGCAATGGTTTCCAACTTTTCAATAGCATAATCCCTTTTTCCATACTGGGACACCCTCCTTTGGCTTTGTAGCTGGGATGTAGCCAGGATTCCCACGCCCATTTATCACTATAGGAAGGGCAGAATGTTCACAAGCCCTCATAGGTTGAGTCCATGCCATTGTTTTAAGTAACATTTCTTCTCTTTGGGGGGGAAAAAAAGCCATGATGTTCAAGGCTGTGTCACTGATTGCTGAAGGCACACTCACTCTTGCTGCCCTAGAGAAATCATTACAGCACCAGTATCATTACTCTGAAAGTGCTTTGGGATTATCACATCCCTGAAGGTCTTTATGTAAAACCAGATGTTTAAATGTACTGCTAAAGTTTAGGATTTTGTTCACCTTTAGGTTTGGAGTTTGTTAAGACAACTGGTGTTTCCTAACATCACACAAAGCCATAAAAGAGTGGACTAATTGGCAGAGGAGCTCACCAAAGGGATCTAGAAGCTTTTATTATATATTGCCAGTTCAAATCCAATACAGACTATTGTGACTAAAAACCACAAGGCCATCAAATGTTAGGTGAAAAATTCAGTTCAGTTTCAAGTGGACACACGTATATGGTGCCATTTTCAAAAGAGCCTGTTACCAGATCACCTTACCGCCTTTTGGCGCCCAGTTCTCTGTTCCTCAGTTTCCCCTCTCCAGGCTTTAGACACCTCCATTTCCTGCACTTAAGCCAATTCCCAAATCTTCAATGTATTTAATTCTCTTGCCAAATTATAAAGACTTCGTGTCTCCCTTCTGGGATACACAAGAAATCCAAAAAATCCCCAAAACTTCCAGCAACTTCATACTGAATCTTCAGCCTGACTCCAGGCTCAAGAGGCCTTCTGCCTCTCGTGTCAGGGGATTTTCATACTGCACTTTTCAGTGGTTTTCCTGTGCCTAAGGTTCCAGTCCAGGGACCCAGCAGTAATCAGAGAAGTTCCACCAACTCAGACCCAGTGTTTCACTCTGCTGGCTGCTTCTTATCTAGGCTTGTCTCTAAGTCTCACACAGCCCCTTGCTCAGCTCTCTAATAACGCCCTTAGCAGGGCTTCTCACATCCAGTCAATCCCTTTTCCTCATGGCTTATCAATTAGTTTCATATCAGGGTTCCAGCTCTTTACAGAGAGACTCCTAAGCACTTCCAACTATCTACCCCTGGCTTACAGCAAGAGAGCTCTCCTGCTCCCAACAGGTCTCTGGTACTTCTGAGCAGACTTCCTCTTTAAGAGGCCCTACCCCCAGGCTATCATCATGTGATCCTGATCATCTGATCCACCCACGAAACCAAGTCCATCACATGGGGGCTGGTTAACTGTGCACAGGCAGGGCTGAGCACAACTCTTTTGAAAGACCAGTCCAACCTGTGACAGGGCCTTAGGCATTCAGGAGGAGCTGGGTGCCTCATTCATTGAGACCCCCTTGAAAACACCATCCACACTACCAAAATCAGTGTCTGCTTGTTCAATTTTCAAACACTGTCTTGCACTTTCTCCCACGCTGCCCTTCAAGCACAAGAAGGCCTCATTGTCCTCCTCCTAATTCCCCCTTTAAGATGCCTTTTGTGTGAGGCCTCAGAAAACTCAACAATGGTTAGACAGCTTGTGTGTTGCGACCAGTTTTTTATGCTAACCAGTTTTGTCTCATTGTTACTTTGTTCTCCCTGTTTGTTTGCTGTAGCCCTCTGTTGTGTCTTACCTTACACTGGATTGTAGGCTCCATGGGGCAGGGAATGTCTTTTTGTTCTGCGCTTGTACACACCTAGCGTAATAGGACTCTGGCCAGTGACTGGGGCCCCTAGGTACTATCACAACACAAAATAAAATGTCACCTTTAGCACAACTGGCCAAGACTCAGAGTCTGATCTAAAGCCCAATGAAGTAAATAGGATTCTTTCCTTTTACTTCATTAAGTTTTGGATCAGGCCTTCAATGGGCATGTAGTCTTAACTACCTTCTCATGCGCAGAAGAGGTTTCTCCAGCAATGTTGATAAGCTTACCCTTCTGTTACCTTTCCTATGTAACAAGTTCAGAGCTGCTAATTAACACAACTGTTTCTGCTTTTCAGTTAACGAGGAATTGGCCATGGCCGATGATCCCACAAATGCCATCCTGAACTTCCACATCCGGTACCAGAAACTGAGATCTGAAAGAAAGAGATTAATCAAAAGAACACAATGACATTTAAGGGAGGTTCGCCTCAGAACACTGGTTCGACACGAGCAGTCAACTCAGGAGGTTTAAAAATAACCTGCTGTATTACAAAAGTCATGGGGGAAAAAAATGGTGGGAAGTTAGTGCAGAACAGTACGAATGAAGCAGCTGCTGCTATCTGAAAAGGCCTTGTAACAGTTTTGCTTTCTCTACATGATACTTAGTAAGCAACACTTTTCTGAACTCATCAGCACCTGTGACTTAATGCAATGTACTTTATCGGTCGGCTTCGGAGACACAGCATTTGGAAAAAAACCTCATTGCTCACTATTCCTTAGATGTTTATATAAAGTAGAAATAGCTATAGGAGTGTCTTCACATGACAGCTGAAGTCTGTGTAGGTCAATGAATCAGCAGCAGTCTTGTTGAATCACAGGTGCACGAACAGCAGGTTAACACGAATTAAGTTTTTTTTAAACCTACATATTGATAAAAGCATGCTCTCCGAACTGATGAGAAACTACAGAAGAACTTGAAAAGCGAAAGACAATAGTGATGGAAGGAAAAAAAGGATTTCATTTATTTTTCCTGTTTCATATTTTACTAAACTCACCTCCAGTTCATACTGTATTATATTCTGTTTGTGAGACAGCGTTGGTACACCTGCCACCAAACCAAATACCAAATCATGGAAAGAAGCAACAAATATCTTCTTAAAGGGTTTGAGTTATTTTAGTTTGGAAGCACAAAAAAGAACTCTTACAATACTTAAATAAGGGAGTAATATTTTAAACTAACAGGTGTAAATATGTTGTGAAATTCTCTTTCTCCATCCTGTTTTTTCATTAGTTGGAAACAAATATTTTATGTTCAATGTAATTATAAATATGGCTTCATTGCCATGTGTCTGAAACAGATCACATTACAAGAATGTACCAGTGGCCATTATTAGAAGAAAGCAACTAAGAAGCCAAATAGCAATCAACTTCACCATGCACAAAGTCTTCTCTGTATTAGAATTTAGTCTCACTCCCATTGCTTCAAATTCGGGACAAATGGCATGGCTTTACATTTCCGCACACAGTTTACTGTACATTGTACTGTATTATAACTGCATATGCAGAAGGGGGCTGAATTAAGTCTGCATGGGCAACGTTCATACTGGCATTTCCTAACTTGTGCATGTTTGACTTTGCAACCTTTAATTCTTAACTTTGTATTTCCTAATATGGTTTCATTTGAGAATAACCATAACTAACGTTAAATAAAGGGCCTTTTTTTTGTTTGAGAATTTAAATTGGGACTGAGCAAGAATTATATGCATGTATTCAGATCAAGCCACGAAAGTGGAATATTACGAGTGGCAACTGCATATATTGATACATTTTCTAATGTCTTCTAACCCTGATAAAAGGAAAGAGGTTTATCCAGCGCTCTTTCAGAACAGGCTGTTTACTTTTATAGTCTCAGCAGAATGTGGACTAGATCCATTGAATGTCAAACAACCTTTGTGTAATTGTAGAGAATCCAAACTTCATGTTACTTTTTTTTGTAAACTCTACCAATTTAATATGCAATTTCTTCATTCAGTCAATAAAATAATTTCACTGGTCAACACAGAAAGAGTTATGTTAAAGAGTTCTCATATTGTGTGCAATATAAATTGGCCCCCATCTGCACATCCCATAAATATTCATAAACTCACTTCTGACATTACCATGTGGTTAAATAATTTAACTCCCTGATGCTTGTTTAATACACCTTCAATATTTTGCATTATGATGTAAGTAGAGGCTCTCAGTCTCATCCAGGAGAGCAACAGAGCGCATTGCCCTGGCTGGAGCTCAGAGCCCCTCCCCCGTTCGGCCACTTTGACCTGGAGTCACACCCATGGCCCCACCCCATCTCTTCCTCCCAAAGCCCTGCCCCCTTTATTCCTCCCCTCTCCCTCCCCGCTGCAGCCCCAAGACTGGAAAAGCTCTGGTGTCATGGCAGGGAGCAAGTGCTCTTCCAGCCCTGGGGCTGTGGCGGTGGTGCTGGAACAGTTTGGAGTCGGGGTGCTACGAGTTCCACATTTTGGGACATTTTATCATGCAAACCTCACAAATCTAGTGAAAAAACCATAGGAGCTTCAGAAAAGCACCTCTTCCAACTTATTGTTTGTACATAAAATCCCCAAAGACTTCCTTAAATGCAAACATCTCCATTTTGACCCATTTTTCAGCTCACCTTGCTGCTTCTTGGCTGACAAGCCGTTCCAGTTTATCATGCTCATTTCTCCTACTCCACCCTGGGCTGCAGTCAATGAAGTCTTTTCTATTATTTAATTGACAGAGTGCCTCCATTATCTTTGCATGAAAGGAGATGTGAGATAGTTTGCCAGTTTTCAGCATATTGTGACAAGTAATTAAAAAAAACACCCAAGTGCTTTATAATGTTTGACATTAAAATATAAGTTAACATACCAGTTATTGGTGACTTACATTATCCAGCTTGTATCAAGTAAGGGCTGATCCTGCCTCACTCCCCCCCGACCATATTCTCTGCCAACAATGAGCCCAAAAAGCAGTGGAAACACAGTGGTCCCACTGGGACAGTAGTTGGCCACAGAGTCCACATGGGGAATACTACATCCTAGGTGCACTTCAGGGTATTGTCGTCTTCCACCACATTGAGCGGAGGTTGCTGTTGGGGTGGGGGACATGATGCAAGGATAGGCGCCACACCCATATTCATCATATCAAGTTCAAGCTTTTTGTCATATTCTGAGACCCTTCAAACCTTCCCTCCCTACTTATTTTGTTCTTTTAGTGTTGCCACATTGTTGGAACTCTAGTAATACAAACAATACTTAGCAGTGATATAAGAATTTTCACGGACAACTTGTGGCGAAAACGTGATGGATGGGCTTCAAAATTTTGGTAAGTCTTTTGCTGGTGTCAGGTATCAGC
This sequence comes from Chelonoidis abingdonii, assembly GCF_003597395.2. Lineage (NCBI taxonomy): Eukaryota > Metazoa > Chordata > Testudines > Testudinidae > Chelonoidis > Chelonoidis abingdonii. Next base: position 103,659,239 of record NC_133771.1, read on the forward strand.
AATGCAAATTCTATCTATATCCAGTGGGTTTTGTTAGTGCGTGTACAGCATATGTTAGATGTGCAATAGTAACAAGATGTGTTAAAGATGATAAAATGTCCCCAAAATGTGGAACTCATAGCACCCTCATTCCAAAATTCAACATAGCATTAAAACTCTATTCAATTGTTTAGAGAGAAAAATAATTGCTTTAAGTAGTCCTATGATCCATTTGTTACTTGTAGACCATAATGTAGACCTTACTCCATGAAGTCAACAGGGCAAGGTGCTTCTTAACATACGGAATGGTATAATATGTGGCCCTTTGCCAGCAATGGTAGATTTCTTTACTGAAAGACGGAAATTGGCATTGCAACACAGAGGCCCATTCATTACTCTGTGTCAGCAACTCTTGTCAGGCCTGAAACTCACTGCACCTAATTGTTGTCATAATCTATATCTGAAAGGCATCATGTAAGGTATCATATACAAACTGGTAACATGCTGGGTCTCCAAAAATCACTGTGTGGTGTGTGTACAGGGTATGTACAAAGAGTAATGGATATGTGCTAGAATTATGTTCTTAAAACATGTTTGGCAAGCAAGCTATAAGCCCAGTCTGATCTAGATAAAGGAACGTGCATTAGCTTGTCTGACCAGCCTGGTCATCAGGCAGACACAATGAAGGTACATTTCCATGCAAGGTTTGGGAAAAAACCCACCATCAGGAGAGCAAGTAAGGAAAAAATGAACATTTAATCTCCACAGGAGATGGAGACTGCACCCCATGAAGTCTTCCTGCCTCTTGTAACAGGGTGAATGAACTTTGGGAGATATAAGTAGAAACAGAAAGCCATTTTGGTATCTATCACTTGAGGGATTAAAAGGGCCAGAATGTGGGATCCTTCAAAGAAGAGGGATGAAGTCTCTAGGAGCTGAGTTTAGATCAGAAAACTGCTTAGGCAAGGATTGTAACTTGATAAAATGTGATAAATGTTTACTTTTGTTTTCGTGTAACCCTTTCTATCTTTATTCCTTATACTTGGTATCACTTAATCCTATGTCTTTTTGTTAAACTTGTTTTACTTTACTATAAACCAATTCAGTGCATTGATTGAAATAAGAGTCATTGTCAAACCCAAATTAAATTAATGAGCTGCAGTGTATTGTCTTCTTAAAGGAACAATGAACTTCACTTCTGTGAACGTTCCAGAACAGGGCTGGACACTACAGGGAGTCATCTCTGGGGAACCTAAGAGTTGGAGTTCATTGTCATTTGCAAAGCAAAGCTTGGACTGGTAGAGTCCTGAAGAGTTTGCTGGCAAGGCAGACAAGCTGGTGTGTCAGGTAGTTGTGACACAGCTTAGCAGTGGCAAAATTCTCATTTCCTGAGGCTGAGGGGGTAATAGTAACTCACTATTCTGGGAACCCCAGCAGACTGTCACATTGGCAGATGATTTGGGGAAAATTCGAGAATGGGAGTGTGTGGGGTCACTTTCCAAAAAGTAACTAGGCAGTTGAAGCCAGGGTGTGACCTGCATACTTGTCTGCTGCCTGTTGGGGTCAGGGCTGTAAGCCACGGCAGCAGAGCATTTAAGGCACCCAGAGTTGCAGGTAGACAGTGATACAACTGCTTACTGGTCTGGGTTTATACCCCAATGCATCAGAGAGGTGCCAATTAGAGAAGATATGAAAGTCACTGGCACTGTAATAGAAAGAAGAAAAGCGGGAACATTGAGTAATATGGTCTCAAGTCAGACAGCGACGAAGCCTCCAACTAAATACTTTTGAAGGCTCCCTACTTTTTATACCTAATAATGTCTCAAGAGTTCCAGTTATTTCCCAGTTGGTTTGCTCACTTTAAAACAGCCAGCATCTTCCAAATGTTTGTGTGTCCGACTAAGTGCCACAAATACTGTGCATTTTATATCAAAAATAAGAAAAATGACATGTAGAGAATAAACTTTATTTTATAACAGTATTACAGAAAGCAAAATATCACTTAATACAACTTCAAGCTGCTATAAATCTAATTTGGCATCTTAACTATACACAGAGTCAACAGCAAAGAAATTGACATAGTTAACAGGTTTCTATACAGGTTTCCCCAGTGGCAGCCTCAACAAATGGTGTTGCTTTTTTTTATTACCTACAAGAATGGACCAACATCTTTCCCTTAGTATCCTAAAAACCTGTATGGATCATTAAACTATCTGAAACATATACCTGCTCAACATCAGAAACGTCAGTTCTAACGTGTAGACAATGAGGTTTAATAGAAAGCAAGCATTCTACACATGTACTTGAAAGGGAAGTGCTGAAGTTTGGAAACATTAAGAAAAAAGCACTAAGGTTTTAAGCTGCCTGGGTCATCTTTTATTGGAAGGAGAGAAAGCATTTTTTTCCATCCTTCCTTATCTGGAATGTTGTAGACAGCAAAGTGTCTAAAGAGTTGAGCGTCGGCACTGCAGTGCAAAGGTTTCTAACACACAGTGCTCAGTCAGAAGAAACTTGTTTATAACTCTCTCTCTTCTATAGACTATCAGCACCTGTTCCCCACAGAAAGGAGACCCTCAGAACAGAAAGCGTTATAAGGTGTTAGTAAAAAAAAATCCATCCACTTAAAGCAAAATTCTCAATTTTTTTTTCAAATTGTATGAAATGTTTTGTTTTTACCAAAAAAAATCCTCTATTTTTATGTTATCTCATAAAGTGTATTTACCTGAATAAGCTGAGAAAAATCTGTAAATTACTCCAGTAACAGACTTGAGTTGAAATACTTGGAAAAAAATACATCTAAATTAGTCAAAGATTCTCCTTTCCGCACAACTTCACCTGTTTCAGTGAACAGTGCTATCAGAATACTTTTTGTTCACTCTCATATGATTAAGAATCATTTATAAAAATGGCATGTAGTTGTGCAAATAAAGCAACCCCTCTAAAACCTCAAAAGAGCTAAGAATGTTAAGTGGTTATAAAAATAAACAAGAAAGATGTAAGGGGACTATATAGACCAGGGTAGTTAAGGTAGTGTTTGGCGTTGGCATTTCAACCTTGAATGTCCGGTCATTGTTGCTAGGCCTGGTGAATTCAATGCAGTAGTGGTAGTGTCACCAACTTGGAATGGTCAAAGTTCCTCATGGTCACAAAGTGGGTGGTTTTTTTAATTCTAAAAAAAAGAAAGTAAGATTATGTAAATATTCATGAAGAAGACAAGTCTTAAAACACAATATTACCTATCAGAACATTAGAACAATAATACTGGGTCAGACCAAAGATCCATCTAGCCCAGTATCCCGTCTTCCAACAGTGGCCAGTACAAGGTGCTTCAGAAGAAATGAACAGAACAGGCAATCATCAAGTGATCCATTTCCTGTTGCCCAATCCCAGCTTCTGGCAAACAGAAGGTAGGAGAGCCTAGAGGTTGTTTTCCCATGCAGATCTTTCATTTCAGCAAAACTTCCTGAGTGATGCAAGAGCTCCCGCCTCCCCATTCATAGGATAAATTGCTTAGTGTGTGGTCATATCTTGCTGCACTAGCACACTTGCTGTTTCCTGTAAATCCCTCCCACCAATTCCCTTGAGATTCAATAGTTTGTGTCTCAGGGCTTGTCTAGACTACTGCGGTAAGTCGATTTAAGTTCTGCTACTTAGCTGGGTTGACGTAGCTTAAACTGACTTATCGTGGTGTCTACACCGCACTGCACTGACGTGAGACGCTTGCCCATCGACTTCCCTTACTCTTCTCAGACTGGTGGATTACTGGAGTCAATCGAAGAGTGCTCTGCGATCAATTTAGCGGTTCTTCACTAGACCTCCTAAATCAACACCCACTGCATCAATGTCAGCAGCACCGATCTACCGGTAAGTGTAGACCGGACCCAAGTCTATTGCAGCTTGTACTATTTTTCTCTCTTTGTGACATTTAATAGTTCTTTTAAAAAAGTCTGCTGAAATTTCTATTCCACAACTTACTGGACAAATTTATGTTTTCAATGAATAAGTTCTAGGTATCCAGGTGTGGTTTTTTGCATCTCTAGCAGCAAATGCAAGAGTATATATCAAGAGTTCTCCTCCAATCATAGCTAGGGCAGAGCCTTAACTGGTCGAGGTACAATAATCAAGACTGGATGCCTTTCTGCAAGGTGTGCTTTAGTTAAACACAAGTTATTGGGCTCATAGAGTGGTAACTGGATGGAAATAAATGTCCAGTGATATATAGGTCAGAATAGACGATCTAATAGTCCCTTCTGGCATTAAGATCTATGAATGGAAGCATGTACAAATGAAAGCTGAGAAGAGGACTATTATTTAGAATTTCTTCACACTGGTCCTATCTGACTCCCATATAATCCTTTCAGAGCAACAGCTATGATGGAATAGCTGCACTCATTCTGTAGCAGGCAAGCACCCTCAAATGTGGCAAGAGACTGCTTTGTAACTACTGGGGACAGTTTTATACATGCGCAATATATGTCAGACTTTTCCAAAATTAATAGTGATCTTAATAGGCACAAAGGACTCTGCTGATTTGCTTGCAGGATCTTCTCTTCCTCTATGCTGCACTTTGACAAAAGATTTTACTACTCTCTTTTCTCAATAAAATCAATTTCACAGCTGGTCATCACTTCAATTCCTTTCAGTGTAATCACAGCATGGCCCCCTCAAGTCAAGATAATTTCCTCTTCCCACAACACATGCCCAGGAGATTCTCAAAAGGAAAACTGTTACTTTTTCTTCTTATGCTGGATCATTCATTGGCCAGGCACATTACTTGGATTTGGGTAACACCCAAAACTTGCTAAAAACTGATTGAACACATCAAAAGAGGCAGTCTTTGCCCAAAGACCTTAAAATCTACACAGACAACACAAAAACAATAAAATCACTTGATAAACTAGACAAGCTAGAAAATCTTAATTTCCATGTGGATCAGATTACTTGGGGGAATACCTCAGCTTTTGAGCTCTGTGCAATGTAGGAGGTTAACACCTGCCACCTCTTGTCCTTCTATTCTAGTGGTTCTCAACCCATGGCCTACTTGCACACAGGTGTGGCCCATGTGACATCCTCAAGGCCACAGAGATAGTATATATCTTGTGTGGATGAAGCACACGTAACACACAGAGTTGCACATGCAGCCTACAATGGTAAATAGGTTGAGAACCACTGTTCTACTCAGATTTAGCTATACAGACTCATTGTGAGCAGAAATGTAGCAGTTTCCACCCAGACGCTTAAGAAAGGATATTCCTTTTCATGTTCTTTCTAACTGAAAGAGGCAACATTTCTTATTATTAACTGGTAGAAACAGGGTGACCAGACAGCAAATGTGAAAAATTGGGACAGGGGTGAGGGGTAATAGGAGCCTATGTAAGAAAGACCCAAATTCAAGACTGTTCCTATAAAATCAGGACATCTGGTCACCCTAGTTACAAAAGGGGATAGGATATGGTTAAAATCTAGATAATTAAAACTGTATTCCTACAACAAAGAACTGCCACTGCAACTCAGACTAGCATTCTTCCATGCAAAAGAAATATAATAAATGCCACACTGGCTTCCTCTAACTGCTAAGGGAAATGGATATAAATACAAACTGACACCTATTTTTAGATCTGTTCTGTTAGTGTTTGACCAGCCCAATCAATAGTTTTCCCTCTGAATTGAATTTAGAGCTACCGAAAGATATCAAATTAACAGCAGTAAAATTACAGTCCTATTAAATCATCCAGTATAGCAGAAGAAACTCAAGCTTCTTGTACCCCAATCTGCTATGGTGTCTCAACCCTGACATAGAACTGATGAGATAGTACATTCAATTCAGTGCTCATTCTTGCATTTCTGCTGAAACCTCGAAGTATGCAGGTGGTTTGTGTGACGTGGACATCTCTATATATTAGGAAATGGACTGACACTACAAATGTACTGTCTGCCTTTACAAATATGAACACTGAGCACCTTTGCACCGATGTGGCTCTTCCTGGTTATTAGAGCAAACTTTTCACAACAGATGCTGATTCCCCATTAATAAAAGATCATAAAATGGTAGAACTCTTTTAAAAGAATAACTGCATATACACATACAGACAAATGTGAGGGGAGTTGTGTTTTCCATCACTTTCCCATTACCACAGTTGATAAGAGGAATAGGTAATTGAGATGGAAGACTACATTTTGTATCTGTGACACTTAGGTGAATCAAGAGTAACTCTTCTGAAGTTATTTTGGATTTACATTAGTTATATTGTTGCCCTGGATTTTAATGTGATTAAGCTAACTGCCACCATATTATGTGCATTCAGCAAAACATCACATAGTTAAGGATTGATTTGAAGATATGCTTTCAAAAGCAAGGTCAAAACTAGCCACAGTTTCTGCTAATCAGAATGGGAAGAGGGTATGTCTACACTGGCAGAGTTACAGCACCGCTCAGAGCACTGAAGGGAAACTGCTGTTGTGTTTTCACACTGTCAGCTGCCTGCACAATAGTGTGTTCACACTTGCAGCGGTATTCGGAGCGGTACACTCTGGGTAGCTGTCCCACAGAGCATCTCTTCCTCTTCCGCATTAAGAGCTGTGGGAAGGCGGAGGGGGTTGTGGGGCACCGTGGGTCCTGTCCCAATGCCCTGTGATGCATTGCTTCACATTCCAGCAATCTCTGTGCTTCTGTCTGCCTTTGGTGCCATCTTTCAAGGGTTTATGTACTGCACACTCTGCTCTGCCTCTTCAGTCTTCAGGAATGGATCCCACATTGTTGACCAATATACTGCTCACTCTCACTAACATGTCACGAGTGGCAGTGGAGTTACTCCTTAAACTACAAAGGCAAGAGCAGTTTGACATTGATCTCGCCACACGTAATAGCTATGACACAAGATTGCTTGTGGCATTCATGGAGGTGCTGACCACAGTGGCATGCTGCTTTTGGGCTCAGGAAACAACCACCGAGTGGTGGGATCACATCGTGATGTACATCTGGGATGACAAGCAGTGGCTGCAGAACTTTTGGATGAGGAAAGCCACATTCATGGAACTGTGTGATGAGCTCGCCCCAGCCCTGCGGTGCAAGGACATGAGAAGGAGAACTGCCCTGCTGTTGGAGAAGCACGTGGAAGTGGTCTACTTTCCCACTCCGAACTGGCTACTCCAGATTGCTACCAATTGGTCACTAGCCAGTTCGGAGTGGGAAAGTAGACCATTGGACTCATGTTGACGGAAGTGTGCAGGGCCATTAATTGCATCCTGCTCCGAAAGACTGACTCTGGGCAGTGTGTGTGACACTGTGGATAGGTTTGCACAAATGGGCTTTCTTAACTGTGAGGGGCAATAGATAGCATGCATATTCCAATTCTGGCACCAGAACACCTAGCCACCGCGTACATTAATCGGAAGGGGTATTTCTCAATGGTTTTCAAGGCGCTTGTGGATCACTGTAGGTATTTCAGTGACATCAGCACAGACTGGTCTGGAAAGGTGCACGATGCACACGTTTCGGAACACTGGCCTGTTCAGGAAGCTGCAAGCAGGGACTTTCTTCCTGGACCAGAAGATCACCATAGGGGAAGTCGAAATGCCCATTGTGATCCCAGGAGACCCTGCCTACCCCTTAATGCCATGGCTTATGAAGTCATACATGACACCTTGACAGCAGCAAGGAGCGGCTCAACAACAGGCTAAGCAATGCAGAATAATTGTTGAGTGTGCTTTTGGCCGTTTAAAGGCCTGCTGGCTCTGCCTATATTGGAGGCTGGACCTGGCTGATGACAACATTCCTATGCTTATAGCTGTGTGCTGTATGATCCCTAATATTTGTGAAGGGAAGGGTGAAAACTTCACTCAGGAATGGACCGCAGTGGCTCAGTGCCTGGAGGCTGAATTTGAAAAGCCAGAGACCAGGGTTATTAGAGGGCCATAAGGATCAGGGATGCCTTGAGGCAGCAATTTGAAGCTGAAAGCCACTAATATTTGTTTCTATGCTCAGGAGTGCAGTGCTTGTAATGCTAGGAGGTGATTCTGATTGGTGCAGACGATGCTCTATGATGGTTTAAGAAATTTACCTGTTGCTTTGCAGGGCTCTGATTGCTTTCAATTAATGGAATAAAGTTTGCTTTCAAACCAAAACAATTATTTTAGTAAACAACCAACCACCAGAGGAGAAACAAAAAAACCCACATCAGCACTGAGGGGGATGGGGGAAGGGAGGGTCCCAGGAGGAGGTGGGGTCCTAGGACAGTTAAAAATTTGTTTATGTCCAGGTATCATATCCAGCCTTCTCCTTTGGAGTGCAGTGCAGAGGGTACTGTACTTCATCAGGACTAAACTGAAGAGGGACAGGTGTTGAGTGCAGTGGGTACTGAAAGTCCGCAGGGCTGGACTGTGAAGGGGGAGGAGAAGATGCAGCGGGTACAGACTGGAGCCAGGAAGTTGATAAGAGTGTGGTGGTGGTGGTGTCGGGAGGGGCGGGGGGGGGCATGGAAAAGAGTTTTGCAACAGTGGCTGCAGGGGAGGCTGGGCGCAGAGCTGCTCGGTTTGTAGTCTTAGTAGCACCTGGAGTGTATCCGCTTGGTGCTCCATAATGTTTAAGAGCCACTCCATGGCTTCACTCTAGCGAGCCACGTTCTCCTTTCAGTCTCTTTTCTCACTGTCCCACCACTCCTTCAATTCTTGTTTTTCAGCCACAGAGTGCATCATGACATCATTTAGAAAGTCCTCTTTAGTTCTTCATGGCCACTTTCTAATTTTGCACAGCTGTTCAGGTGGCGATAAAGAGAGAGGCTGGGATCTCAAGGTCATATCTGTGAAGCCAAAATGTGACATTTTACAGAAGCAGTATTGTTTGCAACACACAGACCACTGATTCAGTGATTTAAAACACAACCACTATTCACATACCTCTGACTAACTGGCTGACCCCAGGCAAGCACACGAGTCACAAGACCCCCAAAATGGTGAGTAACCACAGGGGCAGGGGAAATCAGTGTTCCAGGACTGTACTGTACACTGGGCCCGTGGCTCTTGGGGAGAGTCAGCACTGTAGGGTGGGCCTTATGATCATTCATGTCCCCATATTTTCCACAGGCTGTGTTCACTATGGAAGATATCTCGCTTAGGGTGAGCAGGGAATCAAGGGAGGGTCTTCTCCAAGACTGAGGCTTCCACCTCGGCCCTTATGTGGTTCGTCTGTGTGCAGCAATGGTCTTACCTCTCCTCCTCCCCCCATGACAGCAGAGTGGTGCAGGAAAGTTACCCTTAATGGGGCAAGAAACAAAGCAGCTCTGCCAAAGAACTGCGGCAGCGGATTGCCAGTATGTCCATCAGAGTTTTGTGGAGATCTCTGCCAGAGTCCTGTGAAATGAGGGAGTCAAACAACATCCTGTTCTGCTGCCCAGACTAGGCATGTGGTGGTATGTGCATCATACAGACACAAGCCTGCTTTCCGCAACCCTCCTGCCGCCAACAACTTGCTTCAGTGATTCCGAACATCAAAGCCACTTACCAGGGGCCTCCTCTCCTGTCTGTGCTTTGCTGCATGCATCTCTGACCTTCAAGTCATCTTCTGCTTCTAGGTCCCCGTCCACATCCTCGTCCAAGATTTCCTCCTCCTGGCTCAGTCCCCTATCATCTGGTACGCAAACCACTGAAGTATCCACAGTGGCTTTCGCAGTGGAGGTGGGGTTGCCACTGGTATCGTGTCCAGCTCTTTGTAGAACCAGCAGCTTGTGGGTGCAGCATTGGAGTGGCAGTTTGCCTCCTGCACCTTGTGATAGGCGCTCTGCAGCTCCTTCACTTTGACTCTGCACTGTGATGTGTCCTGGTCATGGCCCCTTTCTGTCATGCATCGTGAAATCCGTTCGTAGGTATCATAATTCCTATGGCTGGAGCACAGCTGGGACTGGACAGCCTCCTCTCTCCAAATGCTGATGAAATCCAGCAGCTCAGCATTGCTTCAAGCAGGAGATCACCTGGAAAAATGTGCTGAGACCACTGCATGCGTCACCAAGCAAACAGGAAGGAGACTTTCAAAATTCCCAAGGAATTTAAGGGGTGGGGGTCACAGTTGGTCACCTGAGGGCAGGGCAGGAGAGTTCAAACCGATGACCAGAGAAGCAAGAATAGGCATCGTGGGAAACTTCCTGGAGGCCAATCGCAGCGCTTTAATTGACCAGGGTGTCTACACTGGCCCCACGGCACTGTAGCACCAGTGCAGAAAGCTCTACGCCTCTCATTGGGGTGTTTTTTTCTTTTTACACAGCGCTGAAACTGCGCAGTTTCTGTGCATTAAGCGGCTTGGCAGTGTGTACACCTTGGGAGTTACAATGCAGAAAGCTGCTTTACTGTGCAGAAACTTGCCAGTGTAGAGAAGGCCTGAGACTGAAAACCTTGGTGGGGGAAAACCTTGAATTTAAACGCTTCTGATATTAAAAGTTTATTTAAAGTTAGGAAAAGTGATGATGCAGTAGGGATTATTATGACCTATGTGTTTTGTAGACGTTGGTTATAAAAGATTAGCTAATAGAGTATACTTTGGATCCGTCCTCTGAAGCCATCTAGAGACGTTTTTCCTGCCACCTTTTCTCCCTGGTGGGTGAGCAACTGGCCACTGAGAACCTGCTGTTAATTACTTAATACCATTGCAGATGTTAGGTAAATATCTGGGATGTTCTAAACCTATTGCTTATGTCTGTGTATGCTTAAATCTAATAAACTGCAGTTTTAGAGAAGATTCATGCAAATAAGCGTGCTCTCTTATCAACAGAATTGCTGTGGTCTATTGATTTATTCCTGACACTGCCTGGATTGAAATAGCTAAGTTGCCCCTGCTGTGGGTTCTGAAACCACCAGGTACAGAACAGAATCTTATCCATAAAGTTTCTGTGAAGGCAACTAAAATCCCAAATGCCTAAATTTGTAGTAAAATTAATTATATTCACCTAACAAAATATATAAAATCTGCTAAAGAAAAACTTGGGGATAAATAAATTGAATAGTGCTCCTAAAATCTGAAGAGACTTTTATAGATGCATATGAGCATAGCATTAGAAACTCAAAACAATTCTGTTGAGGCACTGTATTAGCAACTAATTGCCTACAAATTCTCAGTACATCAATACTAACATTTAATTGCCTATACTATCTCCTCCTACTCACAATGCTTTGAAGCAACAGTGACAACAACAAAATGTCCCTCTCCAGCCCTTATGAAAATAAGCTGGTTATCTCTTATGCAATTCTGGCCTTGATCAAGACCATTTATGAGGAATTATTTACTGAGTGGTATAAATCGCCCTCATCTTTGCCCAGGATTATTGACTAATCCACCTGGTCCTGGCCCACATTGCTTCACTGCTTAATTAACAAGAACAGAACAGATAGTACCACATTTCATCTCATACCTCACATGTATTTTGAATGGTCCAAAACCATGTTGGGACTGTAAATTAAAACATCGGCGCATCCAGTAAGATTATATAGGTTATTATGACACTATGAAATTCAATCAAAATAAAGAAAGTATTCTATTTATTCCATTCTTCGATCAATCCTGTACGTAGCCAACAGTCAGTATGATTAAATGGAATTTAAAGAATCTAATACAGCTCCTGTTTTAAATTGCCCATTATTTCACTATTAACACTAGACAATCCCTGGGTAAATAGGGAGAATGTAAGAATAAAACATTCTCACTTTTAAAACAATAACTTCTGCTTTTTGCTCATAGTGCTACTGGTCATTTAGTTCTTTTATCACAGTAGGAATAGATTTTCTAGTTTTAAATATTCAACGAGGATGTGCATTTTTCCAAGTTTTGTTACCACTATAGGAAAATACTCTAATCCCAAATGTTCTAACACCAGGATATACAGTAATTTCCCATCTACACAGAGACATTCTGAAATGAGGACATAAGAGATCAGAATTCCTTAAAATTCACTCAACTGATAAGCAGCTTAAATACTTTAGCCTCCAAATTGCTGACCCCCAACCTGATCTTGGATTGTTTAGTTTTGGGTAAAATGTTTATTTTCCAAGCGTGCTTATAGGAATAGTAATGGAAGTTACAGCTTCAGTAACAGCAAGTAGGAAAACAGAAATAGTAGGGTTGTTAGGATTATATCCTATGTGCGGCTTGCAGGTAGTTTGTGGTCTGACAAAGTAGGATGTAGGGGGTGACCTACATGGGTTACATATTTTTGTCTGCTCATAATGAGAGAACAAACAATTGATCTCAAGTTAACACGCACACTGCAAGCTTTGAAATGTTAATACAAGGAATTTGGAGACTTGTTATAAATTTTGTTGTTAGGCAGTTAGATTATATTGATGCATGATTAACTGTCGTAAATTGTAGTTACTGGAAGTATGAATATAGTTAACTGAATGAACCATATGGAGAAAGGTGGGCTGACATTGCTAACCCATATAGGACAAGGTGGGCTGATGGTGCCTATGTTCGTGCCAGCCGAACAACCTAAGGGGATCAAAGATTTGGAACTTTCCTTGCTTCCTGGGGAGCGTCCAGTTGTAGAACAGCACACTGGTTGATCTGGGACCAATTTCCGGATATGTGTCACTGACTTTTTCCCCCTATCTTTATCACTAATGGTCTCCACGAAGTTGTAAGCATGGACAAGGTAAGATTCTTTAAGTATGAACAACACAGGAAAACACTTTCCTGCACTTGTCTTATTTTTATACTAACATAATTTGCTTATTCTATATTTCCAATTATAGTTGTTTGTATTAACTAAAGCTCAACGCTTCTGTTTTACTGATTTCATCTTCTTAATTAACTCTAAGCAGCTGCCTAAATAAAGAACCTGTTATCTGTAACAAGTGCAATTTTATAATTGCAATAATTGATCAGGCTACAAAATTTAATTTAATTCCTTTGTGGGCTGGGTAGAAAAGGTTAACCATTTCAGAACGTTAAGATGGTGAAATAATTGACTGCATCTGATTCAGGAACAGAGAGTAGAACCACTTCACGACTGCAGGACTGTACATGGTCTCCATACCAATACAGTAACTGTTTAAACAATGGAACCCTAAACATAAGGCAGGTATGAAAAAAGTGTACAAACATACAGGTGAGTAGAGAGTTTGCTTCATATTTCATATTTGCAGACTTTGCCTGAGTTGTGTTTCCTGAAACATACTAAGGTAACATGATGGGATGTCAGAGTAAATGCCATAACAGGACTTTGTGACAAAACTGGTGGATATTTTTATGGGAAACATGAAATTAAAATGGAGAATGAGTTTCAGATTGAATTTTAGATAAAACTGCACCGTACACTTGGGATTATAAATGACTGCTCCAATGTGCCAGTTTTCAGTGATACGCACTATAGATAAGTGTATGCTTTTTTTAAAAAAGTATCTATTACAAAAAAAGTATGGGTGTATTAAAGAAAGATGAAGCAACTTTTCAAACTATGCTGTATGTAAAGGGCAATTATGAGGTATAAAGACCAATGAAGATATCTCAGGCCTAGTTGTACTATTTTGCTTAATGTTGCAGGCTCTCTTACCTTGACATTACTCCTCGCCTTCCTCAGCAAGTTCGGTTTCTTTATGCACCACTACCCTCGTGACAGACATGTCAGGGTGCTGCTCTTTGGCTTCTTTGATTGCCTGTGCCAGTGCCTACAAACGTATTGGAAAGATTTAGTTGAACAATGGCAGAGTGAAATTAAAAAGTGCACTGGAATGGCGGGCTAATGACAACACATTATACCATTTAATCACACAGTTATACAGGACTAAAGCTCCTGAGTCTAAAGGAAATCAGGAAAGGAAACTGAAGAGGAAACTGGTGGTCTGGTGTCCAATGCTGGAAACTAGATAAAAACACTCTCCATCAATCTAACAAGATTTATATGCTGGTTCAGAGAATCATAGTGCAGGGCTGAAAGGGACCTTGAGAGTTCATCTAATCCATTCCCCCACACTGAGGAAGATAAAAGGAGAAAAAACAGGAGCAACATTATGGTAGAGCATATAGACCACCATATCAGGAGGTGGCAGGGGATGAGGAATTTCTAGAACAACAGAAATATCCAACACACAAGATCTGGTAGTAATGGGGGACTTTAATTACCCAGATATCTGTTGGAAATGCAATATGGAAAAACACATTCTTGGAATGTAATAGGGACAACTTCTTGTTTCAGAAGGAGGAGGAAATAACCTGGGGAGCTGCCATTTTACACTTGATTCTAACTGGGAGGAATTGTTTGTGACTCTGGAAGTGAAAGAAGTTGGGTGAAAGATCTTGAAGTGATGATTTTATGATTCTGAGGAAAGGAAAGATTGAGAGCAGCAGAATAAGGAAATGAAAGAGACTGTAAGCTTTTGACCAGCTGCAGACTAGCAATAGAAAGCAGACTCACATGTTTACCTAACAGAATGCACAATATGGGAATCTTATTACATATAATAATTTCCCCACTTTTGACATTTGTGATATGATTTTGCAGATTATCTCCAAAGATTACAGAGAGTAGACAATGAGGTTATACTCCTGTATTGGTTTCTTTGTGAAAAATAATATTTTCAGGTGTGAAATTTCTAGTATTGTTCTGTTTAATTTGAGTACTAATTGCTTAGATTCATTAAGAAGTGGCACAGAGTCCTGTGGTACCTTATAGACTAACAGAAGTATTGGAGCACGAGCTTTCGTGGGTAAATACCCACTTTGTTAGCTAAATGTTAGTCTATAAAGTGCCACAGGACTCTGTGCCGCTTTTTACAGATCCAGACTAACATCGCTACTCCTGATACTTAGAGTCATTAGTGATTATTTCCTTATTTGCCATCACTTAATGGCCTTCACTCTCATATTGGGGAGTCCCAAACCACTAGATAAAAGGGAAAACTCAAGTGTACAAAAAGATAAACAGGGGACTTACTAAATTCCAAAGAGTTTTTAACTAGGGAACACTCTGAATGCAGCAAACCTAAAATGAGTCTGTGCTTTACATCAATATTCACACTGGAAAGCCAGCATGATAGGACAGTCACCATGACATATGTCTTTAGCTGTAGGTACAGTGGGAAAACCAGCAGGGAAATCACACACTGGGGAGTACTTCCTCCTATCTCCATTCAAAGAGCCTCAAGTTCGAAATTTCTGGGTACACAGTATATAGTAATTCTGCAAGAAAGGCACTAATATTTTAGCAAGGCTTCAAAAAACAAATAGTCATAGAAAGTCACCAGTTCTTGACTGTTGGAAGAGGTTTGGCAGAACAAAGTGCGGATGTACAGAGTACTAAAAAATAAGCTTCTTTTGGGGTCCTCCAAGTTTTATCATGTAGTAACTGGACCACACTTGTTATCAAACACCCATACATTCCTTTCCACAAAATCTTACCCCTCACCTTTAATCTACAGGAATACTGAAACTATTAAGGTACATTTCCTTTAGTTTAGGAAATTTTCCTGTTTTGAGGGTCCTCACCTCCCCATAATCTTGGGAAAACACTGCCACAGTACCAGTGACTTATGTTCTGGGAGAGGAAGAAAACAGGTGAAATTAATCCTAAACTGACTGATTTCATTTGGCATTACGTTAGGGGGAAAACAATATGAAGTGGGATAGCATGCAACAAAGGAAGCAGATAGTATCAAGTGATATTAAATGAAACCTCTAGAAGGCCATATTACTCTCACTCCTTCATGCAAAGTGTTTTAAAGTAACTGTGACAAACAATGTAGTTTGTCAATAAATTGATATATACTAACTAAGGGACAAGGAAGGTGTGTATTAAATTAAGAAAAGCTGCTCTCAGACTCACTGAACTACTTTAACCCAAGAAGAATGGATAGTCTCAACAAAGACCAAATTAACTCGATGGATTAGGCAGAAATTTGCATACCAAGCCATGAAAGTGCGATACGTGTGGCTTATGAAAAGGGAGACTCCAAGTGAAATGGGGTCGGGTCTGATGGAAAATACCTTTTGGGAAGGTGATCCTTACGTAATATGATAATGAAGTCCAAATACCAAAGGCTTGAAAAACAAGTGAAACTGTAGGGAGATGTGCTTTGCTGTCTCTGGATTTCTCCTCGTTCTTTTTGCTGATACAGACTAACATGGCTACCACTCTGAAACCTCTCTTTTTTCTGTAACTAAGCTAAAAGTATCTTAATTAGTTCAGCTAAGGTGAAACTTAATTCTAGATGTTAAGTAAATGGTTTCTTTTTACTCCATTCTCTGTTTTTAATAAATCTTGCTTTATTAAGAGATGTACTGCTGCAGGTGAGCCTTACAGTTACTCAGTCTCGACTTGCACTCACTCAGTTTTAGAGGAGAAATGCACCTGCAACCTCAAAGGAAACATACACCATGCAGAAGAGTTTTTGGCATTTACATGCCACACTTGATCTCAGTCAAGAGTCATGGGCAATGATGTCCTGCCTGACTGAGCTGTGTTGCTATGGAGCTGCAGTGAGTGGACCAAGGGAAGATGCCCAAGAACCAAGTAGACGACAAGAGTTGGAGATACTGTTTCATAACAGTAATAAATCCATATACAGCTTTAATGACAAACAGCCTAACAAACTATACTGAACCCTAGAAAGAATACAGGATGCAGCAAAGTAAGCATCTTAGCTTGGAGCACAGGGGGATTGAAGAGTGCCATTTCTTAAACTAATAGGATAATGAGAGAGAGGAAATAAACAGAACCGTGAAGGGAGATTGGAAGCCCAAGAAAGAATGCCAAAGTTAAAGGAGATGCACTGATTAAAGATAAAGAGTACAGAGTCTTATTAAGAAAATTTGTGGACCCAAAAGGGAATGCTTCATTTGTACAGCTTCGTGCTTGCTGTCATCTCTTAAACCTGACAATTTTATTACTAGTTTGCATTTTAAGCAGCACTGTGTAATAGTATTTAAGGGGCCAGCCTGTTTAAGTGATTGTCATGGCTACAGGGCAAAGTAAACAACACTTTAGATCCCTTTAATCCCTCTGAGCTACCCCTTAGGAGAACAGGCCTGGCTTTCTACACCACACTTCAGTGGAATCTTGAAGTCCAATCATTCAGAGTGGATCTCTGGCTGCAGCCCCTAGGTTCCGAGTCATGTTAATGACATGTCTCAACTTGCTTTTGGCACCTCTAACAGTTTTCCTTTGGGAGCTCGTGAGAGTAAAAGTTTGCACTGATATAGGAACAGTACCTTGACACAAATTATGATGACAGGTTTCAGAGTGGTAGCCGCGTTAGTCTGTATCAACAGAAACAATGAGGAGTCCTTGTGGCACCTTAGAGACTAAAATTTATTTAGGCATGAGTTTTCCTGGGTTAAGACTCACTTCATCGGACGCATGGAGTGAAAAATACAGTAAACACTACACACACACAGAGCTTACTATATTTTTACATACCAGCACATGGAAAAGATGAGTTGCCTTATTAAGTGGGGGTTCAGTGTTAACGAGGCCAATTCAGTTAAGTGGCTTATTCTCAACAGTTGACAAGAAGGGGCGAATATCAAAAGAGAGAAAATTACTTTTGTAGTGCTAACGAGGCCATTGCAATCAAGGTGGACCTTGCCCATTTACAACAGTTGACAAGAAGGTGCTGATACTCACAACTGTATATGAGGGGCATATGATACTTATAAAATGTTTTAGGTGATTGTCATGGCTACAGGGCAAACTACACCTTAGATCCCTTTAGTTCCACTTGAATGTACCTTTTAGGGCAGTGGCTCTCAACCTTTCCAGACTACTGAACCCCTTTCAGGAGTCTGATTGGTCTTGCATAACCCAAGTTTCACTTAAAAAACTACTTGCTTACAAAATCGGACATAAAAATACAAAAAAGTTAATCTTTTGTACACTATTACTGGAAAATTGCTGACTTTCTCATTTTTACCACATCATTATAAAATAAAGAAACTGGAATATAAATATTGTACTTACATTTCAGTGTATATAGCGCAGTATAAACAAGTAATTTTCTGTATGAAATGTTAGTTTGTACCGATTTCTCTAATGCTTTTTACGTAGCCTGTTGTAAAACCAGGCAAATATCGAGATGAGCTGATGTACCCCCCGAAAGACCTCTGTGCACACATACCCCTGTGGTACTTGTACCCCTCGTGGAGAAACAGTGTCTTAGGAGAACAGGTCTGGCTTCGTACACCTCACTTTGGTAGAACCTTGAAGTCCAATCACTCAGTAAATCTCTCAGCTGCAGCCGCCCTGGTTCCCAATCATGTTTGACAACTTCCTCATCCTCTACAGCAGTGATGTACAGTAACTCCTCAGTTTAAGTCGTCCCGGTTAATGTTGTTTTATTGTTACGTTGCTGATCAATTAGGGAACGTGCTCATTTAAAGTTGTTCAATGCTTCACTCTTATGTCGTTTAGCTGCCTGCTTTCTCCACAGCTGGCAGCTTCTCTATGCCCCCCGCTCCTCACAGCACCTCCCACCCGCCGGCAGATCCCATGGATCAGCGTGTACCCCTCTGCCCGCAGCAGTCAGCTGGCTTGTGGCATTTTGGGGGCAGGAGCGAAGACTCGGCAGGCAGGATCCCCCTCCCTCCCCAATGCCGCAAGCTAACTGATTGCCCTGGGCAGCAGGCGGGGGGGAGAGAGGGGAAGCGTGCGCGCTGAGTACTTGCTCCACCCCCCTCCCTCCTGCCCCCTAAACACCGCAAGCCAGCTGATTGCCCCAGGCAGGAGGGGGGGGGAGGAGAGAGGACTCAGTGCACCTCCGAATTCCCTCCCTTGCCTCCTGCCGGCGGCAATCAGCTTGCTTGTGGCATTTAGAAGGCGGGGGGGAAGAGCGAGGATGCAGCGTGGGAAGTAAAGGGGGAGGAGATGGGGGGAGAAGAGGCAGGTCAAGGATGGGGGCTTGGGGGAAGTGGGGGGGGGGGGCTGAGGGTTGAGCCCCCCATCCCGGTGCTTGCAGAGTAGGGGAAGCTGCTGCTGCTGTGCAATGTGCTTCTCCTAGCCTACAGCACCTTCAGCCTCCTTGCCTGCCTCATCTCCAGTGCCAGTGGGCTGTGCCTGTGTAGGGTAAGGCAGGAGAACCTTCCAACTATAGTACTGTACAATATGTACAGTATGTTTGTAAACACACAGCACATGCACACTACTCCCCCCAGCGTAGTATTAAATTGCCTGTTTAAAAATTGTTTAAAATGTATATAAAGCCTTTTTTCTGGAAAAAAAAAAAAAAAAATCATCCCTGGAACCTAATTCCTGCCTGTTTACATTAATTATTATGGGGAAATTGGATTTGCTTAACATCGTTTCACTTAGGGTTGCATTTTTCAGGAAGATAACTACAATGTTAAGTGAGGAGTTATTGTACAATGCCAACAGTCAAGAAGGAATCAATCTCTATGGTATAAGTTTGTTGGTATTATGAACTTTACAGATGCTTTGCAGAGTCAATGGTAGAGGAATCTACAATTTCTCATAAGCAAAATATCATGGTGAACTTTAATACAAAAATGTACTGTGTAGTCAATACTTACAACTTATTTTTCTGCTTCGTACTGTTTATTTCAGTGTAAGAGGAGGACTTGGAGTTTTATTAAAGCTAAGGTATCGTCTGACCTTTTCAGATGTCTCAAATGTATTAAATACATTTCAAGGTAGATATAACCCATGCCTAATGCTAAACAGCTCTGGCATTTAATTACAAGCTTCAAGGAGAGATTGAACTTGTCATGAGCCACTTACTACAGGCACATCAAAATCTGAAATTAAATTTACTCAGAGCCCTCAGTACATTACAATTAAGAAGTGAAAATTAAATCTCTAATTGTTGATTTGTATACCTCCCATCAACTTAGAAACTGGCTCCACTGCAACATCATGTAAAGTGCAGACTTTCTTGGCTAAATAACTCAGTGATAATTTTTTGTTTCAGCTTTGTCACCATCGCCTCTTAAATGAAAAGTTATGCAAATCTGAGCAATCACAATCCCAAAGAACAAATAATTGCATTTTTCTGATTTCCTGTTCTCCACTTTTCAACATCTTTTTTTTTGTATGGGACAGGTGAAACAATATTCTAACCCCTCTATCTTGTGAGCATGAAAAAATGATGCTTGGTTTTGAGTACCTAGTGCTAATAAAGATTAATTTATCTGTGCAAGATTCCAAAGGAATCCACAATTGAGTACTATGCTTAATGTATTGCTACACATGAATACACTATGAAATATTAGTTTCCTTGATATTAAAGGAAAGATCTTGGTGTCCTAATATTCACCAAAACTTGCATCATCACTTAGAAGACTGAGGATCCTCCCAGGAAATACATATGATAGCATAACTAGTTGATGGAATTGACATTCTCAGAATCTACTTGCTCCTATGAATTCTGCTGAACTCTTCCTTTTCTGTATTGCACAATTCTTAGAGAGACATAGATGGCATTTTGTAAACGGGAATGGCATATGTACTCACCTGGTCATGGTCAATATCTGCATCTCCTGTGATGACAATGCGCTTCTCAATCCTTGTTTCTGATACTCCACCTTTTACTGTCTACAGATGGCACAAAACAAAAATTCATCTTTTAAATAATTACATATAGGTAAGGAGGGAGAATCATAAAGCATATCTACTCCTACTCTCCAGTGCACAAGTGGGAACTGACAGTTGGTGTGAAAGGGTTGCAGTTAGCGATACAGATTCTTGGTCCTACATCTAATCATCCTTTCTTGCTTATGGTTAACTGTTTAGCAGTGATGTCCAATAGGAAGTTGCCCAAGACGACCAACCCGAAGAGAAGGCCCTAAGACATTGTCTGAGATCAGGTTTGGACAGATATGGAAATGGGGTAGTTAGATCAGGGTTCCAGTCTTCTTAGTCATCATTTGGGTCTTGTTGAGTGACAAGTTTCCTGAAACTTCCTTAACTACTGCGTCTCAGCTCATCTGTTCTCGACACAATCTCACCATTATCGGTGCAAGATTCTCTCTCGTCAGCAGTTCCGGCCTTCGTGCATCTTTCTGCCTCATCAATTAACCATCTGATTTCAAATCTCAGATGAAAACTTCGTTTTTGTCTCTATTTAATGTTTAAGGCATTTTGGGAAACAGTTTGTACAGAAGATACTATAGATGATAAAATTGTATTTTATATAAGTATTTCGCCAGAGATGAGATTAAGTTCTTCCTCTGAGAATATTATAAACTAATTGTTCTTTGAAGACAGTTACGAAAGACTTCCATACAGCAATCAAAAACAACATTGAGATTGGAGGTACAAAACGTTAAGCCAATTTATTTCGCATTAATCAAGAGAAATGAGTTATAAGATATACTGGAAATAATTCCAGTATGAGTCCTTTGAGAATTCCATAGGAAGATTCAAATCCTTTTTGGCAGTTTCTGTATTTCAAACACATGAATTAAAAATTCTGGATGCAAAATTTGAGCCAACACTGGAAAGTGCTTAGACTATTTGGAATCCAAGGCCACAATTTATTGTAATTATAAAGAGGCTGTTAATGGCGATGTTGCAAATTTGCTATCAGATGGCTCTTCCATATTTCTCTTTGACCTCCTGGCTGACAAAGTATCATCTAATTTAATTAAAAAATATGGTTCCTTTCAATTAAAGGATATTCTCTAACAGGTTTTTTAGCTCCATCTGTATGTTTGATAAGAGAATGAATTTTTCCATTGGAACAGAGATGGCATTTTATTCCACAATGTCTTTTCAAGAGTCTGATGGTGCTGAAGGACTCTAAAAGCAACAGGAAGTTGAAGAGGAGCTGCTCACTAAACTTTCTGATAAGACACTTAGTCTTATATCCTTAGTTCAAAGTTTATTTTTTGGTGACTTTCACTGGACAATTTCCAACATCCTTCGCTCCTGACCTATTCTGTGAATATATTTTGCTCTCTTTAGGATATTCCATTATGAGCATTGAATTACTATCTAACAAGATTCTTGTCTTGAAATAAAATTTACTGTGCACCTTTCACTTCCCCTCTTTTTTTTGTTTCACCATAAACTGGAGTCCTTCCTGAGGTTTTTCCTTCTAGAACTAAAATTAGAAAATCATCAGAATTCAATTACTCTGTTTGCATGTCTCTTAAAAACAAAAACATGTTTATTCACCATTCAGGAAAAATAACATTTGTCAGCTGAAAAAGTGACACACAGGACAGAAATGGAAATAGACCGAAGTTCTTGCTGACTTTGAGCTTCTTGACTTTCTCTGAATGCTGAACATTCAGGACTTGATTCAGCCCAGGCATATGCCAATTTCTAAAGTAATCCAAGGCACAAAGTCCCCAGTAGAAGAATCTGCTCAGAAAGGTAACAAAAACTGATCAATGCAGTCCCAAGAGAGGATGAGTGAAGAGGAATGAAGCCAGGAGATAAGTTGTTTCAGCATATCCTCTGAGCTGACTCCATTAGTGGGGTTTCTACAGAGCTCAGTCACATTAATTACCCCTTCATCTGGCAGAACCCCCAGCAAAGATAATCAATAGTGAGATGAACAGAGTCTGTAAAGATTGGGTGCTAAGCTGTGTCCCCAAAACTCACAAAACCAGAAGTAACACCAGCTGCAGGTACTGCAAACTCTGATTATAATTCTCTCTCTCCTCCCCAGTTCTCCTTCCTGATTTCATCTGTGATATTGCACTAAGACTTGGTTTAGGGAAGTCAATTTAAGCCTAGAACTGGGAATGGCATGATCCATTTTAAATATCAAATTTGTTCAGTGATTTGTGAGGAGTAATCATTTTGAAGGAACCAATGTACATTTTGACAGGGCTATTTTTTAATGCACAGAGAAGTTGTCAGTTTACCTTCGTGATATGTGTGGTTGTAGTTGTAGAAACTGATTCAGACGTTATAGTCTGTGCACTCAACAGAACACCAGCATCGCCACCTGCACTGCCATCAAACTGTAGACAGTTGGGAAAAGAAAAACAAGAGTTGCATTTTCATGCCTAGGGATTTAAAACTTCTGGCTTAACAAAACACAATTAATGCAACGTTCACTACTAATACCTACATACTTCTTCAGTTCAAGTGGAAGAGTGCTTTAGAAACAGAAACGTCTGTGTTCTGTACCCCATGCTGCTTGCATGGTTTTGCTGGCAAACAGAATGACCATATGAAGACAAACACAGGTTTGATCCACGTTAGATGACTCTAGAATTAAAGCTAACTGGTTTGCTGAATCACACCAACCATTTTAACATGCCCTTTGTGGACAAAATTATAATCAAAGTTACTCTTCCCTTTGGGGAGCTCAGAGGCGAGTTGGGTCAGATCTCTGAACCCATACATTTTCAGACAACCAGATCCTATTCTATTTGATTTTTTAAAAACCCAAACCTTTAACGTTAGAATGATACTTGCTCTTCTGTTTACTTAGAGTCATTTTTAAATTGTTCCACGCTAACAAAATAATCAGTGCCACTATAGGGAAGTGTTGATTTGTAAAAAAACATTAACATGTTATCATCTCTCTTAAATTTGGAGTTGATCATAAAGGCCAACCTATAAACAGTATTATAAATGATATTCCAAATCACATGGCTCCTGTACCTGTGGAGATTCATATGTAATAGTTTTAGTCTCTGTTTGAACAATTGGGACTTCCTTGGTGGAGATTTCTGTTCTCTGTGTGGCATCTGAAATGGTCACCATCTCAGTCTTTACTACCGGAGGCTGCGGTGGAAGAGATAGGGTAAAATCAATCCAAGGGACATAAACCAAAGATTTGCATAGTGGGCTAAGATGAAATAGAACAAAAACACAAAATAGAGTAGTGATAGAATATATATTAAGAATGTCTCCCACATACACACACAAAAACCACTATGAGAAAAATAAAAAAACAAATAGCACACCAGCCCATCAATACGCCCTCTACAAGAATCACAGGAGATCTGAGTTTCATGTCTTAGCCAGTAGCAGACACTGAAACCAGATCATCATCACTTCAATACTTCTTCAGATGTCTATCTAAAAATGTGTGAAGGCCTATCAGTGGGAGAATCTGAGTTCAGCTACAGTTTCTTCCATCAGACAAATGTTGCCGGTGTCACATAAAATAAGCCTTGCATTAAAAATGGAGAATGAAGTCACTACAATATTTGACACATATCCCTAACAGTGGATAAAAACTTGCAATATTTTCAAAGCATTTCTAAAGTTTAATCTTATTTTTTAATGTAAGCAACTTCTGGAGTAGACAAACCTACTGTCTATGGATTTTAAACATATAGCTAAACTACATGTCTAGAATCAGGTTTAGGTACCAACTATTTTCCTCTGAAAGCAAACTTTAAAAAGCCATTTTGGCCCTTGTTATAGTAGATATTTTTTCAGTAGCATTCTCTGATTGGGAACCAAAAAGCAATGACAAACTAGAACTCTGCAAGTCAGTAGAAACTGTAATGGTCTTAGACATGATGGACCAGATTAAATACCTAGTCAGATTTTCAAAAGAACCTAGATACCAATTCTAATTGAAATTAATGGGAGTTAGGCAGCAAGGTGCTTCTGAAAATCCCACTAAGCATCTATATGCATCTTTAAGTGCCTTAATACCCCTAAAGATTTGGCCTCTTTTGATTATAGTCTTAGAAAGCATGTGTGGAGCCCAATATAACCTTGGAGAAGCTAGTTTACTCACATTCTCAACCACAGGAACAATTGTGACTATTCACATGAAAGAGGGAAATAAGGTGGTCTCAAGAAGAGAAGTATGGGATGTCTTTAGGACAATTTCTAAACTGGTCTTCAACTGGAGCCGAGTACAATGAGGAAAAACATTAAATGACCGAAGGGTGACACCACAAAGAATTCTCCAGTGGCCAAAGCTTCAGAGTTTACCATCTGTACATGGTCGTCTACATTCCACTTTACTCTTCCTCCCTCAAAAGGTCCATCTAATCATTAACCCCATTAAACCTGTTTCTATGTTAAAACCTATGGCCATGATTCCTTCTGGAGCCAATCCATGCTTCCACAAGTCTACTGGTACTAGAGGAGGTTGCCATAAAGCAACAATAGGTGTGTCATCCCTTAACTGCCTAACCTGCCTTAACTGTAGGTGCTCTTACCACTCCCAGCAATTTGTATCAATATAGATTCCAGACACTGCTTTCAAAACAAAAAGATCTAGAGAAAGAAAAATCTGTGGATAGTAAGAAAAAACTGAAAAAAAGCTGAGAAAAATTGTTTTTAGCATATATAATTTAAATAACTTTCTAACAACATCTACAAGTCATGGGTGTGTCAAAAACAGACAACAAAACAGACAAGACAAGACTTGAAAACATTACAGACATTCAAATAAAAGTAAAAATTATGTAATAAAGGAAAAAAAGAGATGGTACAGTCGTAGGAAGGTTTGCTTTACTGGGCAATTCCTATTCATTCCAGCAAAAAGCCAGAAACCATAACTGAAGTAGGTAGAGTTTCACTGCTCATCACTGGTATCCCCCTTCCATAAGATTTGAATCTCGGTGAACACCTGAAGAGCTGGGAGAACAGGAGAAGAAGAAAGGCAGGTATATTTCCACCCCAAGGAATATAACATCTCGATATAATCTAGTTCTCAAGCTGTGCTACCATTTACCTCAGAACAACAGATTATTTGTGGCACAACATCAATGTCAACATGAGACACGTCTCCGTTTATTCTGAGCTGTTCTTCCTCATCTTCTGCTTTCAGGTCTTGCTTTCCCTCTTCCATTACATTCTTCTCTGCAGTTTTTACGGCAACTGCATTTTCCTGGGCCAAAGCCTTCACTGTAACTTGCGTGTGCTCAACTGTTACTATACTGCCTTCTTGTACAGTTTCCACACTCTGTATTACTTTTGTTGCACACTCCTCCTTTCTTTTGGCATCTTCATTTTCTTCTTGTTCTTCTCTTATGATGTCCTCAGCTGCCCTGTGATGGGGCTGATACTCTCCCACCACTTCATCCTCACTCTCACTACTGCTGCTGCTGTTGTTGCTGCTGTCTGATGACAATGAAGAAGAGTCCTTTTTTGACGCATGTTCCACTTTATAGGTCTCCCCAGCATCAGTGACAGCTTGCATTTTCCCTCTGTTGATTTCGTCTATGACTACAGTCTCTTCTATCCCCACCTCTGCCTGCTTCTTCTCCTCCACTACGTTCAGAGTCTCATGTGAACTCTGCGCAAAAAACACGGATGAATAAAAACAAAAGTACAGTGTATGAATAAATCAAAATGATGAAAACAAAATGAACTGATGGCTGGTTCATGTCATGTAGAGAACAAAGGTGACTGTGATGGTTAACTGAAAAAACGAAAGAAAGAATGAAGGTGGATCAGAAATGTCAGACCCGAGTTAACTATGGAAAAATCAGTAGAACCTTATCAGCATCGCTGGCTCCAGTGCAAGGCCCTTCTGCTCTGGAAGGAAGTTTCTGTGAAACAAAAAGTAACCAGAGGACACAAATCAATACGTGTTTTAAACAATAGATGACACAAACATTTAACATCTCGTAGACAAAACATGCAGACACTCTTTCATTAACTCTTATTGATGATAGTACTGTTTGCATTAAAAGAGTTTTAAAATGTATGCATTCTGAAAACTCTGTGGGTATAACTGTTTGAATCAAGACCCATACAGAATTTACAGTTGTTTGTTTTCGACAAGCAATTCTTTAATCTAGTTTGTAAAATACCTTTTTAAGGTTTTGGATACC
Organism: Chelonoidis abingdonii; assembly: GCF_003597395.2. Lineage (NCBI taxonomy): Eukaryota > Metazoa > Chordata > Testudines > Testudinidae > Chelonoidis > Chelonoidis abingdonii. The sequence goes on from NC_133771.1 coordinate 103,685,916, forward strand.
ATTGGAATCATGTAAGATCTTTACCAAAAAGATTTGGAACAGAAGCATAAACATCAGCCAAGGCTGCTTCCTACTGGTGCAATCAATTATTTACTGCAAAAATAGTTAAATCAGTCATCAAACAAAACTTAGAGAACGAAAAAATGTCTTCACACACTATTCCAATATCAGTTTATTCTCTCTCTCTCTCTCTCACACACACACCGCCTTGTATTTATAAATGTTTTGGTGACTGGACTTTATTTGTCTGTTGATTTAAGGAATTTGGCAGATCCTTTCAACAATCTTATAAATTGCAACAGAATATCAAAATGAGAACTTTTAGAATTCTCTGATGTGAGACTGTCAAAGGGACGTTTCAAGATTACCAAGACGACCCTATTCAAATCTTATGTGAGATTAAAGAAATACTATTAGCATTTGTGCCATAACAAAAAAGTGTGTAATGGGTATGCATGTATTGTCATATTATGTGAAAAGAATTATCAGATTTAAATAGCCATGAAAATTAAACAAAAAAAATATACTAAAGCAATGTTCAGGATCAAACGCACAAAAGCAAAAATATCATTAAAATCAGCACACCATCTGTGACTTAATCCTCTTTTGTTTACCAACTGCAGTATGTACAGGCCCTGATCCAGCTCTCCTGGGGAATCAAAAATGGGAGTCAAGTGATATTTTGCGAATGCAAAGAATAGAGGATTAAGCTCTAGTTCACCAAGTGATACCCCCTCACCCTAAGAGAAGCTAAGATTTGTTGGACTGCTTTGATACAATGGGATTGAATAAAAAGTTATTTGTGTAAATTTTTGGTTTTGTGGGCCTATGTCGAAATTTTAACACTAAAAACTTAACCTAGTTTGTATTTGCGCTTAATCTATTTCTCCTCTATATTTAATGTCATTTATATAAAATAATATAATATACATATTTTCTTAGGGACACATGGCGTCATATAAGGCATCCTGTTTAATTACTAGATGATAAATGTATGCATCAAATTTTATCTGACATGTTAGTGAATACTCATTTCTGTGTATGTTGACATTACAGTGGGGAAATAAAGCAAAAAAGCACCTCAGGCAGTTGTAAGAAGGGTGAGGCAGAAAGCATTTCAGAAGGTACATTATCTTTCACAACAGTGCCCTCTGCTGTCCGTGCGGTGGATGAAGTGAAGGTAGATTTCATGCTAGTGGAAAAGCCCTCTTTACTAAATAAAATTGACGTTATTTCCTCTTCTAGGCTCTAGACAAGTTATAAAATGGAAAGCAAAGAATTAAAATAGTGGGAGACAACAGCAACGATCTACAGAAGAAAGGAGAGGTTAGGCAAGAAAAAACAAATAGCACACACAGAAGGATTTGATTCTGAAATAATTCTACAAAATCAAAGGAAAAACTAAAATGTGTCCCTTAAAAGGAAAAATATTGCAATATGACAGGCTTTAATGACAAAAACTTGCTGTGTACCAAAGAAATGACAATATTTAGCCATGCTAGAATATGATATATCCCCATTTCAGTTACTGTCTTATACATTATTTCAGATTGTAAATATTTTATACATACAAAGAACATAAAATGAAGGACTAACAAAACCTTCCCATCACAACTGTCAGGACTACAGTTTTCTTTTAGACTGAATTTCAGATTCAATATTAGGAATATTTTTAAATTCATTCTTAAAACCTTCACTGTTTCCCTTTTGGGCATTAGCCCTGAAAACAGGGCTTGGCATAACTGCAGATTTGTACTTTTGATGGTTATTTAAAAAGATTTTGTTCACTTTAACTTCAAAAGGCTGTTTTAAAAAAACATATACTTTAATCAGGAATCAAATGTGTATTTATCCAAGAATTCAGCATTAAAAATTTTAGAGCTGCTCCCATCTATTGGGCAAACAATATTTATCCAAATACTTCTTTTAAAGTACTAAGGATATTTATAGAATGCTTATAGTTCTTGCCATGTAATGCTACAAATCTGTATTTAGATATAGTTCACTATTTTTATTATGTATTTGAAAAATATTACAATGTATGTATAGCAGCCATCTTTTAAAGCTGAATCTCTCATTTGTTTCAGTTCCCTCTCCCAAAAAAATACCCCATGATGTTATAGCCTGTTAAAAGCTAAATCTTATTCTTAAAATGTGAGTTTATGCTGTATAAACTTGAGAACATAAAAACAGTACAATAATATTTTGATACTGGTGTAACTTATCAGCTAAATAAATTTGGTATTTATTGACTACAGCAAATTTCTTTCTAGTTTAGGACCTTGTATGCTGCAAGATCAACCCAAAGTACACTTTAGGACAAAGCTGTATTTTAAGCAAATATTTTATTAACAACTGCAGACATTATAGACTCTGAACACTTATATAGTAGACTGTGTTGCTGCACATACCACATATAAGGCAAGAGGAAGAAAGGAGAAAAAAGGAAGAAAGACTCCTATAGTAAAATTACAGCATATTTTCAAGGTAGTCAAGGCAAATTTGGATGGGAGTTTATTCATTTTACCCTAATATTGTGTTTGACATTCATAGGGGACAATTATTTTTTTTCTTTTTTTGTGGCTACTTTAGACAAAAGTTCATATACACAACCAGAGACCTTAAGAACTTTTGACTTCAGCTTGTGTCCTGGCCCTCCGGTTAATCCCTAAATTGTATTCCTATGGCATGCTGTTATTTCAGCGAATGAGAGTTGACAAACATACTCTGGCTGTAGTTTTGTATGTGTACACAATATGCACACCATTTGTTTGCAGTTTACTACCACCAATTTTTTAGCTCTTCTAACCTTTGTGGTTGTATGTGCCTGTCTACACAGTAAAGTTGTATACAGGCTAACCTACCCGAGCAACCTTAAATCCAGCTAGCAATAATAGTGAAAACAGTGCAGCACATGCTTCAATGCAAGCTAGAGAGCCAAATATGTGCCCAGGGTCTGTGCTAGGCTTGTACCAACTGCATGCAGACCCATGCTGTGTACACTGTTATTACTTGTGCTAGCTATATTCAAGCAAGTTGAGTAGGCTAGCCCATGCCCAGCTTTGGCTGTGTAGACACACTTTGAAAGCAAGTAGATTGGCATTAGTGTTAGAACTGATGTTTTCTCTACTGTGACCAGTTGGCAGGTCAGAAGGTTGGCAGACTCTTGCTATTATCAATGTATACCTAAAATTGGAAAACTTCATCAAAATATAAAAACTGTACAATATTTATCCACTGTAGATACTCTGTGTTAGCATCAAACAATTCTTTGGATTAAGTGTACAAAACATAAACCAATATGAATTTTATTTTTGGGGGGTTAAAAATGGAGAGTGATTGTGATGGCATTGGACATTCAAGATATAATAGGGTTATAGCCATAGTTTTCCTTCATAAATATTAAGTCACAGATGCTGTGCAATCAAAAGGATGGTGGTACACACAGTGTTAACCAAATGTAAAATCTCTCACACATAGAATACAGTTAATTAGCATGTACTTTCAATGGAGCAGTGGGGGGGGGGGGGAGGGGGAGAGGAAGCAGGTCCCAGTAAGGAAAATGGCAGTGCTCTACTTGGTCTTAAAGGTATATACACACACATGCTTAATACCATTTTGCAAAATTGCTATGGAAGCATATCATACCTGGAACAAGATTTAGCAATCTACTGGCCAATCTAATACAACAGGGATGATAAAATGGAAGGGGGCATGGTGTGGTAGAAACTAGTATTTTATTCTGCCATAAAAAAGGCAGTACTATTTGCTTATTTTAGGGCTCAAAGCAGGTGCCATTATTATTAGAAGGCTGGAACGTTTCCTATCCCCACTCCCTGCTTGACACAATTGGCAACACAGCAAAATATTTTATACATTGTGTGTTACTGAAACACAGCATTTGTTCTTTGTTTTCAATCTAATTCCAAGTGTCTAGATGAAAACAAGTCAAAGGTGATCTGATTAGTAGTAGCATGGCAATTGCCACTTCTTAATAATAATAAATACTTGGCTCTTGTACAGCATTTTTCATCACTAGATCTCAAGGCACTTAAAGAAAGAATCATTTTTCTCATTTTACATATGGGCAAAGAGGCAGAGAGGTGAACACACATTTAAATCTAGTGGAGTAGATCTGATTGCGTTATTGATTTGCAGAACAGCTGCAGTAGTCACAGAACTGTGATTTATTCCCTGTAGAGTATTGAACAATTACAGAAAGTGCATTTTGGCATGGAAATACATGTTTCTCTGTTACCCAAAACAAATAAAGATACCACAATGTTTTCAGTGATAGAATATAATACACTGAATTTTTTTGTTGCCTTTTAAAACAATATGAATTATTCAGAACTTCAAAGCCAGTTTGATAGCAGAGATCAACACCTTTGTTATCCAACACTGATCTATATGGAGATCTTAAACATCATTTCAAAGTTATGTTTAAACCAATAAAAAAAACTATTTTTTTTTTAAAAAGTGATCTGGTTAACTTTCAAAAAGAACTCCAGAGGTTTGAAGGTAGCCACCTGGTTAGTTTCTTCTGTTTTTGCCTCAGTAATCCATGTCACTGCAGTCCATTGCTTCTCCTCCATAGGCAGTTTTTTCCTTTGGAAAATGTGGTCTCCTTTTTTCTATTAAGTTTTTGGTTTTATAAAATCAACATAAATCAACAAATAATGAGGCAGACATACATCAACATACAAAACATGAAAACAAATGGTCTTGAAAGCAGCACAAGCATACCAGGCAGCAGGAATATGCAGCTAGAGGGACATGTAATACCTGGATTTACCTCCTCCTCAATTAATTTGACACAAAAACATGTACACACAAACAAAACACAAAATAAAATAAGCCACTTTTGATATATTATATGTAGTCCCTTTTATATTGGAGCAAGTATATTTATCAGCAAAATATTGACAATAAATCCATTCACATTTCTGGAATATCATAAAGGAAGCTATAATTTTTGTTTACAAGTATATTGTGATGGTTGCAAAGTCTGAGTAATCATATCTTGGTAGTGACCATTTAGGCCAACAACTAAAAAATGAGGTTAAGCAGTCTGCTAATGATCTGCTGGAGATTGTTTTCAAGTGAGTAACCAAGAACCCAATTCAGCAAGATATTTAAGCACATGAGTAGTCCATTGATTTTACCAGGACTTCTTATGTGCTTAAAGTTCAAAATGCTTAGTACCTTGCTGAGTTGGGGCCTTAATATGGAAAAAAAATCATTTTACAGTGTTTAGCAAATTTAACCTGCGGGAATTTTAAAAAGTTCCCCATATCTTGTAGTCTCAAGAACCATTAAACTTCCTGGAGCAATAATCAGGATAGCACACTCACTTATCAGAAGGAAAATGAGGTCAGGTTCAGAGACAGATTGATAGATGCTAAAGCAGAACATACTTGTGAGCAGCTATTTAGTCTTTAAAAAACCAGAAGCAGATTTAAAGTGTTGTAAAATCACTAAGCATTTTTGAACCATGACAGCAACTTGTGTGTCTAGTTCTCTGACCAAAACCATGTAGTAGTTTTTGGAAACAATGCTTTCTAAATTGCTAGTTCAAGGTGCTATCAAGAGACATGAAAACTCTCTCAATCTTTTTTATAGTTTTATAAAAAAAGTTAGCCATAAACCTGAGTGGTCTTAAAAAGTGAATACAGCTTAAGAACTATGGCATACTAATGCCTGAAAAACGCTTGATATTATCCAATATTTTATCATGTATGTTCTTACTGAACCAAGCTTAAACGTGAGCTTGAGAGCTGTTTACATGTAACTGCCTAAGCAGAGTTAAGGATGGAAACTTCTCTCTCACAATTTTACAGCCGCTGTAAAACCAATTTGTAAGAACAGCAGTCCTAAACCAGAATAAAGCCCAATCCTTGTTTCAACTGCTTTGTTCTGAGGTACTCTCTCATACTGAAACTCAAACAAGTTATTTAAAGTCTGGACCAAAAGTAACAAAATGTTAATGGCTTTTTAGTATAAAGAAAAATGTTACAGTCAAAAAGAAAATGTTAATATAGGAGGGCAATTTACATTTACTATATTTTCTAAACAGTTGTACGGAAATGCATGCTGACAAGTGTCTGCAATGACATACCCCTTGTGTCTGTAGAGACAGAGGTGTAATACGCCGCTTTTCCCATTCATTGGGGCGTGGCTCAGGTGTGGATTCCATGAAATTGCGCTTGAGTTCACTAATGCTAGCCTGATGTTTCAGTAAGTCGTCCTGGGTCTTATCCAGGTCCTAGCAATGTGCAATGTAAAAAACAGTAGGACAAAACACAACAGCAAAAGCAAACTTTCCTCAAAAAAGTCAAAGCAAGAAAAGTGCCTTGTCTCAAGAGCCATTCTACTGTGGTACATTTTTAAAAAAAGATTAAGACCATAAAGACTTAGATTTGTATTACCTCTTAGGAACAAGGCCACACTATATTATTCCTGTCACAACTGTATGTACAGGAAAAAAAACACTTTTCATGATCAGTAAACAAAGGACTATTTTTATCTCAATATGAAGACACCAAATTTTTGAAATAATTATTTTGAAAGGTTGCTGGCTTTTGCTTGAAAGTTAAAGAAACTGAAGCAAGAATACCAAAATCAACATAGGTAGCCCTCAGTAATGCTAATGGAAGTAAATAGAGCTCAACACAAGAACTGTCATAAACATGTAAGAATGTTTCTTAATAAGAAACTTTAAGCCAAAAATAAAGTACTTACAAATACGGATACAGTATTAAGTCCAAATCATGCAACCAGATACGCATATGGTTCACCTTTACACACGAGTAGTCCCATTAAAGTCAAGGGGCTACTCATGGCTTATAAAGTTCAGTAGGACCATCATTATGTGCAGGATCAGGGTTTCAGATTGCTATTAACCTGTTGTGTGTTGAAGTGATGTCAGATGGAATAACCACGAAGAGATAGCCTGGGCACATTTACATATCAAAAAGGGCCTCTGAGCTAGCCCATGCAGACTAGCACAGGAGGTGACAAACAGATTCCATTTTTAAAAGGATCCATTGACCCTAACATTGTGCAACTTGGATCAAACGGCTATAAACTGCTCTTCCAGCTACACGATGGAGGAACAGGCCTGGGGATTGGGACTATGCAGCAACTTCCTCATTAGCGCTGGTTTGGGAAGTAGAGTTCAGCTCCCCAACATCTCTGAAACTTCACTTGTATATAACCTAAACACTTGGGCTTTATGCAGGAGGAACAAATTACATACAGCAAACATAATCTTTCACTTCATACCATTCCTCATCTTGCGAAAAAAAGCTACTCCGTGTATGCAAACGCAGCCATCGGAGTACAGTTGACTTTACAAGTTCAACAGCCGGCAATTAAGTTTAGAATTGAGACTCAACAATAAGTGCACTATGAAATCAAAGTACCTACAGTAACTAAGAAAAGTATTTGGACTTTTGATATTTAATAATTTAGGCCCAAGATTTAGTTTTCATAACAAAAAGGTGTTATGTAGCTACATACAAAACATGTGTCTGAATTTTTACTAAAACATTTTGGCTAGGATTTGAAAGTGTTCCTCTGCAATATCAGAGAGGTACCTGTGTTAGTCTGTATCCACAAAAACAACAAGGAGTCTGGTGGCACCTTAAAGACTAACAGATTTATTTGGGCTTAAGCTTTCATGGGTAAAAAACTCCACTTCTTCAGATGCATGGAGTGAAAATTACAGAGACAGGCATAAATATATACTGGCACATAAAGAGAAGGGAGTTACCACTTCTTCTGTAATTTTCACTCCATGCATCTGAAGAAGTGGGTTTTTTACCCATGAAAGCTTATGCTCAAATAAATCTGTTAGTCTTTAAGGTGCCACTGGACTCCTCGTTGTTCCCCTGCAGTGTTTACAACACAAATAACAAAGAACTGTACTAGTGCATGAAAATCAGAAAGTGATAATCAGCTTCTACTTTGTTTCATTGTCAATTCTGAAGTAAACCTGTAAAAAATAAATTTGATACTAAAAATGTAGGCTTGGATCCTGGATGCGTCTATTTCGAGATTTTTTTAAAAAGCTGTTTGGTTTAAACAAAAAAGTTTTCTTAATTATGGTGGAATATAAAAAACACAGGTTATACCATAGCAATTCCACAGAACTGCAGTGATATTAAACAAACTAAGCCAATGACAAATTTTTATGGGTTGTTGTAAACAGTTATTGTGGCTTGAGAAACCAGGCACATTTCTTGGACTTGTTCAAAGCAAGGTTATGCAAAACATGCTTTCGTTGTTTTAGTAAATTATGCAAAAATAAATTTTGAACAGTTATCAAAAGCTGCCAAAAGCAACAACAGATTAGTCAAGTTACTGTAATCTACAAATCTTCATATTACTGTATAAATACTACTGTCATTAAATAAGAGATGAGCTCTTTCGTGACAGAGGGAATTCCCGATAGCCCCATTTGGATGGGGAAGGCTAAACAGACGTAGGATAGGATTTTTCTATATATTTTGTGCAAGTTTTGTTAGTTTTCTTTCAGTTATTCATTACTATACAAACTATACTGACTGCAACAAGAGGTATTTCCGTAATATTCCAGCATGAATGAACTGTACAAAACTAAATTTATTAAAACAAAATGTGTCTACTCCAATAATAAATAACAGTATTTAAATAGTGCTCCAAATTCAAAGCCATTTACAAACATTAATCCTCACTAAGAATTAATTCTTTAGAAAATAAGAATTATTCACATTTCAAAAATGGGAATACTAAAATAGGAACACTAAGCTACAGAGCACATCACTGGCAGAGCCAGGATTAGAAATTCAAAATTATGGGACTTCCATCATTGTGAGTAAATCTGTAACAGCAAGGGTAGTTAAGCATTGGAACATTTTACCCTGGGTTGTGGTGGATTCTCTATCACTGACAATTTTTAAATCAAGATCAAATATTTTTCTAAAAGATATGAGCTAGGAATTTTGTTGGAGAGGTTCCATGGCAGGTCTTATACAGGAAGTCAGACTAGTTCATCACAATGGTCCCACCTGGCCTTGGAATCTATGCTTATTCCTCCAGAGCATACCAGCTCACATTTCAAGTATACATGTGTCAGAAAAGAAAATGAAAAAATATTAAGTGAGAGCCTTAGACTACAGCCTACATGGGGTACCCATTAAGTAGTAGGTTTGTGTGGCAAGTAAAAAAATCCCATTTTAGGGTAATAAATGGACCAATGAATTTGATTTATTACCGGAACAGGGCTATTATTCCCAACTGCCACTTCGAAAACTTCTAGCAGATTCACACTTATAAGCTGTTCCTTTATGGAAAAACTAGAATTTACAGCATGCATCTCCAAGTTGCATTTCCCCATGCATTTCATGCACTGTGTCCATAACAGCCTGCAGGTGACCTCCCATCCCATGCAGCCTGGCAGCCCATGAGAACAGAAAGTGTTCCTTATGTTATACAAACCTCCAACATTAAATTGCTATGTCTGACATAAATATTTTCCCCGTTTACTCTCAAGGAATTGTTCTGTGAAATTAAACCACACACACACACAAGAAAGCAAAATGAACATAAAATGTATCAGCAAGTAACCAAAAAGGACCCTCAGATTGATAGCAGAGTTTAAAAAATAAACAGGAGGATAAATGGTAAGAACAAAAGCTACTATTCAGACAAAACCTACAGAAGCTTCAAATCACTAACAATGGCAGGCAACAATAACCAGATTTAACTGAAAAATATCATCGACCTGCTGGTGCGTTTCCTCCTCTCCGGTTTCCACCTACATGAAGGCACATGGCAAATCATCAAAAGAAAGCTGTTGTTAGTGTGATCTATGGGAACAACAGAGAGGCTTCCTTTGTTTGTAAAAGCTGCAAATCATGTGCTATGTTTATATACCTTTATTGTTTCGGCCACAGACGCTGCTGAAATTATTAAGCCACTTTGGTTTTCCTCCACCTACGGTGTTGTAGAAATGGCTGAAGTAATATTTGGCATACATGAAATGGAAAATGGAAGTTTCTCTCTCCCCACCACATCTCTCTGTTTCTGCATTTTTCATGCGTTCCCCATTGACGGGTGGAAAATTAAGACAGAGGAGAAGGAGAAAAGCCATATTGCCCCAAAGCTTGATGTCAAATTCAACCACGGAGACACTTTATAAAAGCATTTAAAGTGGAGTTTATACTATGAATTGGTTTTGGTAAAATGGCAAATGATTACTGTAAATGCCTGATACTGTGTGGGATGCATGTAGATTTTTGCTTTTTTTTTTTAAAGCAAAATATGAGATAACTTAAAAAAAAATTACATCCTGCTCACAAGTATTCTGAATGCAACTTTAAGGAGAGAAATTATTTTTTGAAAATACCCTGAGGCACAAACATCAATTGCCAGGTTTTCAAAGGATCACTGTGCAAGATCGCAAGTACTGATAAGTGATTTACTTTTATTACATATATTGCTTAATTCCAAACTTTGTGTGAGGGAATACATCACATCGTATGTCATTTTTTTCTTAGTTTATCACATTTTCCTTCACCTCTCGCTTACTTGAAGTTAGTGCATTTGTTGCAATTTCACATCAAATTCACATCAAAAGGTATGTTGAACTATATTATGGACGGGGAAAAATTTTAGTGGTGTTTATTTACACCATTTTAGACTTCCTTTACTATATGTATGTCTTTTACAGATGTCACATCACATACCTAAGAGAGAGTACTCTGATTATATTATATAAATAAAATACTGTCTCAGACAGTTATTTCTGAATTACTACAAAATTTGAAATAAATACTGGGCTCACTCATTTCAAGCTCTCAGTTCTAAGGCTATAGTATTTTGCTTCATGTTGCCTTTGAAGTTCATAGTAAACTCCCCCCTTTTACAGTGGATGGTGTATTTGCTATCACATGCAGCAGCCATACAGAGAGCAGGCACTATATTATCAGCCAGATCAGATGTTCAGAATGCACACACTTAATGTGATGCTTTTGCACAGCATCTTTAAAACTACATACTTTAATATTTATTAACTGTTCACTTGTTGATGATTAAAAAGTCAGCTACTTAACTGGCAATCCAGCTGAATAAAAGAATCTAGTCTTCACCTTAACTATTGCTAAATATGAATAAAAACACTAAAAGCCAGGGAGAACTTTGGACAGACACTCAACTTTGCACACACTAATGTAAAGCAGAAACAGTGATAATTCTAGTGCCCGCTTTGAAGGCATGAATTACAAAAAAAGGAAATGTTACTCACTCCGTGCAGTAACTGTAGTTCTTTGAGATGTGTCCCCATATGGGTGCTCCACTTCAGGTGCTCATGTGCCTTAAGCCCTTGATTGATGATTTTTAGCTAGCAGTATCCGTTTAGCTTGTGTGTGTGCACCCTATGCCCTCTCATGGCAGACACTGAGGCTATATAGAGATGTGGAGGCAAAATGCCCTCAGCTCGTCCTCTACTTACTCATCTCCTAGGGAACAACCAAAGCAGAGGGGAAGGAGGGTGAGTAATGGAGCACCCATAGGACATCTTAGCACTGTAAGAACTACAGTTCCTGCACAGGATGAGTAACATTTTCTTCTTCTTCGATTAGTGTCCCTATGAGTGCTCCACTTCAGATGACTTCTGAACAGTATCCTTAGGAGGGCGGTTTTGGAACATGGCTCAGAAATGAAAAACAATACTGCATCCTCCTTACCAGAGGATGTCGTGAACCTCCTTTCCAGAGGATGTTGTGAAGGCCAAGACTATAACAGCGTTCAAAAAAGAACTGGATAAGTTCATGGAGGATAGGTCCATCAATGACTATTAGCCAGGATGGGTGGGAATGGTGCCCCTAACCTCTGTTTTCCAGAAGCTGGGAACAGGCGACAGCAGTTAGATCACTTGATGATTACCTCCTCTGTTTGTTTCCTCTGGGGCACCTGACATTGACCACTGTTGGAAAACAGGATACTGGGCTAGATGGACTTTTGATCTGACCCAGTACGGCTGTTTTTATGTGTCATATTGGATCTGATGGCATGGAGAAGGGCATAATGTTTTGAAAAACCTATGGATTGAAGTTCATGTAGTGGCTCTACAAGTCTCATATACTGGGATATTCTTCAAAAATGCAGTAGATGTTGCCTGCAATCTGGTTGAATGCACTCTCACCCCATGCAGGAGGAGGGGCTGAGAACCTGAAGATTCATAACAGCTGGAGATACAACCCAATATCCATTTTGAAAGCCTGTAAGCAGAAATAGGAGCCCCCTTAGACCGAAGGATATGAAGAGTCTAGGTGATCTCAAACTGCTTAGTCATCCCTAGGTAGAAGGCTGAGGCCCTTTTAATTCCAGGGTATGGAAATAGGATTCCTGTTGAGAACTATGAGATCTTGGGAAAAAAACACTGGCAGATGGATATATTGGTTAAGATGACAGACAATCTGATGTAACTTTTGGGAGGAACTTAGGATGCGAATGTAAAAAGATACCTTATTAAAAAAACACCAAAACACATGATAAAGGGGGTATCTGCAATCAAGGCAACAATCTCCCTGACCCTACAGGACAATGTGATGGCAACTAAGGCAGTCATCTGTGCAGATAAAGAAAGAGAACAGGTCACCATTGGTTCAAATGGAGGTCTCGTGAGGTGGTTGAGAACCAGGCTGAGGTCCCAAGACAGGATACAGGATGACTAGTGTGTGGGAAGAGATTGCCCAGCCTCTTAAGCTGGATGATACCAAGTAGCAAAAATGGAGAATCCCTCAACAGTGGGAAAAGGCCAATATGGCATCTAGGTGTATCTTGACTGAACTGATGGATATGAACTGAAGATGTCTTCAGATCTGGCAGGTAATCTAGAATGGGGAACTGATTCCAACTGGAGGTACTGAAGACCACACCATTGGATGGAATCTCTTCCATTTCTGCAGATAGGTTGATGTTTTTTCTATTGTTTAAGAACATCTGCTGCACCTTTGTAAGGTAGGAAACATCTATTCCTGAGAACCATGCATAAGCCACACTCTGAGGTGCAGAACTGCCAGATTGAGGTGGAGCATGGAACCCCCACCCTGAGACAGGAGATGAGGAATGATTGGGAGCTTGACTGGTGGTTGGAGACAGAGCTGAAGCAGGTCTCGGTCAAGTAGGTATTACAAGTATAACCCTGGCCTTGTCCTGCTTGATCTTGTTTAGAACCCTTAGAATTAGGGACATTGGGGAAAAGGCATACAACAGACTCTTCTTCCATGATAGAAGGAAGGTGTCCCCCAGGGAGTGGTAATCCAGCTCCCCTGCCTTGACCCCTTCTCTGGAATATGCTGCGGAGAACCTGAGCAACCAGCTCCCTTTCGTAGTCCTGAGAGAAGTCCTGTTGCTGCGGTGATCCAGATGCCCAGAAGGTAGACTGCTGAAACCTGGATATGGTTGGTTATGCACCAGTTCCAGAGTTTTATAGCTTCACTACACAAGGAGTTGGATCTTGCTCCTCTCTGCTTGTTGATGTAAAACATGCTGGACATGTCCATCATGACCCAGATCATTTTTGCCTCTGATGATGGCAGGAAATGGAGACAAGTGTTCCTGACCACCCTGAGCTTCAACAGGTTGATATGGCGACTGGTTTCATGGACTGTCCACCTACCCTGAAATGTGAGGTTGGCTCCTCAACAGGAATCCTAACATAGATGAACTGGTTGTTAGAGTCACTGATGGGACTGGGCGACAGAAAGGGATGCCTGCACAGACAAAGAGTTATAGGCTCAGACATTATGATCATCTAGTCTGACCTCCTGCACAATGCAGGCCACAGAATCTCACCCACCCACTCCTGTAACAAACCCCTAACCTATGTCTGAGTTATTGAAGTCCCCAAATCGTGGTTTGAAGACCTCAAGTGGCAGCAGAGAATCCTCCAGCAAGTGACCTGTGCCCCCATGCTGCAGAGGGAAGGCGAAAAACCTCCAGGGCTCTGCATCTGCCCTGGAGAAAAAATTCCTTTCGAACCCCAAATATGGCAATCAGTTTAACCCTGAGCATAGTTGACAAGACTCACCAGCCAGACACCCAGGAAAGAATTCTCTGTACGTTAACTCAGATCCCACCCCATCCTAACATCCCATCACAGACCAACTGGGCAATTACTACTGCTGATAATCAAAAAGAATCAATCTGCCAATTAATTGCCTAAGTTAGGCTATCCCATCAGCACCATCCCTCCATAAACGTATCAAGCTTAGTCTCCGAAGCCAGATATGTCTTTTGCCCCACTATGACTCCCTCTTGGAAGGCTGTTCCAGAACTTCACTCCTCTAATGGTTAGAAACCTTCGTCTAATTTCAAGTCTAAACTTCCTAAGTGTCCAGTTTATATCCATTTGTTCTGTGTCCACATTTGGTACTAAGCTTAAATAATTCCTCTCCCTCCCTATATTTATCCCTCGATACATTTTATAAGAGCAATCATATCCTCCCTCAGCCTTCTTTGTCTTAGGCTAAAACAAGCCAAGCTCTTTGGAGTCTCCCTTCTAAGAGAGATGTTCCATTTCCTCAGGATCATCCGAGTAGCCCTTCTCTGTACCTGTTCCAGTTTGAATTCATACCTTCTTAAACATGGGAGAACCAGAACTGCATACAGTATTCCAGATGAGGTCTCACCAGTGCCCTTGTATAATGGTACTAACACCTCCTTATCTTTAACTGGAAATACGCTCACCTGATGCATCCTAACAACCGCATTAGCTTTTTTCATTATCACATCGATTGGCTCATAGTCATCCTAATGATCAACCAATACTCCAGGTTCCGTTTCCTCCTCTGTATACTTTCCAACTGATGTGTCCCCAATTTATAAACAAAATTCTTGTTATTAATCCCTAAATGCATGACCTTGCACATTTCACTATTAAAATGTCATCCCCTAATTAACTATTACTCGAGTTTATAAGATCATCCAGATTTTCCTGTATGACGTATCCCAGTCCTTCTCTGCGGGTTAGCAATACCTCCAGCTTTGTGTCATCCACAAACTTTATTAGCACATTCCCACTTTTTGTGCCAAGGTCAGCAATAAAAAGGTTAAATAAGATTGATCCCAAAACTGACCCCTGAGGAACTCCACTAGTAACCTCCTTCCAGCCTGACAGTTCACCTTTCAATATGACGCGTTGTAGTCTCCCCTTTAACCAGTTCCTTATCCACCTTTCAATTTTCATATTGATCCCCATTTTTTCCAATTTAACTAATAATTCCCCATGTGGAACCGTATCAAATGCCTTACTGAAATCAAGGTTGCTCCTTCCACCAATTTGGCGAGTTCTTTATGTGCAAGGAGATTGTTATTCTCCCTTCCAAGGTGCACCTGGTTGAAGAAGAGAGACAGCTCTTATCCAATTCTGGAAGCACTGGAAGCATAGCCTTACATGATTGGTCACCAGGTGCAATTTGCCATATGGCTCAAGAGTTGAAGACAGTTCCTTATTGTGGTTGTGAGCTTCCCTGAATTGTCCCTGACAGTCCTGACATGGCCAGAAATCTGTCTAAAGAGTAGTATGCTTTGGCTGTCACTGAGTCCAAGAATGCCCCTATAATCTGCATCCTTTGTACCGATACTAGTGTGGATTTCTTTATATTCAGCTGAAGGCTCAACTCTTTGAACAGAGCAAGCACCTTCTGGGCGGACGATAACTCTGCCTTGAAAGAATGGCCTTTTAGTAGCCAGTCATCAAGGTATGGGAGGACAAGAATCGCTTCCTGCCAAGGGTAAGCCACCACTACACTACCACTAGAACCTTTGAAAATCCCACTGGAGCTGAGGATAGGCTGAAGGGATGCATTCCATACTGGAAATGATTTTGGACTACAGTGAATTGTAGGTATTTCCTGTGTGACAGAGGCGACACATGGTGGTGGTGGGGGAGATGCGGATGTGGGGGTCACAAACCCCCTCCTGATTTGCTGCTTGCCTTGTACTGAGAATGCTCACATGGACTAAGCATGCTCAGTAGCACTGCTGAAGACAGCTGCCTTCACTCTGCTTCCCCCGCCTCCAATTGGCAGGCATGGGTCATCTCTGCTGTGTGATGAGTGTATAGTTATATGTAAGTAGGCATCTTGTCAACTAAGGGATAAAACCAATCCCCTTCCTCTAGTGAAGGATTTATAGTTGCCAAAGTCACCATCCTGAAATTCTGAGGTGTCACAAACTTGCTCGACTGGCTCAGATCGGCTTCCAACCTCCATCCTCCTTTGGTACTAGGAAGTATTTTGAGTAGAACTCCCTGCCCCTGTAAGTGGACGGGACCACTTCCATTGCTCCTAGTCGGAAGAAAGTCTCCACTTCTTGCCTTAGTAGAAGCTTGTGAGAGGGGTCTCTGAAGAGGGACAGGGAAGGAGGTGGAAGGGAAGAAGTGCCAGAAACTGCATGACATAGCCTATTACCTCCAAGAGCCACTGGTGATTCACTCCAAAGCCTGGTGGAAATGGACAAGACAGTTTCCAAAGAGAAGGTTAAAGTACAGAACTGTAAAATCAGAGGAGTGGGGGGATTTAAACTCTCAACTCATCAAAACTACTTTTTAGATGATGCTTGGGTGGTCATGAAGGGTGGCTGGTTGGCCCTCTTCCTTGAAATCGGTCTCTCTTGCTGAGGAGTTCTGCAAGTCTGTGGTACCCCAAGAACTGAGCATGGAACAATGTCTGAGCAGTCTGTGCTCTATTATACTGTTTCTTGCTCATAAGGTATGTAAATGCCCAAGGAACAGAAAGTCATTCATAGTATATGAGAAAAGCTTATGAACATCAAAGGGGAGATTCTCTACCGCGTTCTGAACCTCTATCAGAAACCCTGAAAGTTCAAGTCATGATGTCCTGTGCATATCTACTGCTATGGAGATGGATCTGGCAGCAACGTCTGAGAGTCTAGGGACTCTTGGAGAGCTGTTCTGGTCAATAGCTCACTCTCCTCAACTATGGACTGGAATTCCTCCCTGCAGTTGTGTGGCAGATACTCAATAAATGCTATGAACTTGTTGTAATTAGTAAGGCTGTATTTGGCCATAACCACATGAGTTAGGTGGGGGTAGGAAAATAGAAGTCTGAATCCTTAAGGGGCACATAGTATTTCTTATCTGCCCTTTTGCACATTGGTGGAATAGTAGTCAGTGTCTGCCATGCCGTCTTAGCTGGAACCAGGAGAGCCTCATTAACAGGTAGTGCTGGTCTGGAGGGTGTTGCTGACTGCAAACATATCTAGCAGCTTGTGCTGTGGATTTTTGATCTCCTCCAGAGGGATCTGGAAGGTGTCCACTACCCTTCTAATTAAGTCCTGAAATTGTCTGAAGTTATCAGCCATGGAAGGTGGTGGAAGCATAACTGCTTCTTTCGGCGATGATGGTGAAATGGCAATCTCAGGGGTAACTTCCTCATTTGCCCTCGCCTTCAAATGTCTCCTCTTGCCATGAATGGGTACAGGAGGACGCAAAACCCTGGTCTCCCTGAGAGAAGGTATTCGTGGATTGTTAAATTGCTTGTGATAGGCAGGACACACATCACAGTATGGCCAGGAGTCCATAAGCAACAGGAGTGGCATACAAGGTTGGTTCCACCATTCTTGGTGTCACACAAAGTCCTCTCTATTCAAGGGCAGTTTCCCAAAGGGGTACATAAGAGAACTCCTACATTGGGAGGAGTCCTCCTCTGCATCCTCCCATGGGGGACATCCAATGTAGATGAGGAGAGTCCTGTGTCACAGAAAGGCCACACAAAGACTGAGGTCTCAATAATGAGATACAAGTGGTCCCAGACAACAGATATTCTGGTTTGTTCGACACAGAGGTTCCTCAGGTATCAGAACTCCTGTGGTACTGGATGGCATAGCTGTAGGTGATGGTGCCAACAATGATGGGTGAACTCAGATGCTGTAGATGTCAGGCACTGATGCCTGCTCAGTACAGAGGTTACTACTTGCATAAACACCCCCAGCTGAGCTGTTTGCATTGGTACCAATAGCTGGATTAAGGTGCACAACACCAACAGCTCAGTAGAATGCCTTGGTGCCGATGGCAGTGCTGAGCTGGATGGTACCCTGAGCTTACCATCCTTACTGGTGGAGGATAAAGTTCCCTAACAGAGTTGTGCCTCCTGTCCTTAGAGGTCCAGGCTTCGCGGTACCAAGGACAAGTCCTTGGCCTCAACGGTAATATCAGACACTGAGGACCTTTACAGGGACCTGGTCTTTTTTGAAGCTGGCTCGTTAGAAAAAGTCTGCACTCCTCTTTTTGGGAGTCTTCCCAGTATCCAAAGATATCCCTTTCTTAGGCGAAGCATGCCCCGAATCTGATGGGGCACTGGATCTATCTGGGGACAGATATATGGGGCATATCTCCTGACCTGGCTTACAGAGCGGTTGCAGGGAACATTCCACAGTCAACAGTCTGAGCTTTATTTCCCTGCTCTTCCTAGCCCTGGACTTAAGGGCCAAACAGAAGGAACACTTCTGAGAGATGTGGGACTCCCCCAGGCAACGGATGCACTTGGAGTTTATCCTCCTAGCAAGAGTGGTGACGTTTGAAGCATGACAAACAGGCATACCCCGCAAGGAGAAGACGCATATTCCGGGACAAAAGGGAGGGGAAAAAACAGTCTCAGCTAAAATTAACTAATTATACTGAATGCTAAACAGAAACCTACAACTATAAAGTAACTAACTTTAAGAAAGAGAAAAGGCCAAGAATGCTGTAGGAGGACAGTGCTCTGTCTCGGGCCAAAGCAGCAGAGGAGAAATTAAGAGCAATTCGTCCACGCACCCCTACATAGCCTGGTGTCTGCCATGAAAAGGCACAGAGCACATGCATGGGCTGAATGGACAGTGCTAGCTAGAAATCTATGATCAAGGGTTCAAGAGGCACATGTTCACCACCTGAAGTAGAGCATCCACAGGAATATGACTAAGAAGGAACACTGTTTACAGCTTTCACAGTTTGCTGAACTAAAATAAGAGATTTTTACTTCACAGATTTAAACAGAACCTCAGATTCAGCTCCATGTTTGTATTCCAAAGTTAGTGGACTGAGAAGGGCAATAGTTTATGATTGATTTAACAATTAGTATAACAGAGGAATGTTGCTCAATAATTCTACTGATTTAATCTTATTCTAAAATATGTCTAATAAAATAATGTGCTCAAATCTTTTCAATTACAAAAAAAATTCTACCTTAGATACAACACCCAGGGGATATAATCAAAATTATGTATGTTGCAACACACTGTTATTCATGCAGAAAAACACAGATATTTAGAGTACCTCAGTATATCAGTGGCAAGATACCATTAATAAGAACAGTTACAAAGACATTTATATTGTACACTAGGACGTGTGCAAGGTTGAGTCCTCCTCAGTGCGCAGATGCAAAGTCTACATGCAGGTGGCAGCATTTAAGTGACAAAGTTACACACCTCCTCTTCCTCTGCTTTGTCATTCAGGTCATTGTCATAACAGGCGCTCAATGAAGGCGCCTTAGGCTCCAGGTAGCAGAGGGACAGAGCGAGAGGAAGGGAAAATGTGAGTGAGACAAGAACAGACTGAAAAGCAGAGAGAAGCAGCAAAAAGATAAGGAGAAAAGATAGAATGAATGAGGGAGAGGTGTTAGGAACATAGTGTTGAAGACCAGGTGGGAGGTAGGAGATGCAAACCTCAGGGAGGCTAGGAAAACTGATGTAACCATCCTCATCAAGCAGTGAAAGGAAATTAGAAGCAAAGAGTTTGCTAAAGCTTAATGAAAAACTAAACTCAGTATCTTTGTAGTCAACTGTTTTATGGGGCTTTCCCTCTATTGCAGGAGAAGAATGGTGACTAACTGGGGGTCCCATAGGCTCCAAGATATTAGGCAATGTCACTTCATTTCCACTGTGAGTTGGTATTACTCTCATGGGACTGCACTCCCAGCCGTCTGAGGGGCTATGGACATATTCCTGAAAGGGATCTCTCTCTGAAATGTCCAAAAGCATGTCCATCTCAGGGATAGTTGGCAGGTTTGTGGGACAGGATGAAACACAGTGAAGGGGTGGTGATGGTGGATACATGTGAAGGGACTGAAGAAAAAAAAAGAAAGTCCAGCCACAGTTGAATACAAAAACACAACAAAAAGTAAGTTTGTTGGCAGAAAGAATGCACAAAAAGAGAGGAAAAAAAAGAAATTGTTAGTTAGCGAAACCTTTTACTCAGAAGTAGAGCCAGCACTACCAATGTAATATAAAAGCCAAATAAAAATTGAAAAGTCTCATGTATTTTTAAAAATTAGCCCACTTGTCCAGTTTTAAGAATTCTGAATCTGAACAGATTTTTTGTTTTAAGGTTGTGACAAACTTTGCACTTTTGAATGGTAGTAAGTGCAGTCACTTACAACTGGTGGGAGCAAACAAATGTTCAAAGCTCTGGCAGAAAGTTCATGATATACAGCAGCACGTAAAAAAAGACAAGCAGGGACTCTGATCCTAGGATTTACTACCATTTCCTCTGGAATTTAGAAACAGCAAAAAAAAGAAAAATAGTATTTAGAAAATCCTGTTTGCAGAGCTCGTACATGTAGCAAGCTACACTGAATAGCTTCATAAAACATGCAAGCCCTTCCCGAACCACTGAGCTTTTCCATCCCGTGGCTGAGGAATCTTTCTTGGTTGCATAATCTATCCTAAGGTTCCCCAGCTTTGTGACTCTGAGGGACCACATTAGTATATTGCCAGGAGCCAGAATTTGCATATTAATTTACCTAAATACATGTTTTCATCAAACGTAGAACTGTGTGCGTCTTCCTTGACTGACTAGAAGTTAGCTGTTTAAGTTCCCTGGCAATCAAAATATGAGGATGTTCATGTTTGGTCTCACATTGCAGTTATAGGATGAGCGGGGCTGGGCTGTAAGCTGCACTGGGAGACTCGACAGCCCAAATGTTGTGCCCTGGGCAGTGATTTGGGTACCCTTTGCGTAATTCACAAAAATGCAGTTTTCAAAATGAAAATTCCTTCAGGTTTTTTTAAAAAACCGATAGCAATGGAAATTTTTGGATGTCTGCCAGGAAAAACAGGAATACATGTCAGAGAAGATACACAGACTATTTCTGAACTCCAAAGCTTGAGCTCACATTTTAGAAAGAGGTGTTGGCACAAATATTGATGTCAAAGCACATAAAACAAAATCCAAATTAAAGTTTATGATCTGCTTCCTTGCTAACTCCAATAAATAAGGCAAGTAAATTGCCACTTGCATTACAATTTCTCCACTCTCAACAAACTCAACTTTCCCTAGAAAGCTGTGTATCAGTTCTACGTGGAAATTCTTTTAATAAGTTAATGTGTTTCAATAACTGATACTGATGTATAAAAGGACAGCTTAAAAGGTTTTTGCAGTTGGCAAATAAGGCAAGCACCATGTTAAGCACTGAAATTTACTTGAAAAAGACAAAATATATACAACCAAATAACAGGTTGTGTATGATACTAGATATACTAGCACAATTTTAGACGTTTGTTCCGAGTAAAATTATATAAACTAGCTAAATGTGGCTTAAAGTAAGTTAAGAGAAAGTTCAATTTGAACAATTATATCCCAGAAGTGTTTACGGTGTGTCTAATTATGGCAAATTAACTTGTAGCAACAATTAAAAGAAAAAATTCACAAAATTGAATGCCACACAGGCAAATTTGCAATTTGTTGCTCCCTTTTGGTTATATAAAATACACTGTGTGTGTATATATATATGGTTAAACATAAAGGAGGAGTTCGAAATAATTTATTAACAATATCTTCTAGTATGCTGCTTGTTATTTTTAAAGACATACAACTCCACTTTAAATGTTAGTTAAGTGTTATCTTTATTGTTACAATCCATCATACCTTTTCATCCTGGGTTAATTCCATCTGTGGAATTTTAGTTGGGCTTCCATCCTCATCTCTACCTTCGCCATTTTTTAACTTGGTCTGGCCAACAGCTTCACCGTCTAAGACCATTTCACCAGCAGGTCCCACTGTGGTAGCAGAAAAGTCCCTTAGCAGACTTTGGTCTGTGATACTCACAGGAGCTATTAGAGAACAAAAAATTTTGGTTATTCTGGGTATGCTGGAAAGTTTTATTTTCACGACTTTTGAACATAAAATATTTGTTTCACAACAGCTTAGCCATTTAGGGATAAGAACAATCCAGGGGAAAAACTCTAACTCAACAGTAAATGAAGTTATGATAACATCCCAAGTGCATGATTCTAACTGCATTTATACAACTGGTAATGGATAACTGTTCCTAATTGTGATGTGTATGTACTATACAGAGAAAATGCTATAGTCAAGTAGCCATTTTAAAAATTATCACATATCTAGTGACAATATAAACCACAAGAACAAAGAACAAGTAGGCTATACATGTCATTATATACCCATGATAAAAACCATCTTGCACAAATTTGATATTTTTAGTACATTCTGTTTTCAGCTAATACAGAAACACCATGCATAGATAGTTCTCTCAAAGTATTTCTACTTCTGAACGCAGAGAAAATCAGGCACTGTAGAAACACACAAAGTTCAACATAAAAAAGTTACACTTTTTCAAACTTTGTATCTTGAGAGAAACTTGAGCTGTTTTTTCTTTTATCCAATTTGGTTTACTCATTCCTGTTAGCTAGTTACTGGCAATACTTAATAGGTATATTTGATGTATGATATAACAAACACAAAAGGCATTAGAGAGACTGAATCTATTTTATTCTGACAGCTAGAATCACTATAATAGTATTAACCAGCAGGAGGAGCTCTAAGACCAGCTGGCTCAGCCAAAACACTGGCAATAATGCAGCAGACATTCAACCTGAAATTAAAAATGTTTAAACAAGTTAGGGTGACCAGGCAGCAAGTATGAAAAATCAGGACAGGGGCGAGGGGTAATAGGTCCCTATATAAGACAAATCCCCAAATATTGGGACTGTCCCTAAAAAAATTGGGACATCTGGTCACCCTAAAATAAGTACACCCTTGAGAAGAGATGCAAGAACAGTGAAAAGTGGCCAGAAGAATAAATATCCATGGGTGAAGAATTATGACAGGATTACACAAGCCAAGAAAGCTAACAGAAATGGTAGCTGTGACAGAGTGGGAATTTTTCATAATATTTTTATGAATATTGTGTGTGCCTCAGTTTCCCCTGCATGGGGCCTGGTTAACTAGATGGTGGGAAAAGGTTGTAGAGATACACGTTTGACTGACTCCTAGCTGCCTGGGACCTGGCCCCCCATGACCATGGAGAGTCCGAGAAGACAATGGCCACTCCAATTGCCCAAGCACTTGGCACCTAGCAATTAATGACAATGGATGGTCCACCCTACTTAGGAAGACAGCCAGGTTTGACCTGCTGGAAAACAAAGGGTTAAGGAGGAGGGCATGGTGACAATGTTTGCCTGGGAACAAGAACAAAGGACTGAGGAGGGGCCAGGTGGAAGTGTTGGCTGCTGGAAGCAGGATGCTCCAGGACTGGGACTAACAGGGGGTCACCTGATCTTAAACATTTGTTTGGCTTGAAGTTGCAAAACAATTACTCAAGAAAGTTTTACTGACTTAGTGTAAACCAAGAGGAGAATGCCTTGCAGTGCACGTTACAGGGGAAGATTGGCAAAGGCACAAATGTCAGTTAGGTGCATAATTCCCATTGAAAGTCATTGAGAATTTAAACTCCTTATTTTATCGGGTGCCTGGGAAAGTGATTTGTGCTGGTGCTCTTTTGCAGAGCAACGCTCTGTCCTATATCTCTCAGAAGCCCGTTACAAAGACTTGAGGGGTCTTTTACAAAGAAGATGCTTGGGAGCTTACAGCAGAGAGTCAGAGCTCACTCTGGTTACTCATAGTTTTCAGTGACAACTTAACTGTTTCACTCCAGGTGATGTCAGGATTAAAATCAATGGGAACACAGCGCTTCCGGCTGATGAAAGATTGGTACAAGTAAGCATGATCTTATCTAAAACTACTATTGATTAGATTTAAGCAATAGGTTTAGAACATCCAATAATTACATCTCTACCCCAATATAACAAGAATTTGGATATAACACAGTAAAGCAGCGCTCCGGGGGGGAGGGCGGGGCTGCATGGTCCGACAGATCAAAGCAAGTTCTTTGTAACACGGTTTCTTTCACCTATAACGTGGTAAGATGTTTTCGTCTCCCAAGGACAGCATTATATTGGGGTAGAGGTGTACCTAAAATCTGAGATGGTATTGACTAATTAGTAGCAGGCCAGCGATGGCTGGTCGCTTCCCAGTTGGGGAGTATGAGATCAGGAAAAAGTCTCTTGGGACAGTTTAAGAGAACTGCTCCAAAGCACACACTATTATCTAGTCTTTTTATAAACTATCTTTTACAAAACACATAGCTCATACTGACCCCTACTGGGTCATCACTTCTCCTAACTTCAATCAACTACTTAACAACAGTCTCCTAAGGCTCCCAGTTCAATCACCATAGACCTTGTCTACATCAGGAAACAAAACATTTCTAACAATCTTAGCCATAATAAGCTTCTATATCAAAGTCCCCCAAACTCAAGGTCTCCATCCACTTATTTTCTTTCAGTCTCATAATTTGCTGACTCTTTTCTCCCCTCCTTGCATTCTGATTAGCAGAAACTGCAAACCTGCAGCTAATATTTGACCTTGCCTCCAAAAGCCCTGCTTATCCAAATTAACCCTTAACTATTTGGTGTTCTATTTTATTAATTCACGGGGGGCTGAATGCACACAATATGGCTGCAATTAGCTTGATCAAATTCTGGGTAAAACACCACTCAATTCCCAGGTAACACTAACCAGAGCACTCTTGGAAGAAGACCGCTCTATTTTGAGAGGGTCCTTAGTGCCTGCATCAAAGTGATATCTCATGGACTGGTCTTATAAGAAAAGTTTCAGGCAAATGTTCCTCACTTTCCGAGTTCATTTGGAAAGTAATCTATAGGTTGAGCACTTCAGCGATATGCTCCCTCACCTAGACAAAATAAACACGATATGCCATCACTAAGAAGCATGGCTGACTCACATGAAGGGCACTATTCAAAACTGGAGGATCTAGGCTCAGTCATCATGGCTGGAGCTCAGTACCTAGTATATTAAAAAACCCAAACCAAACAAAAAACCAACCAACCAAAGTTATCAAAAGACCTGTCAACTAACTACAACTAAAGTAGCTGAATTCAACTAAAGTAACGGCTAACTCATACAAACAAAGCTAGTCAAGTTGCAGGAGATAAAGACATCCCCACGTGAAGTAGGAAGAAACTCAGGGGAGGCTGACCTTTATGCCACCAGTTGTTGAGAAATGGTGTGACATCACTCAAGGTGCAGGTAGAACCCAACGCAAGTTGCTAGCCAAAGGATTTCAATCTCGAGAGCACGGCGTACGTACTTGCCAACAATGAAACACATAAGAACAATCACTCAAGGGAGAACATGAGATACTTAACAGGGGTGCTGAGGATGATTAGTTCATATCTGTATAGTTCTATGAAAATGTGAAGTATTGTCTACCCAACATATAACGACGACACTTAAGGCCAAGTATTTCCATTCTAACAGATCTTTAGTTTTGTATAGCTTCCTCAAACCTTTCCTATTACAGTGGTTTGTTGAAAATAGATTTTGATCTGAACAAATCATATTTAAAACTACAAATACATATGGAATATGATATATACTGGGGTGGGCAAACTTTTTGGCCCAAGGGCCATGTCTGGCTGGGGCCATGAATGTAGGGCTGAGGCAGGGGATTGTGGTGCAGAAGGGGCTGGCAGGGGGCTAGGGTGCAGGAGGGGTTCAGCACTGCTTACCAGGAGCAGCTCTGGGGTGGCAGCGGCGTGCAGCGAGGCACAGGCAGCATCTCTGCCTGCCCTGGCCCCACACTGTGCCGCTCCCGGAAGTGGCTGGCACCAGGTGCCTGCAGCTCCTGTGGGGAGGGGCAGAGGGCTCCATGCGCTGCCCTCGCCTGCAGGTACCTCCCCCGAAGCTCCCATTGGCCACGGTTCCCCACTTGCAGCCAATGGGAGCTGCACGGTGCAGTGCCTCCAGGTGAGGGCAGCGCACATAACTCCCTGCCCTCGCCCCCAGGTACGTGGTGCCATCTGCTTCTGGGAATGGTGCAGGACCCACGGCGCCGTGGGTGTGACAATCCTGGGGGCTGTAGTTTGCCCACCCCGATCTATATGCTGATTCTAGAAGATCTTTTAATGTATATACTGAATGAAGTAAAGCTTCACTACAGCCACTGCCTCATTTGCACCGGTGTATCAGAGCATATTTAGTGTTTTAGCTGACAGGATAGATCAGGGGTGAGGAAACTACAGCCCGTGGCTGAATTCGGCCCACAAGCCATTTTAAGCTGGCCTGCGAGCGGCATCTGCAACTCAACCCCACCCCAGCCGGGGAGCTGGGTTGGGGCTGGACCACACAGCTCAGACCCGCTCTGGCCGGGGCCACACAAGTGACTCGGCCCCGCTCCGGCCTGGGCCTCGCACCATGCAGCTCCCGGAGCTGCGGCATGGCCTCTCTCCAGCTCCTACATGCTCCAATGGGAGCTGTAGGGGTGGTACCTGCAACTGGGGCGGCAAGCAGAGCCACCTGGCTGCACCTCCATGTAAGAGCTGGAGAAGGGACATGCCACTGCTTCTGGGAGCTGCTTGAGGTAAGCACCGCTTGGAGCCTGCACCCCCTGAGACTCTCCCCATGCCCCAACCCCCTGCCCCAGTGCTGATCCCCCTCCCACCCTCCGAACCCCTCGGTCTCAGCCCAGAGCACTCTCCTACACCCCAAACTACTCATCCCCAGCTCCACTCCAGAGCCTGCACCCTAACCTCAATTTTGTGAACATTCATGGCCCACCATACAATTTCTATTCCCTGATGTGGCCCTCTGGCCAAAATGTTTGCCCACCCCTAGGCTAGACAGTGTATAGTGAATAAAATGGGGTCACTCAATGAGCAGCAAAAGGAACAGCAGTTGACTCATTCACTTCACACCAATCAATATGGAAACGGAAAAAGGCAGTGTCTTGTGGAAATAATAATACAATCAGATATTTAGAGAGTACATCATAATGAATAGGCACAAAGAGGGCAGAAATTAAGGCTGTGAAGGCAATCTGCACTTTGCCATATCCAACTTTTAAGTGCTTTTCTTCACAACTGTGATGTTCTTTTAACATATATTTTTGGTGTGGAATTACATGTTTGGGAGTAGCAGCATAATCACAGATGAGAACCAACCCTCGTATACTAGCTCTATTACCTTACACTGATTGTTCAGAGGGATGGAAGAGTCTCTGTATCTCATTTTAAGCAATAGAAGGAGAACATTTGGTAGAAGCATATTCTGCCAAGAGAAAAGTTAGAAGGACAATGGCAATGAAGCTTTAAGGCTCTGTTGGAGGAGCTGACTTAGAAGTCTGAATATGAGACTCAAGGACCAGGATATAGAACAGAAGCAGGCAAACTTTTTGGCCTGAGGGCCGTATGGGTTTTGGAAATTGTATGGAGGGCTGGTTAGGGGAGGGGGTTGTGGCCCAGCCCCCACCCCTTATCCGTCCCCGTCTGGGACTCCTGCCCCATCCAAACCCCCTTCCCTGACAGCCCCCCCACACACAACCCCTGCCCCTTCCAATCACTCCTTCTCCCTGTGCCCTGACTGCCCCCAAAACCCCTGCCCCTGATTGCTCCCCACAACCCCATCCAACCCCTCCTCTCCTTCCTGACTGCCCCCCCCCCGGGACTCCACCCTCATTCAACCCTCTGTACCTGCTCTCTGACTGCCTCAACCCTATACACACCCCTGCCCCCTGACCGCTACCTCGAACTCCCCTGCCCTCTATCCAACCCCCCCTGCTCCCTTACCACACTGCCTGGAGCACCTGTAGCTGGTGGTGCTACAGTCGTGCTGCCTGGCTGGTGCCAGCCACGCCACTGCGCAGCACAGATCACCAGGTCAGGCCGGGCTCTGCAGCTGCGCTGCCCCAGGAGCTCACAGTCTGCCGCTCAGAGCAACGCGCCGGCGGCAGAGTGAGCTGAGGCTGCGGGAAGGGGGAACAGCAGGGGAGGGGCTAGCCTCCCGGGCCAGGAGCTCAGGGGCCGGGCATGAGGGTCCCACAGGCTGGATGTGGCCCGTAGTTTGCCCACTTCTAATACAGAATGATATAGTTGACAGTTAAAATAAACAAAGAATAAATTATAGTAACAGAGCTGATAAAGATAATAAAGAGGAGTCAGGTATTTAACCTGATGTAAAGAGCCATTATCAGATTATGTTCTTATTATACAAGAAGATATGGAAGATTAAAATTCTTTATTATTAAGGGCAATGAATATTATAACAAATACAATTATTAACCAGCTAAAGAGATTTTCCTGTACAATTATGTAGTAATGATCATTTTGTTATTCAGCCCCAGTTTGGGGTTCTTAGTAAAGTAAGATCATAAACTAATCTCCTGAATTACTCCTTTTCAGAAAAAAAAAGGAGAAGCAGAAGAGAAAAAGTAGCACAGAGTACAGAAGGCCAAAGAAAAGCCTGAAAGGTAGGTAAAGGGGATAGCAAATGAATGATAGGACAGAGAGGAAAGGGGTGGAGGGGAGAAGAGAGCGAGCGCACGCATACGAGCGAGAGAGCGTAGCCTACCTCTGGGTTACAACATGATAAAGATATACGTAATGAGTCAGTAATACAAGAAACCTATAGGTCGAAGCTTAAATTCTGAGCATAAGAATGAGGCCAAGCAGCTTTATCATAGTTCCTCAGTATAGTTAGCAGAAGTGAGTTAACCAGCAGTCACTCTAAGTCACAAGACGGAGTTTTGCAATATCTGATTTTGCTGAAACTAAGTATAAAACTGCTGATAGGTAACTGCAACAAGCCAGCTGGTACCAGTTTAGGGTATTTTTAGATAGGAACATCATCAGATGCCCAGCCACATATTCCTATAGTAACCAATTGATGTATATGCTTATAAGCTTGGGATAATTAAGATATAAGATAAGGACACCCCAACATTATTAGGATGAGGAAGTTTAGATATGGAAAAGGATAGAGATTCTTGTGCATATTCATGGCAACCATTAAGACCTTTATAACAACTAAGAGACTGTTAGGTGTCCTTATGGATGCTCCACTCTATGTGCGCATGCACCCCATGCACCTGAGATCGGAGATTTTAGGTAGCAGTGTCTGTTCGGCTGTGCACATGCCTCCTGCAGCCTCTTGTCCAGCACTAGAGCTATACAGAGCTGTGCATCCAAATTGCCCTCAATTCCTTCTCTACTGCAGAGCTCCACTGTAAAGAACTCTGAATTAGAAGGAGGAGGATTGGTAGTGGAGCACTCATGGGGGACACATCTTGAAAAACCAGTTACTGCACAGGGTGAATAACCTTCTCTTCTTCGATTAGTATCCTACAGGTGCTTCTATCCAGGTGACTACTGAGTAGTACCCTCTAAGGAGGGGTGGGGCTTCAGAGTTAAGTGTAATATTGAAGATAGTACAGTAGAGCCAAACATGGCATCAGAAGCTGAGGTGTGAGTAAGTGCATAGAGTTCACAAATGTATGAATGGAGGTCCAAGTCATGGTTCTACATATTTTTGTGATGGGAACATCCTTAAGAAAGACTACTGAAGTAGAGAAGGATCTCATGGAATGAGTTAATACTCTAGAAGGAGGTTGAAGACCATGAGACTGATAGCAGTAGGTAATACAGTCAGATATCCACCTAGAGTTTGGAAACTGGAGATCCATCTTGGAAACTGGAGATCTTAGTTCTGTCCACAACAGAGAGAAATAAGCTGGGAGATTTTCCAAAGGGCTTAGTCCTGTCTAGGTAAACGGATAATGCCCTCCTGACATCAAGTGTATGCAATGCCGCATTTCCTTTGTCTTGGTGTGACTTAGGGAAGAAAACTGGAAAAAGGATAGGTTGATTTATGTGGAAGTCCAAGAACACCTTTGGTAAGAACTTGGGATGTGGTCACAAGATGACCTTATCCTTAAAAAAAGGCTTTGAAGGCGTATATGCCATTAGAGCCCCATTTCTACAACTCTTCAAACAGAAATAATGGCTACAAGATAGGCTGTTTTCATAGACAAGTATAGAAGGGAGCAGGTAGCCAGAGGTTCAAAGAGAGGGGGGCCTGTATGGCATCTGAGCATCCAGTTGAGATCCCATGCCAGTGTAGGGTATCTGACTTCTGGGAAGGAGTTCTCCAGTCCCTGGAGAAACCTCCTGAACTTCAGGACCAGACTTCAAAGAGAAACTGCTAAGCTCCAGTTCATCTGCAAATTTGACACCATCAGCTCAGGATTAAACAAAGACTTTTAATGGCTAGTCAACTACAAAAGCAGTTTCTCCTCCTTGGGTTTTCACTCATCAACTGCTAGAAGAGGGCCTCATCCTCCCTGATTGAACTAACCTCATTATCTCTAGCCTGATTCTTGCTTGCATATATATACCTGCCCCTGGAAATTTCCACTATGTGCATCCGACGAAGTGGGTATTCACACCCGAAAGCTCATGCTTCAGTACGTCTGTTAGTCTATAAGGTGCCACAGGACTCTTTGCTGCTTTTATTTGGATAATTGTTCATCAACATATTTTTTTATTGGTATCTGGCCTGACTTGAACAAACTGAAGGGATTTTAGCTTTTAGTGAATTAAAATCTATGCAGTAATAGATTCCCAGTACATCTGTTTTAATCTAAACAAAGCAAATTCATCTTGAGCTAAGGTTATCTTATTAATTTCATATCAGAGATCGGAGTTTATCTGAAGAGGGAGAATCAGCATAGCTGAGGTCTGCCTCATTGGGCTTTTTCATTACATTCATCAGCTCAGTCTGCCTGGCTCTTTTGTGAGAAAGGTAGGATATTATCCTGTTCCTTAAATATGACTTGAAAGTGTCTTACAAGTTCAACTGTAAAACTGAAGGGCTGTTGTTGGTCTTAAAGGAAAATTGTATTTCTTCTTCTACAAGCTTTTTACACTACACTCAAGTCCCTTACTACAGTCATATTTTCAGGGGAAGGGAGTCAGTCTTGAAAATAATTGATTAAAAAAGAGGGATCATCTCTGTTGGGGGTTACAAGAATATATGTAACAATGAAGATGCAAACTTTAACAGTTACAAATCTTCCCTCCATGTCTTTGCCAGTTGATAGGATTTGTGTGCTCAGTTTTTTTTTTTTTTTTTTTACGGAACAGGATTGACACTTCCACTCCCCTAGACTTGGCTGAGTAATTACCAAAAATGCCATCACCAATCCAGACTTTAAGCTTTTCAGCCTCAGACTCAATGAGGCGTTCTTCATGGAGAAATATAATACCAGCTTTCAAGTTTCCTAAGTGAGACACCTTTTTTCCCTTTCATAGGGTGACCAATTCCTTTTATGTTCCAAGAAACACATGTAAGTAAATTAGCCACAGGTACTCACAGGGGGAAGTGTCCCAGCAAACATTTTATGCTGTGCCCCCCAAAACTTAGGGCTATGGGCAGGGTGAGGTATATCTAGGGGAATTCATGAGTTTAGACAGAGAAGAGAAGCTAGAGGGGCTTAGCATTAGTTGAGGGTTGGGGAGCAACGGGCTCTTTCTAGGACCAGGTCTGTATCAAGGTGTAAGGAAAGGATCTTAGACAAAAATTCTACTGGCTTGTCCTTTTCTACTTCCTCAGGGTACCCAGCCACTCTCAAATCTTCTGGACTGGCCTTCCAGGTCATTGATTTCATCATGTAGCTTTTGGATCAGACGTTGTTTGTCTCTAGTGATCCTAATGGAGTCCATATTGTCTTCTAAAGTAAAGATTCTAGTTTCTGCCTCCCCAGTGTTGGAGGATAGCCTCTGCAGACTCAGCTGTTGTGGTGCAGTCGCGGCTTTAATTTCAGAGATAGACTTGATATTTCCTTCAAGCAGAATCTGTTCTTTGGATATTTGCTTTCAAATTTGGTAGACTTGATCCAGGCCTTCTAGGCACTCCTCATTGAGTCCTGCCATGCTGCCCTGCACAGGGTTGAAAGAGATCCTCTATTTCTTTGTGATTTGTGGGGAATCCCGGGAGGGAGAAGGGTTAAAAAACAGGTCAATTTGCTACTAGGATGTTAAAGAACAGAATGAACCACCCAGAGACAAAAAACCTGTGGCCTTAATATAGTGGATGTTAGTAGATTTTTGTGGGCCTGAGCAGGAACTCCAGATCTAGGCATCTGATTTCCCCTGCTGGCTCTCAGAAGTCCAATTCCATGCTTAATATTTCTTCATTAAGAGATTGGGCAAGTAGACATACCAATGTTATTTTTAAATATCCACTATAATTACTTGTAATGTGTGTAGTAAACCTTTAAAGAAAGGTCTGGCTTAGCAAAATTTGTATTTCCTCTACAAAGCCTTTTCAAAAAGATTTACAGCTCACAATGTTAGCACAGCGACAGTATCACTGCTAAAAAAGTTATTCCCCCCCAAAGATAACACAAAAACAGCAACACATTAGGAACTGCAGAAAATGCTTTCACAAAGCACCTGGGAATAGGTGTAATACAGTTAACGGTCAACACACACATGAATTTGTAGAATTGAGTTGCAAATTTCATAAAGTCTGATTATTAACGTTCTAGGCATGCAGATGTTACCATTTTTTACAGTTACAAACTGAACTTAGAAAGCAGCAGGATGCAATGAACCCATCACGTACTACATGATATCGCCTTATCAGAATCTCTTACCCCCATCAAGACTCCTGGAGACACGTTTGCTTGAGGTGCGCTCAAAGTACGGAGCTGGTCTGTCTATAAGGTTGCTAGCCTGCCGTGTCTGTGCTTGAGTACGGCCACTATAGCGGAACTTGGAACCCAAGGTCAGGAACTTTGCCTTAGGAGGCTGTTCTGGTGATACAAGTCTAAAAAACAAATATTAGAATAAAAGTAATTTCTCTAGTTGTATTAAATGCTTCAGTGCAGAACTTCATAACTGCTCATCATACTATGAGTTAATTTGGAAAGAAAAATTATTTAACGATAAAATTCAAGCATATAAGATTGTTAAAAGTTTGTAAAGTTGGTCTTATCTTGCAAAAAAAGTACAAAGAAAATTAAGCTAGCTACAAGTATTAAAATAACTGAAGTTAATAAATTTTGCAGAGGATTACACTTAATATTTAATAATTTTTTTTAACTTTAATTGCTCATCATGATATTCAGAAATTTGCTATTGGTCTGCCAGATATCACTGAGAATTAGCAAGGTTCTACTGTATTTCAACAATTGAAATTAGTGACACTAGCCAGATGCCATTAACTGCTGTTAAACGACCAGAGCTTTAGAAAATAGAAGCTTGGTGTTTTCATTTAAGATATTGATAACTGAAAAAGATTAAAAGTTCTGTTTGAGCAAGGCAGAGGGAAAAAACCCAGTAATGGTCCAGTAACATACAAAAAATGATAACATGCTAAATCCCTGGAAAATTACTCAAAGCATCTCAACTGATATAGATCTTACATTATTTGTTTGGTGCCCACAGCCTTAGCATTCAGTGCCTATATCAACTTTAAGATTTTTCATATTGCAAACTCTGACAGTTCCAGAACTGTGGTCTATGAAGAATTGGCTGGTCATGCTGAGTCTCTTTGTTTCTAACTACTTCTTTTGATATCCAGGCTCTTTACTGCAAAAGAGAGATCTATTACTTGTAGAAGTAGTTGGAAATGAGGAGCAGCCAGCTTAGTTGTCACTGTCACATATCAGAAGAGAAGAAACAGGAGCTGATCACCAATAAGACTGGAACCAGTGGCACAGCAAGGAAGGAATGTCCAGAGAAGCAGGGAGATGAGAGGACCAGATGCCTAGGCATAGGCAAAGAATGCATAAATGCAACAGAGAATTCAAAAAAAGAAAAAGAAAAAAACATTGGAGAGGGAGATAAAGAGAAGAAGTAGATCATGTGACTTTTTTCAAAAAAACAAAATTTATGCATTATAGACAGCTGAAAATTATACAAGTATGTTCCTTAATATTTTCTCATGAAAGCAACTGATTTAGATGCCATATGGCTATTATGCAAGAACTAATGGGAAAAGTTTTCCTTGTGGACAATCTCCTCTACTAAGCTGTTGTCCACATTGTAATAAGTTTATGATAACCTGAATTCAGAAAAACAATGCTGTCACAAAAACTGGAGAGCCTATTAATTCCTGAATCTTGCAGCACAGAATCCACATCTATCTACAAAGGCTCTTACTGCTGCCATTTCTAATCTGGTCCCTTTTAGAGACTCCCCTACAGCAATATTTGAAACCTTTAGAAGTCCTCTGTGAATTTAGATAAAGCATCTGAGCACTCCCCGTAGATTCTGCAAATTCCTCAGGAAGCATCTAAGTTCAAAATATATTTTTAAGATCTTCAGTTACGATTGCAAGGATTCCTTCCTCAGATAAGCAGGCAAAAATGGTGACCATCTTGATGAAAGGTTAATTTGCACACCCTCCTATTTTAGGATGCTTATACAGCAGAACTACTAACCATCTTGAGTTTTCCTTCTTTGATTGTGAGGACAGACTTATACCACAATCCTGCCTCAATAACTTCTGTAAATTCTCATTGACAATACAGTGTCTCCTAAAGTAAGTATTTTGGAATGAGGAGAAAAAAGGCAGAGAATATATTTCCAGGGTTGTTACTGTTCTTTGTTTTCCAATGTTGGCAAGGCTATAGGATTAACTGCCTTTTTATCCTCTATCCTGCTGAGATAAACTTTTAATCCTTTAATACGGAAAAAACAAAAGAACTAATTACTTACTGATTAAGGGTATTTTAAAGGATATTTTATATTTCAAGCTTAATTACATGTAATAACTGACAAAGCTATGGTTACATCAGTGCAAAAAGTTCTAAGAAGACACTAAAAAAATGAAAATTTCAAACACAACATCACAAGTACTATATGTGATAATTTATCTGTGGGTATACACACACACAATCTTTCTGTATATGGTATGGTTCAAAACTGAAGATTCAGACCACCTGCGAAGAGCAGAGTAGATACCCAGTTTGACAGCAGCTCTTCAGTGAATTGTTACTTACTGGAAATGTAACTAGAATTCTATACAGTTTGAACTTCCATAAATATTATAAAAGCACAAATTGGCTTGTTTTCATATTTAATAGTGTATGTATAAAGTTGGTAAGTCATCTTTTAAACTAAGAGGGATAACATCCAATCTACAAAGCTTACATTAGCACAGGTCTTCAGTTATCTATGAGGAATTACTAATCTTATGAAAAGTTTTCCTTAAACCTGGAAGTTGAATTGTATGTGTGAATTCATGCAGTAT
Organism: Chelonoidis abingdonii; assembly: GCF_003597395.2. NCBI lineage: Eukaryota > Metazoa > Chordata > Testudines > Testudinidae > Chelonoidis > Chelonoidis abingdonii. Next base: position 103,721,317 of record NC_133771.1, read on the forward strand.
GCACAGAACACATGGCAGGAGCAGGGAAAAAAAACATTAAAATTTTTTGGGCTGTAACAGTTGTGATACTGTTTATTTCTGGCATTCAGTGAGAGAAAACAGATCTGAATTTATTTATTTTACTATTTTAAAATCCTGATGAGAGGTTCTGGGGATTTTCTGCCTGATGACATCAGTGGAAGTACATGATGGTGAGAGTATTTGAAGCTTAGTACTTGTTATAATACCATTCCTGACTAGAAAAATCTATTTCTGGTTGGAATGAAATCCAATTGAATTCTGTGCTATTTCTGTGGGAAGATTTTCTGATAAATATAAGATGCCACTGAAAACATTTACAGTTGCAAATTACCTCTTAAAAATCTAAACTGATCAGCTACTATAGATGACGAATTCTTTTCTATTTTGGACTACATTCTAATTTAATAATGACAAAATATAAATTATCAAGCACATTTCAAACTAACTATTTCAATGGTATGAATCATTTCAAGAACACTGATTTATCCCAGCAATGCAGCAGAGAGGTCTGTGCTGCATGTCACTCTTGGTCATGGATTGCACTCACCAATTATTAGATTTTCTTACCTTCATATTCAGTTTGAGAAAAATCACATATCGTATATTGACAATGCATTTTTATTAATTAGAAAACCTTCCATGCTTTATATGCTTGTGAGGTTTATAGTGTCCAATGTTAAATTTCTTGAGACAGTGCATCAGGTGTGACACTATGAACTGCTTTCAAAATGGAATGTTTTCTAAATTATGTATTTAGTGATTCACTGCTGAAACTTAACAGCGCAAATGGCAAAGCATGATTTTCTTTAAAAATAAAAACTAGAGGAGGTGGTATGGCTGAAGGAAATTCCAATTTCTACTGCCAATTAATATAATTGGCTAAAGCTACACAAATATTAGAATCATAGAAATTTAGAACTGGAAGGGACCTCGATATGTCATCTACTCCACTTCCCTGCAATGAGGCAGGACTATCTAGACAAGTATTTGTCTAACCTCTTCTTAAAAACCTCCAGTGAGGCAGATTCCACAACTTCCCTAAGTAATATGTTCCAGTGCTTAACTACACTTATTGTTAAAAGGTTTTTCCTAATGTCTAACCTAAATATCCTTTGTTGCAATTTAAGTCCATTATTTCTTATCCTGTCCTCAGTGGATAAGGAGCACAATTTATCACTCTTCCCTTTATAACAACCTTCTATGTACTTGAATATCCTTATGTTCCCCCACTCAGTCTTCTCCAGACTAAACAAACTCAGGTTTTTTCAATCTTTCTTCATAAATCATGTTTGACTTTTAATAATTTTTACTGCTCTCCTCTGGACTTTCTTCAATTTGTCCACATCTTTCCCAAAGTATGGTGCCCAGAACTGGACACAGTACTCCAGTTGAGGCCTTATTAGCACTGAGTAGAGTAGAATAATTACGTCTCATGTCTTGCTCACAACACTCTTGATAATACGTTCCAGAATTATGCTTGCTTTTTTCACAACAGTATTACATTGCTGACTCATAGTTAATTTGTGATCCACTATAACCACATCGCTCCCATTAGAAAATATACATCTGCCACAAAAAGCTGTCTAGAGAGATGGCTATATTATTTAACTGCTTTTATGTTCACTGCAAGGCTTATGAGAGTGTACACTGTCAATCTGGAGTAATCTCACATTACCCACTTTCAAATATTCCAAAAGGTAGAAGGAGCTGAAAAATATTAGAGGAACATGTTTGTTCGAGTTACTAATAGGAGGCTAAACAACAACTGCAGTATCTCTCAAATTTATTTGTGAGCAGGTTTATTTTCTGAAATACAGCACAGTGAATTGTTGGGGTATATTTTTTTCTGAAGAAACCATTTAACAAGGTCAACTTGTTCACTCCTTGTGACAAGCACTGCACAAAAATACAAGCTGTCCTTTTACTTAGATTCTGGGCTGCTACAGTGTAAATGCAAGTATACAATTTAATCATGTACAGGAAGATTTCTTGTTTTCAGGAGAAATTTGACAGTAAATTTAAAACTAAAGCATTCCTTAAAAGTCTAGAGGGCAAACAAGATATCTCAATACAATTAGCAAGTGCATATATTCCCATGGGAAATGTAGTGGTTATATTCTTAATGTAGTTGTAGTTGGGTATATAACTAGCATGCAAACTAGAGCCGGACAAATAATAGATTTTTTGGTTTACTGGCAATTCTGAAAAATTGAAAAAGGTATTTTCAGATCAAACTGAAGAGAAAATTTTTTTAAAAAAATCCTTGAAAATCAAAAAAAGTAATTTTTTTTGCTCTGGGTCAAGATGAAATATTTTGTTTTGACTGAACTTGAAATTTTGTTTCAATTTTGGGCATTTCTACAAAAGCTAAGGAAAAGAATCATGAAAAGAAGCAGGAACGGGAGAGGAGGCTCTCCCCCCAATCACCTTTGACCCAATGATTTGGGTACTCACTCAGGATATGGGAGACCAAGTTTCAACTCTCACTTCTGCCTCATGAGGAAAAGGGATTTGAACTGCGGTCTCCTAAATTGCAGGAGAATGGCCTAGCTACTGGGCTATGGGATATTCTCATTCTCTCCCTTGAAGCTGTTCTACTTGTTATAAATAGTAACTGGAGCTGGGGCTTGAACCTGGGCCTCCAACATCATAGGTGTGTGCTCCAAGTAGCACCTATAGAGCCATTTTCACTCTCATTCCCTGCTCTAATGACTAAGAATTGCCATTATGAATGATAATTGATAATCACTGGGCAAGGAAAGTGTGTGAGAACTACTCTATAGCCTGCTAGTTGGGGCACTCACACAGGACAAGAGACTCCCAAGTTCAAGTCCCTGACCCAGTAACTAGAGAAGTCTTTAGACTGTACACACTGAAAAGATGGCAGCACGTGGTCCCAACTACTACTGCATATAGTGCCCAGTGATAAGGGGACCTGATGCTTAAAAAGGCCTCCTATCCAGACAGTGGCTTGGTTCTTGCAAGTTCTGGTTTCCTCTTAGGTGTTCAGCTGCTGCACAAACTGAAATCTTAGAGAGCTACACTAACTCACGCAGATCTGGATGGTCAAGTAGGAATTGACCTATAAAGTTGAATTTAATTAACCTTTTATCTAAGATATTAAAAATTAATAGTCTAGGATCAGTGATCTATGTGTATCTTTCACGTGTTTCAATGGGAGTCAGAACTGGATGCAAAACAAGTGGAGAAAATATAGTCTCCCACATACACTTTCCTGAGAAAAATAAAAATAGTTTTGACTTTTAGAAGAAGGGGATAAGACTGAGTATTTACCTGTAGAAAGTATGGTGCTCCACACAAACCTTCCATAACCTTTTAGCAGCCCGATGGTTTGGCAATTTGAACCCAATGGTGCTTTCAAACTGTTCCAGCTGGAAAGGAGCCACAAAATAAATTAACACATTTCCTGAAAGCTGGCTAGCTTAGCAGGCTGAGTGAGTTCAAACATTTCCATTACCGCAACAAGCACTAGTTCTCCTTTCTTGAGGCTCAAAATGCCTCAAAATTTCCATACTTCTAATATAATTGCACCGGGTGGACTACTCATGCAGGATAATAATCACATTATCACTTCCTATCAGTACTTACTAATGGCTCTTCTTTGGGAAAACCAAGAGCGCCTTAGTTTTCTTTGCAAGTTTCATGACTAGCTGCCCAGAATTAAAAATATTATATACACATACTGCAAAAAGCCAATTGTGCTGAGAATTGTAGCAGAAGCCATGCACACTTTCTCCCCGTAATCCACTAAATACTGTACTAGGCAGTGTTCAAGCTACACAGCATATTAAGTTTGTCATAATTTCTAAGCCAAAAATGTTATGTAAATGTAAGTACAAGATGTACACATGGATTGACCATACATCTACATCTAAGAATCATAAGACGTAAAGAGGGAAAGAGATTTTTTCAAATTACGATTTTGTATTAATCACATCATCTATTGAAATATAGCAATCTCCATTAGCATGGCTACAGTTCACAGCATTTCATGTAAAAGCTACTTATACTTTTAATTGACTTCAAGTAAGTAAATATAAGGAGCTAGCTAGTTGATGAGAATTCATTAATTAGAATACCACATGTAAGTATTTGGTATGACTGGTCATCTATGAAGAAGATTCAGAGATCCCTTATTCCCAAACAGTTGCTGATATAAATCTCACATTTGAACTCTGTCAGAACACCTGGGGAAGTTTGGAAAACATTATCTTGCTGGTGGGTGAACTTTAGCTTTCACTCTTGAACAGCAGCAGAATGGTTGACCAATATTTTCTATAAAACATCACAAGTTGTTTATGAACAGAACTGCAAGAAATGAATAAAAGCCTTACTTACCTCTGCTGGCCTGACCTTGATGTAGAAGTTACTGCGTTTATAAGAGATTTTCAAAATTTTGGGCCAAGCAAAACGGTTGATTCTGAGTCTATCCTTGTAAATAAGTAGCCCATTCGCGCATACACCCAGCATGATGTCCACACCTTCTGAATCCTACCGCAAATGAGAATTTTAGACAAAATGTTAATAATGATATTTCATGGAGTTAACTCTGTTAATACACTTGGAAGGAGGGATGTCGATTACACTGGTTTCATGTTGAAATTACAGTAACGTCAAATGGGGTTGCAAAGAAAAGGTACACAACAGCAGGAAAAAAATCTGCGTTTATTAACCTTAGAAACAAGGTTGGGACTCCTGCAATGGTTTGACATTCATCAGTCCAGTCTGCAGTGACAAGACACATCTATGTGTACATGCTACAAATTTAGAAAACACACCAAAATGATGGTGATGGGGGGTATATAAAAAAATAGATTAGAAACTGATCAGCAGTTGTCATGAACAGATGGTTAAGGGTTAATGTCTCTTTTACCTGTAAAGGGTTAAGAAGCTCAGTAAACCTGGCTGACACCTGACCAGAGGACCAATAGGTGGACAAGATACTTTCAAATCTTGGTGGAGGGAAGTCTTTGTTTGTGCTTTTTTGTTTGGTTCGTTGTTCGCTCTCGGGACTGAGAGGAACGGGACATCGTTCCAGGTTCTCCAATCTTTCTGAATCAGTCTCATGTTTCAAAATAGTAAGTATAGCCAGGCAAGGCGGATTAGTTTTATGTTTGCTTTCTTAACTTGTAAATGTGTCTTTCTGCTGGAAGGATTTTTACCTCTGTTTGCTGTAACTTTGAATCTCAGGCTGTGGGGGCGGGGGGAGTCCCTCTAGTCTATAATGAATTTGAGTACTCCGTAAAGCATTTTCCATCCTGATTTTACAAAGATAAATTTTACCTTTTCTTTCTTTTGATTGATTTTTCCTTGTTTTAGAATCCAAGAGATTGAGTCTAAACTCACCAGGGATTGGAGGGGCAAAAGAAGGGGGGATGGTTAATTCTTCTTTGTTTTAAGATCCAAAGAGTTTGGATCTGTGTGAGCCTCTCAAGGCAACCCAGGGAGAGCAGAGTCTGGGGGGAAAAGGAGGGGGATAGTTAATTTCTCGCTGTTTTAAGACCCAAGGAGTTTGGCTCTTGGGTTTTTCAAGGAAGGTTTTGAGGGAACAGAAGTGTGCCAGACACAGACTTCTAGCTGGAGGCAGCGTATCAAATTTAAGCTAGTAATTAAGCTTAGAAATGATCATGCAGGTCCCCACTTCTTAAACCCTAAAGTTCAAAGTGGGGAAAATACCTTGACAGCAGTAGAAAAGCGATGGATGTTAGCAAACGTTTCAGCAAGCATTAAAGGGAAAAGAAAAAATGAAAGGCCTTGCAAACATTATAGATTTTATGAAAAATAGAGCAGGTTGGTTATATCATATTGTGCAGTTATATATAACTATTACTTCAATTAAGATGGAGAAGGAAGTGGATATTTGGCTGACAATGTCAGCTTAACCACTTCAATCAAGGTGCTGGCAGATAATCATTTTGGCCCAATGACAATGTCTGATCTCAGTTTGTCAGTTTACAGAAGCAAATGCTTACTGATAGGAATTGCATGTAATGCAAGTCTTGAGAAGAGACTTCCCCACAAATACCAACACACCTACAGCACAAATACCAACATCCTCCCAACCAACTAGCAATAATACAAAGCGCTCACATCCAGGTGTCACTAAATTCTAGACTGACTGGCAGAATTCTAAGGGCTGAAAACTGATTTCAGAAAATAGAGTTCTTGTCAGAGCTTTTACTTGCCATGAGAAATCGCTGTGGAGTAACTGCAAGCATTAGAACCACTGAAAGAGTGAAAATTCTTAAAGCCATTCAAGACAAGAGCGAGCTGGCATCATGAATTTCTACTAGTGGTAGAAATAAGGTTGCAGATGTGTTTACCATACATCTCCAGTAAAGACTAGTGTACCTACATCAAATGTTTCCAAGAGCAACTGGGAAAGGCAATTAATAAAATTACAAAAACTTTTTACAAGACCCAACTACCTTTCCAAGTTCCACTGAACAAAGCAGAAGGTTTCTCTAGTATTTTACACACTATTTTATATTATATATCTCTATCTCTATCTAACTTTAGCTTCTCTTTTTAAATATTAGATTAATTTAGCATTCTGAGTCCATTAAATCAATGTTGCTACTGATTTTCTGAGAACATTGATTTTTTTAAATTGGATTATATTAATGTTTGTTTACTTTTCAAAATTAAAATATCAATAAAAATGGAAGTTCATTTCCAACCATCTAGATTAAAAATCTGTACTTAACTTCCACTGGTATAAAAAAAGCCCACTAAAAGACACATTTTAGGCTCCACTTTGCCTCTCCAAGCCTATCACTGGGATAAACATTTGACATTTAAAACAAACTTAGTTGCTCCTAAGAATAAAGAATATTTTTCCCAATCTGTAAGTATGGAGCCACATACGCTAAATAATCCTAGACTGAAGATAAACTCTCATGGACCCTATGCCTGTAAACTGAACAATTAATATGACTGCCAGATAATATAGCAGATGAAGGACTTGCATTTACGTATCCTTAAACATACATATATCTTCAGGTTGAGTGGTCCATGTTTATTGTGCTCTGTAATGGCAAGTATTTTTCAGAAAAAAATAGTTCAATACCTTGGCATGATGTAAGTCCACTCCATACATGGAAAGCCTCTTGGCGTTTTCTAAGAAATGAGAATCTGCCTGTGCTGGAGTCAAGCCCCTAGAACCATTAAAAGATGCCTTCAGTTTACTGTCAAAAATAAATATCAAGATAGTAAAACCTAGTGAAAACAGTTACATTTAGGGTATGTTAAATATTTCAGATTAGAGGAGTCTAAATCATGAGTACTTTTGCACTTATCTTTATTTCTCTCCCCAAAGTCGTAGGTATGTATATTTTCATTCATGGTATATTATATTCTTAATAGCATTTACTATCTTTAGTGCTGCAACACAATTTTAATTATAAGCTACTCAAACACCCCCCCCCCCGACCAAAAAACCCACAAACATACACTTTTTCCACTTCAAAGAACTGGCTTCCAGTTTTCCCTCACCTCCTCTCCCACAAACAGAATCAAGGATCTCTTCCATGACTCAATATAACTCAAATCAGTATTTTTTATGAAGTTATAAGATTGAAAAGTCACTTTGGATCATGTTAAACAGTTATCTGCTGAGTTTTCCCAGCCCCCTCTGTGACACTGGAGTAGATATTCTCCCCAACTGCCCTGACAGAAGGGCTATGGCTAGCATGGTTTTGTTCTCAATTATAAAGATCTTCTAAAAAATACATACCACTCTCCTAAAGACACATTCACTAACTTATCAGGAAAAGAGAAAGTCATGAGCATGATCATCAAGGATCTCAGTGCTTTACAGGAGCTACATAATTTTTACCACATTCTGGAATAGTCCATATTCTAGTCTTTCATTTAAATATATTGATCTTTTTCAGTTGCCAGGACAGATCCATAGACATTTAAAATGCTTTGTTTCCCTGGTAAGCCATCCTTGCAGAAAACCGTGTCCAGGTCAAACAGTACTACCACCAAAGGTAGGAATCTATCCTCCCCCCAACTTTGCTGAGGTGTGAATTTCAGAAATTCACTGGTATCCTTTATAATGCCAAGATCAGTAAATAAGGTACATTTATTTTCTCAAACGTTCAACACAGAAAGGTTAACCTTTTCTGACTTAGACTGCACACTTTGCTATTAACTGTACAGTATCGAGAGAGCAATATGTTCCCAAACTGTGGCCCCACTGAAGACAGTGGGGTTTTTGCTCCCAATATAGCTAGGACTTCATTCATTCATTATTATTATTATTATTATTATTATTATTGTGGTAATGCTTAATCACGGACCAGGACCCCATTGTGCTAGAAGCTGCACAAACAGAACAAAAAGACTATTCCTGCCCCAAGGAGTTTAAAATCTACGTTCATAGCATTTATCTAACAAAAGACAACTATCCTTCCGTCAGTATGAGGGAACAAGAATAATTTTTCCTATTATCAACAAAACTAAAACAGTGACCATGGTTTATTTAAAGTAAAAAAGAACACTACAAAGAGTGTATAGTTCAAGGCACTGGGCTCTGGCCTATAGACAATGCAAAGAAATGTATGATCTATTTTGCTGACTGAAAGCAATTGCCAATGTACTTATATTTTTCATGTAATGAGACTTTCGGACTTTAATTCTATCTGCACATCAGTCATAAAATGGCTCCTCATAATTCGATGACAAATGTATTTTTAATAAACCAAAGGTAGCTAGCTTAGAGACTGAATAATTGTAGCTAATTTAAATGAAAAATTTCAGATTCTGAATGTTTTCTTCATATTATTCAAAACATCTCTGAATGAAATAAATTCAGACAATCATTCTTAAAAAGTAAGTAAAAAAGCCCGTATCATGAAATATAGCTTCAAACCTTTCCCAGCTGAAATGTTTATTGCTATTTTTACTGGCTAAAGCAAGAAGCCATCCATAATCGACTTTTTTGATGGAAGGCCTGCTAAGGGGCTTTAATAAACAGAAGAAAAAAAAAAGATGAAAAGAAAGTCAAACTAAAGACAAGTTCCATTTAAATGCATGTAAGAAAAATGTTGTCGCTACGTAAGTATGTAAGACTTTCATAGTAGTGCTAAACTTCTTCAGTCTAACACAATTTTATACATATCTTTAAGATCAAGAGAAATGACAGACGTAACCAAGACCATATCAACATATTTTATTCCCACCAGGTCTGACACACCTGTGTGTTTTGTGCAGTTCTACTACTTTGTCCTCCATCTCTTTTGTTTGATTGGGTGCAAACTGGAATTCGCTGATGTAATGGTTATTGTGCTCCTCTGAATCATAGTTGCCTAGCTCAGCCTGCAGAGTATATGAACCAAGGAGGGCATGAGTCACAAAAGAACATGGCAGTCGGCCAGAAGCAATATCCTGACGAAGCTGCAGGCACAGGAAATATCTGCAAAAAGAAAAAAAAAAAGTTACTTATGGTAAGCAGAAATATTCCTGCAGGATATTTGTGAGAGCACACATGCACAAAGCTGAGTAAAATCTGTCCAAACATGTAGTTCCAATTGTCTGTTTTTAAAAACCATATGCACTGATAGAACCATTACACAGAGACAAAGTTCCATTTCTGACAGATTTTGTCAACTAAAAACAAAGGATTTGGAGTTACAGTTTTAATATGAGAATCAATATATCTTTCATAAATCAGTTGAATTAGAAATATTCTGGTTCCCAGTACAAATGAGCAGTATGTGTCTAGCTTTACATAATAAAACTTGCTTACCAACTCTGTCATGTTCTTTTTCAGACTTGGTACAATTAGAGTGACCAGATGTCCAGATTTTGTAGGGACAGTTCCGATTTTTGGGTCCTTTTCTCATATAGGCTCCTATAACCTCCCACCTCCATCCCAATTTTTCACACTTGCTGTCTGGTCACCCTAAGTACAATCCATTTAAAAATGGATGATATTTTTCCTTGAAATATAGAGTTTGGTTTTAAAACTTCAGTAATATATCTAAATTTTTTTGCACCATGTAATCCAGCCAGTCATGCCATACGACATAGGAATGCATACTATATCAATAAGCAGTGAACACTTGCATCCCCTCACCCAAGTTGTATCCATGTGAGTAATTACATTTATCTTGTACCTTGCAACTCTTGTCCATAAAGCCTTATGCCATGCACACACAAAGTAACCTTACATGACATACTAAACAAAAGTACATATTATTTTTTACTAGTTTATTTTGAATTCATAGTGAAGCTCAAAGTATTGGGGATTTAGAAAATTTCAAAGATACCTCAAGGATAACACTATTTACATTAATTGAACAATCTAAAAGCCCAACTTAATTTCCTGAAAATAGTTTTACAGTCAGCGTGGACATCTAAAGCTAGTGTTCAATTAATCTAAAACACAAATACGATTAGCTATACTACTACATGTGGAATGAGCGACAATTATAGACTATATATGTAGTTTGTTTTGTATATCATACGTTTGGGAGTCATCATTTTTCTCACAAATGGGGAAGCTACTAACTGGCGAGTTACATAAATAATTTTAAACATGTACCAATAAATCCTTTATATACCATTGTCATACAGTCTGTGATTGCTACATACTGTATTTAACAAATTCTATTTGATAAATGTTTGACAACGAAAAATAAATTATCTGGACTATCTGTATCCCCCTCAAAACACTTAAGCAAATTACAATGTTAATGTTGCAACAGTAAACAGACAACTCTTGAGGAAAAAAAATATTTCCCATTTTCTTTAAACTCTTTCTACTTCTCTCTGTTATCAGATTCTTCCTCCTTTGTTGTCTGAAAAGCATGTAGCACATAGTGGCTGCTATCATAAAGAAACAAATGATAATAATTCTGTTGTACTATCTTAGTTTGTGTGTTTGTTACCATCTCTAATACCTATCTGTAAGCAGAGTCAGGATGAGCTCTTACCTGACATCTGGTGGTGAATTGTGGCGAGTGTGGAAAAGAATTTCAGGGGCTGGTCTTGTGCGCATAGGCACACCCACCCCTCCTAGCATGAGCCCACAGCTGCCCAAATGGTCACTTTGGCTGCTGCAGGATCCCCAGGTTCTCTGTTATTGGGGCAGGAAGAATAAAGTGTTGTTACCCTGATTATGTGAATCAAGGCCAGTGGAACTGTTTTATGATAGAGAGACTCACCATCAACTAAGTAGCACTTGCTAGACAAGGGACATAGGTTCCAAAATGCAGTGAATGGAGAGAGGCTGGGGACAGGTACGTGTACCTGATGGTATGGGCCCCTTCTCAGGGCCTGGAACACCAATTGCACCATCTCCTCTCTCCACTGTCGAATAGCAGAGCTAATTTTGATTCAATTAAGAGTCTAGTTACAGGCTGCTGTGCTGAATTCACTTTGGGCCAATGGTGCACCAGCACTGGGGCTCCCCTACTACAAGCAGAAATCACTAAGAACTGAAGTCACTAAAGAGCTAAAATTACTGAGCTGAGATCACTGAGTGCCATGTTAACTAGTGGGGGAGCCTGAAGATATATTGCTAAGCAGCTGGTAGAGTGGAGCAGTTTGTGGGACGGCTGGAGCAGCCCACAGAACAGTGAGTGGAACAGAGAGGAGTGGAGCTGAGCAGTTGGCGGGGATGGCTGGAGCGGCTCACAGGATGGCTGGAGGAGTGGAGCAGTTTGTGGTGAAGGCTGCAGCAGAACCCCACAGAGAGGTGGGGCAGTTGGCCTTGGACCATGTAAGGTGACCCTTAACACCTAGTGCGCCCCCCTTTCCCTCCCCATTTCCACCCAGGCTGGGGGGGTAAAACTCTGCAGATAAACTTTTGAACTCTGGGGCTGCACTGACCAAGGACAGAGACTTTTGGTTTGTTGGACTTTTGGGTGATTTTGGGGTTGCTGGACTCAAGACCCAGAGGGGAAAAGGACACTGCCAAACTTATGTGGGAGTGGGTCTTTTGCTCATGGTTTGTGTTATGAATCCTCTCTGTGGTGTTTCCTCAACGTAATGCCGCACTGTTTCCCTCCTTTATTAAAAGGATTTTGCTACACTCAGACTCCGTGCTTGTGAGAGGGGAAGTATTGCCTCCCAGAGGCTCCCGGGGGGGTGGTATATAATTCTCCCAGGTCACTGGCTGGGGGCTTGAGCCAGTTTTGCATTGTGTTATTGAAATGGAACCCTTAGATACTGAACCCGGCGCTTGTTGCTGCCAGCTCAGAGAGGCAGAAGGGTTACATATCTATGAAAATATTTTCTCAGCAATTCAGTTTATGTTTAATATAGAGTGAGCATATAAAGCACCTTAACATCTTTGAGCTTAGTACTCATATCAACACAAGTTACCCTACTGCTTACATCCAAACAGAGGTAGCCCCATAGCATCCACTGGCTCCACGCCCCTGACCCTTAAGAGGTTCCTTCCCTTTTCTGGTCTCTTCCCTGCTACCATGCTGCTTCACTCTATCCCACCTCTATCCTCATCCTCTGGTCTCTTGCTATAATTTTTACTCTATCTTCCTTCTGGACCCCTTCATTAGCCCCTCCCACCAGTTCAAGTAGCTTTCCCCCTCTCATTTGGGAGCTCCCTTGGAGGCCTTATCAGATCCACTGAGTCCCAGGTCTCATCCCAGCTCATGCTGTGAACTGGGGGCAAGAAAAGCTGTGTGATGTCATCATGCAAAGTCTGCAACTCCTACTCACTTCCTGCTGGCTACAAAAAGCAGCAGCACTGCACAGTATAGTCAAACTGTGCTGTAGCAGCAGACAGAATATTTAAACTTCCAAGGCCATCCTGAAGTCTTTGCCCAGGATAAGTACCCCAGTTTCCTCCCACACCTAGGGCCTCTCTGTTCCCTTAATCTATGAGGAAGGGGGGGAAGGAGTTGCGGAGGAGAGACAATCTGCAATGTGAATTCAAAACACAGGAAGCAAGTAAAGTTGTTGACTTGCAGAGTGTACAATATAAAAAACACTGATTATCAAGGTTTATATTAAAATATGCATACCTGGTAATGTCTTCAGTCAACTGTGAAGGATCAGGAGGATAAAACTTCACATTAAAGGTGAATAGCCAGGGTAAACCTACAAATGGGAAATGGCTGATTATTACTCCACAAGAACTTTAACAAGCAACCAAAACAAAGATTTAAAACACTTGTGAAAGGTCTTAATTCCTGAAATGCTAGTCACATCAATAAAAGTCAAATTTAAAATGTAAGAAATTTAGAAATTATCTGATAAATAGAAAGTTAATAAGAGTGGGTTCTCTTCAATGCCAGGTAGTTACACTGGTAAACGGAAAGATCAGACCAACAGGTTAAGATAATTTATTTACTTTCTGAAGAATTGTTACAATGTTTTTCTTATCATAGATTATGAAAACATCTATAAAGAGAATTTAGAGTTTTGAATTCTCAGGCAACCATAATAATTTGATTTAGCAGCTTTAAAGGTATCTTGTGTTCAAAAACATTTTAGAGGGTTTTAACCCTGAGCAACTTTTTTTGCATTGTTTGTAAAGTAATATAACCAATGTTTTCCAGCTTCTTCCAGGGTAACTCTCCCCCCCCTGTGGAGATGAGCTCATAAAACAACGAATTCCTTTTAATTTGAGAGACTGTAAAATCACTCATGGGGAAGAAAAACTGAAAGAACTGAGGTTTGTGATGCATACACTAAAGCATGAAGTAGAAATAGTGCAGCTGTAAAGCACTTTATATGCTGGCAAATATTGTAGCCCAACAAATGGCTGCTCTCATTAAATATATAAAACCACATATGCATTACAGTTTCTCCTATATTAGAATCATAGACATGTAAGGCTGGAAGGGCCCTTGAAAGGTCAGCAAGTCTAACCCCCCTGCACTGAAACAGGACCAAGTAAACCTAGACCTTCCCTGGGAGGTGTTTCTCCAACCTCCTCTGAAAAACCTCCAATTATGGGGATTTCACAAGCTCACCTGGAACTCTACTCCAATGCTTAACTACCCTTGTGGTTAGAAAGCTTTCCCTAATATCTAACTTGAATAACTAATAAAATCATCCAAAGCCTAAGATTTGGTGGTGATGGGGGACTTCAACTATCCGGATATATGTTGGGAAAAACACCGTGGGGCACACACTATCCAATAAGTTCCTGGACTGCATTGCAGACAACTTTTTATTTCAGAAGGTTGAAAAAGCTACTAGGGGGGAAGCTGTTCTAGACTTCATTTTAACAAATAGGGA